>NW_025220714.1:328586-421085 GCF_014066325.1 Apis laboriosa | reverse complement strand
AAAAAAAAAAAAAAAAAAAAAAAAAAAAAAAGTATCGCAATTCGAGAAATGATTGAGAAACATTGAATTTTTAATCTTTCCGATTAATATTTCGTATTATCGTTTTACAACAATTACAAAACAAGAATTTACATATGAATCATATTAAACTTAATTCGTAGTAAGATTATAGCAAAAAGGGTCATTGATAAAGATTTGAGTAATAGCATCATTAATAACGCGATTACATTAATAATTTCTTGGAATATTCCGTATTGCAATGACACGCACAGACTAGAATTATCATTCATTTGCCGAAATCGATGCAGAAACGCCACTTAAACCCTGACAAACTCTAAGATAATATTTCACTATCATCGTAAATCAATGTAAATAATCGTCCATAAATAATATTTGTATTTCTCTAAGGTTACTTACATAAGTCAGTAACCTTAGCATGACGCAAGATTCACTAACAATTATAATTATATCGATTAATTGCGCGAATAAAATCACAATGTTTTTATTTTTTTCAGATTGCGAAACAATTACGAATCTATTTACTTACTTACGATTCAGCGTGATTTAATCATCAGCATATATGAATTAAATTGAAACTTTATTCAATCAACATAACCTCTTCCACGTTTCTAACCCTCCCCTCCGACTAATCCAAAACTCGTGTCCAGGGAGCATCAGCGCGTTGTTGATTCGTTTTCGTTTCCACGTGCGCATTTATTTCCTCTCTTTCTCTCTCTCTCTTTCTCGCTCCTTTGACCTTCCACGATCCTATAACTTCCGAAACGGCGTGCATACTGCAAATTGCTGGTACACGTGCGTCCTTCTCCTCTCGACTAGCCACCCACATGCGAGTTGGAAATCATAATCGTGGACAGTTATAGCGGATCCAGACGTCGGCGAGCAGTTTCAAACGATTGGAAAGCCCTTGGGAAAGTACCTGGAGGGCACGTGGCATTTAGAAAGGTGAAATCGCACGACAATCGCGCGATTAAATCGCTCGCTTCGCTCGATCTTTCGATCGACTCGAATGTGATCGTTTCGATTCATCGAGATTCATCGATTCATCGATTCATCGTAATTCGAAATTTAACCAAGCGTTGAAATTCTCGTAAAATTATCGAACTCCTATGAAATTTAGGATGCTTTTTGAGATTTTTTTTTAAATTTTGTTTGTTTAATCGCACGACGATTTAAACACGCGACTCGATCTTCGAGGCAAATTTTTGACGACCAGAAATGGAATTTTCGTTAAATTCGTCAAAATTTTCAAAATTTCGAAGTCCATGAAATTTAAGATGTTTTTTGGATTTTTTTAAATATTATAAATCGCAGGACGATTTAAACACGCGACTCGATCTTCGAGGCAAATTTTTGACGATCAGAAATGGAATTTTCGTTAAATTCGTCAAAATTTTCAAATTATCAAAATTATCAAAGTCCATGAAATTTAAGATGTTTTTTGGATTTTTTTAAATATTATAAATCGCAGGACGATTTAAACACGCGACTCGATCTTCGAGGCAAATTTTTGACGATCAGAAATGGAATTTTCGTTAAATTCGTCAAAATTTTCAAATTATCAAAATTATCAAAGTCCATGAAATTTAAGATGTTTTTTGGATTTTTTTAAATATTATAAATCGCAGGACGATTTAAATACGCGACTCGATCTTCGAGACAAATTTTTGACGATCAGAAATGAAATTTTCGTTAAATTCGTCAAAATTTTCAAAATTTCGAAGTCCATGAAATTTAAGATGTTTTTTGGATTTTTTTAAAATTTTATAAATCGCAAGACGATTTAAACACGCGACTCGATCTTCGAGGCAAATTTTCGATCAGAAATGGAGCGGAAACTTTATCGTTAAATTCATCGAGACATAATTCGAAATTTACCGAACCGTCGAAATTCTCTCGAAATTATCGAAATCCACGAGATCCAGAGTGCTTTCTAATTTCGTTTGAAACTTCAGAAATCGCACGAGAACGCGCGATTAAATGGCGGGCAAGCAATCCTCGAGGCAAACTTTTGATCAGAGATGGAGCGAAATTTGATCTTTAAAAATTCGTCGAAATAAAATTTGAAACTTAATCGAGCGAAACGGACGAGTTTCGAAAGCCCATGAAATCCAGGATGCTTTAAACTCCATCCTTCGAACGATCTCGAGATTCTTCGAGAAATATGCGCGCCTTTTTTTTTCAAATTTTTTTCCACGACGATTTTTTTCCGCGTCTCAATGCGTGGAATTTATGACGAGATACATGAATATATCGCGAGTGAAAAAAAAAAAAAAAAAATCTCGAATCCCGAAAAATTCATTCATACGAATACGTTATTTTTAGTCGAATCCGAGAAATAATATATTTAGCCATGGATGGGTCGGAGGAAAGGTTAACAAAAGTGTACATCGAATCTTATCGCTGCATAAAATCTGCGATGTCATAATTCGCGACGGGTTTATTCGATTAAATGCATGGATTTTCTCGAAATGGCAAACGATGATCGAGCGAAATTGGGAAAATACGTTTACAAAACACGTTGCGAACAAATGCGATTCTCTTAGAAACAAAGAAAATTTCGGGCTTCGAAAACGAAATAAAAATGGACGAACGATTCGTTTAACGTTAACGTTTGTTCTTCGATTAAATTTACGGATCAAGAAAATTAAATTCGTTAAATGGAACGAAGAGAATGTTATTTTAATTGAATTGAATATATATTTAAATATAAATATATATACTTCTTTATTATCCAAAGGAATACAAATTGTTGACTGTTATTGAAATAACAGATAACGATTATTATTATTAATTGCATCATCGCGTTTAAATTTTTGCGAAGTACGTATAAAACTCTTCAAACAAACATTTAATCGGAATAGTGAAAATTAACGATTACGAGAATCTCTCTCTTTCTTTCATTACATCGATGTATTTACCCACACTCTTTGAAATTATCATCATCGTGCTTGATTTATCAAATATTTGTGTATCAATTGAACTTGGATATTTTTCTCGCTTACATTTCGTGCAAAGTGAACGAGGCGAACGTTGATCGAGAACGCCCACGATTCGGCCAATGAATTGTTCATTGCTCGACTCAATATGATCAGAGATAACTGCATGTGTGTATATACGTATACACCGATATATATATATACACCGATTATGAATCAGTTTAAAATAATCCAGATGAATAAGTGTATTACTTTAAATACACGCGTATTTCTTATACGTATAAATTCGAATTTGAATTAGTCCATCGAGATCTCCTCTTTTATCCGATTACATGATTCAAAACGATGAAGACGAACGAAGCATGCGATATTCGTTCGCGCGTAAGATGGCCCTCTCTTAGGTACATGTAATGTTATAAATAAATCAAGACGCTTATTCGAATATTCGAGTTTAGCTGCTTGTATCATACGAATTTCCGTATAGTCACGATTTTAAAACTGTTATACATGAACAAGTCGAATAATATTATGCTTATGAATTAAATTTGAGCATTCGAATTTTTTTTCTTGACGACGATGCGTCTCAAGATGCGTGAAATTTATGACACAGAGATACACAGAATATCGACAGAATATAAAATACGAATCTCGAAAAATTCATTCATACGAATGTTATTATTTTTTAGTCGAATATTTCGAGAAATATATTTAGCCATGGATGGATTGGAGGAAAGGAAGAATTTTTCTTTAAAATAGGTAGAATTATTGTGATTAAATATAATTCGCGCGTTTTCTTTTTTTTTAAATAATAAGATATATTATAGAGATAAATTAAATATTTATTGATAAGTTTAAAAAAAAGTTTTGAAAAATAATATTGGGAAAATCCGTTTATTTAGAAATTTTTAGCTTATTTTTATCTTTATATCTGAGATTATTACGAAGAAGATATGATACGAACGTTTATGATACAAACTTTTGACCGATTAAATAGGTTCTTTAATTAACGTGGCTTTTAAACGAGATCATCGTGTTATGGAATGTTAAATTTACATGAATATCTGTTTAGTAGAATGTAAATTTCATGAAGCAGATTAAAAGATAAGAAAAGATTAAAAGAATAATTACAGAAAAAGTATGTGTATATCTTAACGACATTTTGAGTTTATAATAAATACAATAAATACTTGTTATAGTTACAGAAATTTTTTTAATATTTAATATCCGAAGTAAATATTTTATTTTATCCTTTTCATTATACTTTTATCGAAAATATCAATAAATCGATAAATACCTTTTTTTTTTTTTAATAATCGATCTAATGATTATGTATCTATCGATAATCAACATTTCTGATTTCTTATCTTAAAATTCCTTAGTTATTAATATTAAAGACAAGATGGTTAATATTACGTTTCTATACTTTTCCACTTTTTATTAATTATTAATATTATTTCAGATTTTTTTTTTAAAGCAATATATTTCGAAGAATTTTGACGAAAAATAAACTCAAAAATTATTTCAAAAATCATTCTTCGTTCTAAAAAAAAAACATTAATATCGTAAGAATCGATATTTAAAATTAAATAAATTCACGATTATTATTGAATTTTTGTTATAAAATTTAAAAACTTAAGGAAAAGTAATTCATCATCGAAAGTATAGAATTTAAAATTATATAAATTTAATTTTAAAAATTTTATTTGTTGATCGAGTTTGAAAATATTACTGAAGATTTAATATTTACATTGAAAATGATTAAAATTGATATTTGCATTGGAAACAATAGGCCAGAATAAAATTTCGATTTTGTAAATAGTATGTGCATAAAATTTTGCAAAAAATTCAAAAAAATCGAACGAAAAGTAATCTTTACTTGATATTAAGTATTACTACTTATACTTACTATTTCTTTAAGTATAAGTTTCATATTGTATAATCGTTTTTGTAATTTCAGGGTCGATTAATTGTTTTAATAGAATTGAATGTAGTGTAGAAATTTAATTAAAATATAAATATAATCAATTGTTGTATACACAACATTCAAAAACATTGAAATAATTAATATTTAAAATTCCAAAACATCTAATGAATATTAAATTAAAAATAAAATTATAAGATTAAAAAATGTTAAGATAGAATAAAGAAAAACAAGAACGATAAAAATATATCTTGTCTTGAACTCTAAATATTATAATTTTAAGGAGCCGGATAATTTAATTTCTGAAATGCTTTAATTTTAAATTAATTTTTAATTTTAACATTATGGATTGTAATTTAAGAATGATAAATCGCGCGTTTTTTTTTCTTTGTTCCTTCATTTAAACGCAGAAAGCATAAAGACGACAAGAAATCGATAGATAACCAATAGCGCATTGCTGAATTTGAGAATCCCTGCCGCGTCTAATCTGCAAAAGGTGGCTTGATGTATGCCCGCTTATGAATGCAACACCGAGGGCGGTGACATTTTAACGTTAAAGATAAACCTACGCTTTTCTTTTTTTCCGCATAATTTGGCGGGGTGTGTGCACACGTGACACTGCCTTTCGTTTCCTGGGGTTCTTATATCCTGCTGCGTGGGAGATCTTTTTGTCTTTGATTGCATTCCTTGTTCCCCTACATACATCTGTAACTATATAAAAGTTTGTCAAGTATGTTTTCCTTATTCTTACAACATCGCTTTCCATCGAAGATATAAAATTATAGTTTGAAATTTCAATATTATAAAATATATGTATATTTTTAAAACGATCGTTATTCTTGAAATACAAAGATCAGTAAAATTTCTACGTCTTCTTCATCATCGAATCTCTAAAATTCAACAGCGATAAGATTCGTTATCGTACGAGCTGTTCATTATTTATTTATGAACATGTGTCCGTACACGCCGGCGCCACGCGCGGAGAATCCCTGCTCCTTCATGTGTGTCCGCACACAACAATCTTAAATACACATACACACACAGTTATTCGTACTTGCGCAGATGGGGGTTTTCTGCCTCAGCTTTCCTCTCTCCCCACTATCGCACCGTCCGACGATTGCCACGATGCCCAACCCACACCGCGGTTATAAAAGGCTCCCACACAACTGCACTACCTTCAGTCAGACTCAAAACATCGTAGCTGTTTGCTGTCTTTGCTGTCTGATTTGACTTTTTCATACGAAATTCGTAACCGTCGCTTATTCGCCGAGGTTCGACGTTTCGTACGTGTTTGATTATCAAAGTTCGAAAACGTAGTGAAAGACAGTGCGCATATTTTGTGCTTCATCTGCCGTCCAGTTTTCGAAGATTTCTACGAAATGTAAGTTTTAGAGTTTATACACATTGCCATGCGCACACAAATCCGCATTACAAACGTCGCAGATCGCGTTAATATTTGTGTAAGAACAATAGTGTACATGAATATATGTGTGTTAAAAAAAAAATTGAATCGATGTTTAATTTGATGAAACGTGAACATTGAAATAAAGTGTCTCATTATGCGACTTTTGTAACGAAACATCGGATTATCTCTCTTTGAAACGTTGCGTTCACCATGCTTTCACCATGCCTTCCTTTTAAGAAAGCACGCTGAGCACTAAAGTTTTCTTTTTACGTCGAACTTGTTCATGATATTCGTTTGTATAGAAAACGGCAGAGTTTCGCTTTCAAAAGTAACAGTACAATCTATAAAAAGGGTCTTATATATTCAAAGAAGGGAGGAGGGGAAGGTTTAGAAGCGACACATGCATAGAAAGCGAAGAGACGAACGTAGCGTGGGAATCAATACTCTCAACGGCAAACTTCATGACTAACTTCAGATTGGTTCTTCCTTGTGACGCCCAACGATCGTCCATCGACCAAAGTTTTGAGTTCAGGTCGATGATCGAAGAACCGTTAGATGAAAAATTTTTGACGCATTATTATTTCTTATTATTAAACATTTATGTTATTAACCATTTAACGTTCTCGATTAATAAAAAAGTTATCAACTGTTTAAAAATTCGTAAATCTTTAATATGACAAAGTCGAGTTTTTGATTGTAACGTTGGTAACATTTTTAAGAGTTTGGAATGTTTGTATTGCGTGTTTCGATCGACAAACGAGTACACGGGTGAGTGGTTAATTTTGCGAAGACATCGTCTGTGGCCAACGAACGAGGTCATACCTCGATGTTACTTCGTTTGTTTGTGTAAAGGCTCGCTGGAAACCCGTTACGCCACTCGTGTGACGGCAAATTCCAGAGGTGGAATTTTAATTTCTCAATCCTGTTAACGCTTCGTTGCATTCCTACCCGTTTCATGCATGTCTTGCAATCTTTTCATCATTCGTCTAAACATAAAATTCAATAATACGAAAAGGATTAACCTTATGATTATTTACCAATTTTTATTTTTAATAGATTTAAAATTTTTTCATTTAATTAACTAAACATAAATATGATTATACATATTTAAAATTTATGAGAATAATTCAAAGTGACTTTTTTTTTGTTTTTTTTCGTAAAATATATTCTATTTCGAATTTTTATAAAGATCATATCTCATTTCCTGTCATAAAACATTTTACGATTAAAGTTTTCTGTTTTCACTTTAATAAATGTTTGCAAAGGTCACAATTTATATTTTTTTTACGTTACTTTTTGTAATTATTTATATTTATATTATATATCGTGTCTTTTCCATTAGAGAAATTTTTTATTCTCTTGCCATATTTAATGTTATTATCTAGAAAAAGAAATTGTGTTCTTTTATAATTCTGTGCGAATATTATGCAACGAAGGTCCTTGCAATGTCGCTGCTTCACGACAATTCAAATGTTGCGATTATATAAAGTCAGTGGAACGTATTTTGTTGTTACGCGACTAACATGAATGTTATATTTCATATAAATCATCACATATTTGTAACTTTATCCTTATTTCTAATTAATTCTGATTTGATTAAATTTTTTTAACAATTTTAACATTCAGATTATTTAAATATGTAAATCATATTGTATTTTAAATATAAAATATTCTATCGTATTTAAACTCTTAATATAAAACTCTTATAATCTAATATGATATTTCCCAACTAGTATGCAATAATATTTCTCAGTTTTTGTAACACAAGATACATGTATCATAAACAAAGAAGCTTTCCTGTTGCTTCTTTTGTGGCATATTTCCAAACAGGAAACTGTAAAAAATAAGGTAAATCGAATTTCCATTCCGTCTCTCGCAGTTAAAACGACCTGATTCCGTGTTCACTTTGTATCCATGCATCCGCGTGGGAGTTTAACCAGAATAGTCGACGAGGTCGATCGATATCTCGAATTCAGCTTCTCTCTCCTCGAGAGACTGTCGTGATCTCGAGGGTTGTTGGCCTCGTTTCAACCCCTTCGGATAATGTTAATGTACAAAGTATCGAAAGACAAGTATCATTCAAGTCATGAATCAATAACATTGAAAGCTTTTTTTGAGAAATTCTTTCTTTCTGCCTCTTAATTAAATATGATGCAATAGATATGTAAATACTTTTCTTCGATAGCAAATTTTTTCAAACAATTATTTGCAAAAAATAATGTTAATTTATAAATTATAATATGACCGGTTTTATCATATTAAAAGTACGGAAAAAAATAAATTGACATTTTCATCTTAAGCCAGTCTGTAAATCATGAAGAACTTACAGGTAGGTCACACATTTAGGTTAGTTCCGTGCCCACTCGAAAGCGAAATCGAAATCGAACAGAAAGCGTACTATATACAATACATATCCGCTTTCATCTTTAACTTGTCTCTGAAAAATAAAGAAATAAAATATTAAAAAAAAAATTTGTCGAAATATACGAAATAAATGAAATCGTATAAAAAGAAATATAATAATTTATAATAGATATTGAGCTTGTGTATTATACAAATATTCCACTTTTAAACTCAAGCACGTATTGCATGGATTTAAAATATATTGAAATCGGAGACGAATGCGAACGAATTGCACAATATAAATATGTCTTATCTTCTACGCAAAAATTATATATACATGAAAAAATTAAATAAACGTTTAAAAATAAAAAAAAATAAAATATCAAATAAAATATATCATAACAAAATTCAACAAAATATAAATATTAAATTTAATTTAATCAAATAAATCATATCTATAAAAACTTCTTAATATTTAACTTGAAAACTAAAATCATTTTTTTTATTTCATTTATATTTTAACACAATTCATATAAAACTTGAAATAACGCAAGATTAAATAAAATGACTTCTAATTTCTAAACAATATTCGAATACAGTCAACGACTTCAGACTATTTATGAGTAACTATAATATCCTATATTTGCAAGCCCTTTTCTTAAAATTTTTCTGTACGAATAAAACATAAAAATCGTAATCGCAAGAAGAAATAACCGCTGGACTAACCGCCTTGGGATGCTTGCCAGTAGTTCCCGAATCCATTTTCTTCGTAAACTAACGGCTTGAAAGAGGCGAAAGCATCTTGATGTTAATCTTAGAGGCTCGTCACATGAAGAGAGTAAAAAAATGTTGTGAAGCAATCGGATTTTCATTCTTTCAGTCAATGTTTTTTTTTACTTTAATTTCGTTAATTCACTATTAATTTAATTTAATAATTTTATGAAGTTTCACTTCATTCATTTAAAATAAAATTATAAATAGAACTATATTTTTAAATATAATACGATCTCAAGAACTTTTTTCATTCGATAAAGTAATCGATACTTAAATATTTTATATGTACAGTTTAGGTACATATAAGTATCTATAATTTATTTATAACATATGCCTCTGAATTATAAACTTTTAATTTTAATATAGTCGTAATACAATTTTTATTCAAAAGGAATCCTATGTATCGCTTTATTATATAAATAATACAATTATTACGTCAATATTCCTTAGTCTAATTGTTCAAGTTTTCGATACATCATCGTTGTGGCTTTGTAACGTCATATTCACGTTTCATTAAAAGTTTCAACCACGGTGAAATTTTTCTGTATCTAATCGAACATCGAAGTATGGAAAATCGATAAATTTTTGGATTAAATTCAAAGCGTATCATGAGAATTGAGATATCGAGTGGACAAAAATTATCTGCGCAGTAGACACTCGTTATCTCGTGAATTTGTCGATGTTAATCGAAAATAATGGAAAGGCGATCAGCAGAGTTAAAATTCTTGAGTATCTCGTCAAACCGTATATATCTATTGATCTCATGAGAGATATTCTGGTATTTTTAAATATTCTGGTAATTTTAAAAATGCTAGAATATCTTGAATATTTTTCTAGATTATAAACCGTTAATCGTAAAAATTAAAATGTTTAATATATAAAAATTGGATAATAATATTATTCCAATCGTAATTTTCAATGTGTACAAATGCAATCGATTCAGATGTGTATCTATGTTTAGTTGAAAATGTGACATGACTATAGAATGATGCTCTTCTACATTTTCTACTTTGGAGTTTAAATTAAAAATAACTTGTACATTTATAGAATCGTCTATTTTTACGATTGTACTAATGCTTTTAGAAATGAGGTAGCTCTGAGACACGTGAGAATATCCTTTATTTAGCAATTTCTTTGCTCTCTTTCCATTATTCTTTTATTTTGATCCACATTCGTTCGACAACGATCAAAATATCTATAATTATGATTTTTTTTTTCTTTAAAAGATAATAATAAAAAAAATAATATAATAAAAATAAAATAATAATAAAAAAATAATAAAATAAAAAGATTATTATCTTTTATTTATTAAAAATGTATATAATCTTATAAAAAAAATAAAAAATATTTGAACAATAAGAATATTGATATAAATGTAAATCGATATCGTGAAAATAAAAAAATATAAAATTTTATTATTATTATTATTACAATGATAAAATAACAAAAAATATTCATTATATATACGATATCGTAATACATATTCATAGAAAACGTAATTACTTATCTCTATTTTATAAATGCATCTATCTAATGAATATTAAATAATGAATTAACTTCGGGTTCATTGGTCGCGAAAAATACATACGCGCGAATATTAAAGGAAATTATGCCTTTTGCGATAATGAAAAAACTGTGCATTTATTTCCAAGTTTATTGCGATTGCGCTTGTGTTTAGTTTAGTTATGCAAATACGAATTCTATTTCTTTTGATTCTTTTTCTTGACTTCTTTTTTTTTTTTTTTTTTTAATTTAACACGATATCGATTTTTTTATCCAACCATTCTGTAGCCATTTTATAATTTCGCGTTATTATATATATATATATATATATTTTCATAAATAATTAAAAAAAATAATGGTTCTATAAAAGAAACTATAACAGTCACATAATCCTATCATGATGTTCTTTTAAAGGTAGATATAACATCGATCGTGTACACGATTGAAAGTTAAGAATGTAAAAACATTTCAGTGAATCAGTGCACGTATTCGTCACGCGAATTCAATAAGAAAGCTTACTATTGCAAACAATGATGACGTCAAAGAGAAATATTTATCGGTTTTTTTACAACGCGACGTTCCTCGTTATTAAGCGTATTACAGACGTATTGTGAAATAAAATACGTTGGTACAGGACTATCGAACGAGTTGGAAAATTACGCGTTACGTATTTTTATTTCTTTCTAATTTTTCTCTCCTTTCAGGTGAAGGTGACACATTTTTTTTCCAACCACGATTCCATTCCATCGTGTCTGCCAATCGTAAAATCTTTTTTTATTTATATATAAATATATATAAATATATATAATTGGATATTCATCTGCACTAATTAATCTTTAATCTATGTCTCAATGATATCGATTAATCGTATTTCTTAAATAAAGAAAAAAAAATATTATTCATGGCGATATTCTATTTTTTTCTTAATTAAATTTACATTTAATGTGCATTTAATATGTGTATAATGTATTTTATACGATTAGATGAAGATAACCAATACTTATAACTGAATTAATTAAATTGATATGGTAATTAAACAAGTTTCTTTCGAACAAGTTTCTTCCAATTTGTGAATGCGATATATACTGATTTAAATTCCATCGTACGATGGAGAAGTATTTTAAGCGTCTTTACGCGTCAACTTTTTACAACTTTAAATAAAAATTCACGAAATCGCAAAGGAAATCTTAAGTTAAAATTACAACGTAATCGTTACGAGTAAATCGGATCATCTGACAATTGCGCGTAACTAGAAATGACTCGTTTCAATACGTACTAAATAACAACATCTTTTATAACAATGGAATTCTCTGGAATACTCTAACGTAATAAAGTTAAGAAAACGTAAAACCCCCCGACACATTGTTTAGATAGAATGGCCAGAATATTTATTTTATTCCCTTCATAATTCCTTTGTAATTCACAGTTTATTGCTTCGTAAATTATTGTATATCGATTTTGAAAAGATATACGAACAAAAGCGTTAAAATTTCTACACGAAATAATTAGCAATATCCAATGATTTATTGCTCCGCAATTAGTTTGTTCCAAAGTCTGGCCGATGATTCAACTTTAAAATTTGCCGTGCAATATATATATATATATATACACACAACATGTATACAATTTTTACGCGCCAATTTTAAAACGTAATAATCAAATCGGCTATCATAAAAATATATTTTAAATCGAACTTGTTAATCGTTTCGATCTATAAACGATCTATAAACGACACGCCATCTTTTTTCTGTACGATGTATATTTCTTCTCTACTGCACAAATAAATAATGTTTTTTTTTTTCTTTTTTTTTTTTTGGTGTTAAATAAAAGTCGTTTGTGTAAATCATTATCGAGACACGTGTACCAATTTTCTCACCTTGATTTGCTTTTCTAAGAATACATCAAGGCTTTTCTACGTTGATAATAAAATCAGGTATGCATTGCCAATGTGTCAATAATAAAATCCTTGACATTCCCCCATTCGACCCTGTATCGATATTGGAATCTCGTTTTATGTTGTTACTATTGTAGCATTACTCCTACATCGATTTTTTATACGTGCAAAATGATTTTCAATACTGCACTGCCGTGCAATCTGTATACGTATTCGTATCGGTAAACTGAAAAAAAAAAATGATAAAATGATTACAATATTTTAAATTCAGAAATCTTTTTGACAAGTTTATTTTATTTCATTTTCGTTAATTGTCATCGTGTAAAGAAAAAAGAAAAAGCATATGGCTATAAAACAGGCTATTATACAATATGTTACGTCGTGAAAACTCGGATCGGTCGAAATAAAGAATTCAGTGCGTGTGCCGTGTGTATCAGTTGGCTTTCGTTTCTCCAGGGGGAAAGTAAATGTTCTGTTCTGTGCCAAGGTGAGGCTATCTAAGGTGAAACTTATCACGGATGTGTCCTTCGCGTTTACACGTTCCATATACCGTAATTTCAATTAATCGATTTTAATTCTTTCATTGTTAAAAATAACTACGAACATCTGAATTTTCGTTTCAATTTTCTATTGTTTTTATTGTGCAATTAGTTCCTTATTTTAGCCCCTTGTTGCTAGGGGAATTTTTTTTAACGAGTACAATCTAGATCGATTAACGATAACAATATAAAATACTAAGTGCAATAACAAGCGACTTCGATTATTCGCTAATGCTTATTAATGCTTATTATTCTTTTGCAGTTTTAACGCATCAAAACAACATGTCTGTGACTACAACCGTGCAACCAGCTACTGAGAGTCTTTCTCGCCATGGGTGAGTTGTTTTGAATTTTAATATTTTGAAAACTTTATGTGTCTAACTTTGGAAAAGGATTTCTTTTTTGTTTTCAACAATTTTTCGTAACAAGATATTGCAAATTTTCAAAGAACAATGTCGGAAGAAGAAAGAATTTCGCGAATCATCTTTTTCTGTTTTATCTACGGATGGTCAATATCTTTCAGCGATTCATAAAGCTGAGTGAAAACATACGATTTTGAGCACAATGTTTGTGTATGTTTTTCTATGACATCGTAGATCTCCAATTTAAATTTGTGTTATGAATCGTGGAAAACGATTTCGAAATTTGATGGCAACGATTTATTCAATCGATCTATTTTTATTTTTATCGAATTGCTAATGAAATATTCATAATTAAATATTTGAAAGATAATTCGAATAGAATTTTTCAATAATTTTCAATAATTTGAGAAATATAATATAATCACTTAAAATAAATATTTTGCATTTGAAGCAAAAAAAAAAAAAAAAAAAAAAATATCTAAGTTTGTGGAATTATTTTTAAATGAATTATTCGTAGAATTTATTTTACATAATTCAAGGCACGTGGCTGAAATGTGGCGCCTATAGTTATTACGCCATTGAAAAATCACGAAGGACAAAAAAAAAAGAGGAAACATCTAAGATCTCGTCAGATTTAAATCAATATCCAATTGTTCCGTTTAGTTCTATTTAAAGGGAAGACTTATAAAATCTTGCACAGTTTCATGTAAATCATGAGTGGAAACTTATTTATAGAAAATCTAAAAGTAAAATAGATATTTTGAGAATTCTCAGAAGTTTGCCTTATATTAGAATAAATTTTTGTTATATTCACGATTTTCCTCGGTTTCATCATTCTATATTTTTTTTTTTTTTTTTTTTTTTATTAAAGAAACGCTAATATTTTCTCATCTTATTTAATTAATTATCTTAACATTATATATATAATTCATTAACATAATTCTCGACAACATGTTAAATTAATATAATTTAAATATATTGAAAGAAAATTTAAAACAAAGATTTTATTTTTATGAATTGTTCAATTATTATTACATATTTTATAAATTTCTCATATTCAATATTGATTTCTCAAATAATTTTCAATATTTCAGCTGCATTTTAGTTAAAAATTCCGTTTATATTTACACGATAATACCTATAGTGTACGAAGAATTTCACAATGCATCATTTAACTTCATCGCAGTTAATTAATACTTAACGCGTGCCGGAAATTCTCAAAATTGCTGCACAAGAGAGAAAGAGGTATCCTTCAACCTACACGGTTAAGTTTTTTTCTTGTTTAATAATGCGCACAAATTTGTTACCACGTGTCATGTGCAAAAGACAAACCACGACCACTTTTGCATAATTTACTTAAGTTATCCTAAGAAAAACAAGAAAAATTTATAATTTACGTCAAAGATCAGTAGATAAATTATGATGATGATCATAAGAGGGGAAGAAAAAAAGGAATTTATGAAGTAAAAATGATAATAATGAAATTAAAATGATGTGCGGGAAGCACATGTTTATTAATAGATAAACATAAATTGCATAGAATATAAACAAAAAAATAAAAGACACAAAATAAAAAAAATAATTATAAAATAATATCGATGACAAATATTATTGTTGTATTAATTTAATATATAGAAGATTTTTTGATGAGAAAATTGAATGAACGAAATAGATGAATAAATTGAATTTAAATTTCTAAATTTTCTTTCTAAAGCTTTCAATTTTCAAATATATTTAATAAAGTAAAATCTATCTTCAAATAAAGTTATGTGAAAGAATGTAGGTATACAAAAAAGAATAATAGTGTTCATGATTTTATAGAAAGAAAAGATTTTATAGGAAAATTATTTTTGAATAAATTAAAAAAAATTATGATTTCTAAAATATAAAATATTTTTATTGCACATCTTAAAACTGAATTTTTAATATAATTAATCCTGTATTCTTATTAATTAATCTTATTGATTATATTGGTTGGTGTAGCAATACTATTATTTTGGAATTCATAAATTTTAATAAAAATGTATATATTATTATACAGGTATTTCAATAATTTATAAAAAAAAATATCCTAATAAAATTTTACTATGCGCATAATAACAGAATTTAAATTTTATCGCTTTATCATTTTTATGGTGTAATTACATTTTTTATTAAATAAGAGCAGTCATTTACACAATTTTACGGTGTAAATTAAATTCACTTATCTTTAATCAACTATAATTTGATATAAGTGGTACTCACATATTCGTCATGTGACAATTTAGATCTAACCTATATGGAAACGGATTGTTCCAATATAACCGATAATACAATACAAACATAACCTTTTTCTCACATGTTCTCTTACCATAAATTTCTTAGTAAATCATCTCAAGTGTTGAAGTATTATATGAATGGTAAAAAAGACAGCAGAGATTTACTAATTCCAAGATTTGCGCGTCATTCTTTCATACATGCACAAAACTTATACGAATATTATACGAATACGTTTATTACGTGCTCGTTCACGTTAGCATCACGTGAAAGGAACGTTTTTCTTCCTGATTTCCATGTTGCATATTTTAGCACATATATGCATTCGTATCTACATTATTCTCCTTTCTGCTTCTGTCACACCAGTTTTCCATTTTCTCGAATATTCAGTAGAAATATCACGCGAATATCGATTCTCGATCATGATTTAAACGAAACGTGATAAGTGAATAGAAGAATTTGCTTCCACTAACACTTTTGTTCGATCGTTATCGATCGATATATGAACCAATTATCTCAGTTATTTGCCGGGCCTTTTTCTTCTCTTTTCACAAATATTCACCGACTAATTTTCTAAAATTTTATCAACACATTTTATATTTTGATAAAATGTTAAACATTAAAATCTTTGGGCAAAAGAATTGAATTAATTACAGATTTAATAACTTATAATACATATATATATTTCTGATCGATTATTATTAAATTGAAATGAAAGAAATGAGGAAATTGATATATCTGTGTACATAAATTTTGATTTTATAGTTATTGATATGAGCAACAATGAATTTGTAAAAATTGGTAAAAAAAAATCCGATTGAATGGACAAAAGTTTTTAAGGTTAATTTTTTGATATATTCGAATCATTCTTGATAGCTATTTATCTTAAAAAAATCTTGTGCACTTGATCAAATTATCGATCAAAGAATTTCTGATAAAATTTCTTGTTATCGTAAAATATCACGAATCTTATGATACTATTTTTCAAAATTTTATTAAAAAAATTAATTATATTAAATTAAGCAACGATTGATTACTTTTACGTATGACTTACGTAGTAGTATCTTATATTCTTTAATTTGAAGAATGGAATAATTAAAATGCGTTTAATGGAAAAGATCTGTCTTTAATCTTTGTCCTTATAGTATAAAAACTAATTTAAATTCATAGTTCTTGTTCGTATCCAGTGATGATTCTTTAGAAAAACAATGATTTCAATCTTTCTTCGAAATACTATTTCCTAGATTACATAACATTTGTACGTATCAAAATAAAAGTTATGTTTCTTGGAATATTGTAAATGACGATAACATAAGGAATAAATATTATATAATTACGATTGCATAGGTTAAAATGATGTAGAAAATTTTTCACATTAACATGAATATTATCCTTTTATCATTTTGCAGAAGCAACATTTCTTTGTCTTGCCACAGTTCGTGCGGAAGCGTTGACGATGGCCTCCAAGGATCTCATCCTCAGTATCAGGATACAATCCTTACTATTGAGGAACTTCGTGCTCAATTGAATTCTTGTTTCACGTAAGTTAACATGATTAAAAATGAATTTTCTTACAATTAAAATTATTAGCAAAAAAAAAAAAAAAATAACCTTAAATTTTTAAAAAATAATTTGAATTCTGGAAATAAAGTTATATTTAATAAATGTTATATTTAATAAAAAAAGTTAAATTATTTAATAAAAAAAGTTATTTAATAAAAAAAGTTATATTTAATAAAAATTAAACATTTGTATTCTTTATTTGCTGATTAATAGTAATAAATAGTAGAAGTTACCAGAAACGATTAACTTAACCGGTTCTTTCTTCGCATTATTTTTAATATAGGTCAGTAATTATGCGCTCTCCTTGGGCTATTGACTTCTAATCGCTTCACGATCGTCCTGTATGCACAATTACTATCGCCCCACTTAAAAAAGCATGCATCACATATATCGAGACAAATAAGAATGTATAAAGTAACAAATAAGAATCTTGAGAATTCTTTGACTATAGTCAAGTTGAACTTTTATCTCGACGTCAAACGGACAATAGATCGATAATAGAATCCGATATGATCCGAATTGCAATGATTGAATTTGTTCTAGACGTTAGTCCTATAACGCTTTGTCTTAGTCTTAATATTAAATATATCAATTGGATTGGAAAAATCCAGCTTAAATCTTCTAATTCTTGGACTCCATTGTTTCTATCAAATGTTGCGTCATTTATACTGCCTATGGCTTGAGATTAATTGATAATTCTTTTCCTAACAATTATTTTTAAATCACGTTATTTTTAAAATTATCACGCTTCTTTAAAATTTTTTGTTTGCACGGGTTTAAACTTTTAATTTTAATTTTTCACATTAAAGTTCAATATAAAGTTACTAAAATAATTTCTTATATTTTAGAAATTACAAGATGAAAACAATTTCTGAGAAATTAAATTAAATTTTAAAAAATAGTATGAAGATCACAGGATTTTTATGATTTCTAAATTTATTTATTAAAAATATGTAATAGAGCAATGATTGAACTTGGAACATTTTCATAACCTATTGGATTTATAATTAATTCCACTTTATGATTTTATAATTATAGAAATAAAGTATTAAAACACTTCTTTGCATGATCAATTTTTCTATTTTTTTTTTTACTATTATATACTCATTTTATTTTTATTAAGTAATAAATATTTTATTTTTTTTATAAATATTAAAAAATTAATGTCTCATTCATGTTCTCATTCTTCTCAAAAAATATATTTCTTATTATACATCTCTTTACAGATGTGGAGTTTCGTGGAGCGAAGAACACGTTTCTCTCGATTGTAGTGAATGTGGTGGTTATTCTCTTCAACGACCGTGCCCACTTTGTGACGGACGTTGCCGCACCTCGTGGAAACGCGACCTTACTATGGTAAGAATCTATTTTTGATCTATTTTTTTTCTCCTTGACCTATTGTGTATTCTATAAACATTTTTAAAAAAGAGTCTCAATTGATTCGTTATTTTTATCCATTTGTTTCCCGAATAAACATGAACATTCATGATCGTGGAAAAAAAAAAAAGAAATTGCTTCAACCTGTTAAAAAAAAATAAAAAAATCTATTTTTAACCTATCTTTAATTTGAACACATTTATAAAATGCAATTTTTAATTAATTTCAGATTATAATTAAATTGTTGGGTAAGAAAATAAACAAAAGAGTATAAAAAGGAAAATCAATTTTAATGTTTGATATTAGACATAAAACTGACAATTGCTCTTATCGATTTCACGAATGGCATTTACAATAGCCCATGTTAACGCGAAGGTCACATCAACGACTGCTTTGTTCGCGATAAGCTGTAATAAGTTGGTCGTGCGAAGCAGTCGATAAAGGCTGAATTTAATGCCAACTTATAATAATAGAGTTTTAATAGTTCCGTTTCTTTTTTAATCAATGATTGAAGATTAAAGAATGGTGTGTAAAAAATATAACAAAAGATAAATATTACATTTACTAATGCTATATTTTTTAAAAAAATTTATAGATTTAAAAGTAATATAATAAAATAAATTTAAAAATAAAATGAAACGTACAAATTATATAACCATTTCTATATGATCAAGGACAGTAAAATACAGTAGTTGATATTATTATTTTAAAATTACAATTGTTTGTTGTAAAAAAATATAATACATCATTTTATTATAATTTAAAAAATAAATTTTATTTTTTTTACAAATATTTTGAATATTTAATGTATAGTATATTAAAACAAATCGTTCAAATAAGTAATTATTTTTTTTTACAGTCCCATGCCAGTGGTAAAGCAAGATGGATTGGTGAATGTGGACTGAGTTGCGGACCTTCTATCGAGGAACCATTGGTGCCCGCGTTGGAAAAGCTACGAGCTACTTCGTGAACGGTGTTCAACGACGAATGCATAGAAAGACGTTGTCGTATACCGTCAACAATGCACAAGACTTAATCCATCACCACCATCCATATAGTATCACCCCCACCACCATTGTGCGAGTTGAAAACGTGTGAATGTGGATTCTGGATGCATAGATGATACATTATGTTCCTCAGAAGCAAGAACGGGGACAAATAACATCGGACAATGAAACCGTTCTTTTCCCATGGCTTCCCGTTTGACGATGGCATTACGTTTGAACGATCCATTAGTGAAGAATCTTCTTATTGTCAGAGCTCTAGCGATGTTCGCTATTTTCATCATCATGTATTAAAACGCCATCTGGATTTAAAAAAGCGAAAAATTACTATGCGGAATTTTCGCTATCGACGATGCTTCTTGATAGATCCATAATTAAGAATATAATGCAATATGACGTTCGATATCTTTGTATTATTATAAATTTCGAATCATATTTTATTCGAAATGTATATTAATTGTTGCGGCAAACTTCGACGCGTAATTTCATTATTTCAACTATTACACAATTCTGTATAAAATATCACAAAACAAATTAGGAAAATGGTTTTAAATTTAAAAAATTTTAAAAATTGATTTAATGAATTGATTTATTGATTTTTAATAAATTAGTAATTTGGTAATTACATTTAAAAAAAATTAATGAGGATTTTAATTATGTTTTGTTGATATTAATGGTTAGTTAACATTGGTGCAAATTTTCAAATTGCGTTTTATTATATATATATATATATTTTACTGTAACGAAGTGTTGCAATATTTTGACAAAGATAGCGAGAAGATACTTGTACGAAATAGTAATAGATCGTGAATAAGTTGTTCTATTCTAAATCATCATCGCATTCGTATCATTGTTTTACGGATCTGTAATAAGTATTCCCATGTTTAGCTTATAACAAAAAAGAACATTTTAGAACTTTATTAATTAATGCAATTTGATCTCGAAGAAATGCACAACGTTCCAGGTTTAAGTAACATTTTACGTGATTAAACAGTAAAATTTAATATTAGAGTGATTTGTAAAAAATTAATATTTTGAATATAATTCAAATGACACGAAAAAAATAATCTAAAGAATGGAAACAATATATTGTACTATTGAAAAGATTCATTAAATCAAAATTAGAAATCAAATTTTTACTGAAAAGTGAAAAACTATTAGTTTGACAATTAAAAAGAATTTGCAATATAATACATAAAAAGATTTTTTGTATTATATTAGTAGATTTAATCTTGTTAATTTAAATTACTAAATTATAAATGCAGTGAATTTTCTGTATACAATTAAAAATTCATTTCGTAAATTTTTGCATATTATATTAAAGATATATAAAGATATTAAAGATATATTTTTATTTGTCCGATTTGGTGTTAAATGCCGAGAATTACAAAATTAACTTAAGAAGCAGAACTGTGAAGAAATATCGGTCGAAGTATAAGAAGTATAAGAATAAACTTGAAACTTTTTTTTACAAATTAAAAATACATCATGTTTCTGATAGAAAAAGAAAATCACGATTTTGCAAAATTGCAAAATGTAATTTTAAATTTATCAAGTAAAAAATAGCAAATCTGAAACTTATTTTTCACTTATTGTTTTCCACGTAATATCACGTTTCTACTCAATTTTGGCTAAATAATATATAATTTACAAGAAAAATGATCAAAAAGAAGCATTTATGTTGGTGCCAATAATTTTATTGAATTTTTATCATTTCATATTATTTTTTAAAACGTTCATTAAAATGTTTGTAATATTAGATTTCACAAAATGATTGTATAATTTATGCACAATTTATTTTTGAATATATCTGTGTATTCTTTGATGGTATAATGTTTCGTATGTGAGAACATATTCATTAAGTCCATGTTCATTTTAAATTAAATTGTAACTTGTAAACATTTTCTGAAGTATTAGCTACGAGCTTTAGTTTAATGCTTTAGAAAATATGTTTGGTAGCAATTTTTATTTAATCCGTAAAATTCTTATTTATGACCAGAACATAAAAATTATTATTATTATGGGTTTAATAAACGATATTCGTCAAGAATATAGTGTTTTTTTTATAAATACAATATAGCAATAAATAAACAAAAATAAATACAACTTAATAAGAAAAACTTTATACGTACATTTTACACGGAAAAATAATTTTTATAAGTAGAAGAATGAAGATTTCTGTTTTATTGACAAATTTATGTACATATCATGCTGCGCAGCATATCTTTTCAGATTAAATTATATTAAAGTACACGATTTCATCCATGTACTTATTGATTTCGATATTATTCGAGATTATTTATGAAATATATGGTACGATAAAAATAATACATGACTGTTATAACAGGCAACGTAGAAACAGATAATCAAACAAAATCCAAACCAAGCTACATATTGAACGATATAAGTACTGACACTCCAAACTAAAAACACAAACAGCATTATTCTATATTAGAGAATAAATTTATACTATCAAATACAAAATATGATCTAGTTTTGATCACAAACAAATCAAGTTTAATTGTTATTCTTGTGATTAAGACTGTTTCTATATTAACCTGTTAATGTTAAGTATATAGCCGCATCTAAAGTGGCATACTCTTGCTGCACAACCTTTTAGGGAGTACTAGCTCATGAATTATCGTACAAAATATCTTCATTAAATAACTCTTAATATTATTAGATAGAATTTGCAAAATTGTTCGGTAGAAAAAGACATTATTCCGACTGAGAATTACAGAAAGAGAAATACTGCAAAATTGTAGAGGTAGACAGAACGTTCCTCCTTAAAAGATCTGTGCGTGAAATTATTTGCTGCCTGAATCACGCTAGAATATTTTACTATTCAATTTACATAAATGTAGCATTGATTTGCTAAGAGATCGATTAAAATCTTCTTTAAAATAATGAAGATAATTTCAGCACCATTATCCTACAAGGACAACTAATCTTGCTTGCAACACGTGCAAGTATTGACAAGAATTACACTTTGGTGCACGATCTGATTCACGTGCAATAATAAATAAAATTGCTGCATTGTAATGATAGGATATCGGTAACTTCTCCTTGTCGGTTGCTCCTTCCTGTACAAAAATTATACAAATTCTACATATAGACAATTTTAAATAGATAAGACGAAAAAATTTTACTAAAAGGAATGTAAAAAAAATAAAATTATTTACTTCGAAAAAAAATTCTAATAGGAACGAATTGCGGGTGGAACTGTCGCACATTCCTGTTTATTTAAAGTATTGTCTATAACTGGTCTGAAATCGATAGATACCTAAAAAAAAATTTAATTTATTAAGCTAAACAGAAAGAAGTAATAGTTACATTATTTATTTTATATTTAATACTTACTTCTCCTGTTCTAACATTTATTTTTGTAAGTGTATGCTTTCGCCAATGTTGATCCAATGGTCTAGGTTTTTGGTTTTCTGTTGATTTACTGTAATCATATTCATCGATTCTATCTCTAAAATCTTCACGTGCATGAGCCCCACGACTTTCTTTTCTATTTTCAGCAGCTACTATTGTTTGCATGGCATTGATCATTAAATTTTGTAATTCAAGAGATTCTACAAGATCAGAATTCCATATCATAGATTTGTCCAACACCTTAAGATCGTTCAATTTTTTATATAAGGCAGACATCTTCTGACATCCTGATAGAATTTAAGAATACTTTAATTTCAAATATCATCATTTCTATTTTTAAAATAATTTTAAATTAAATTTTGATCTGAAATTATACCTTCTTGTAATGTTTCCGCTGTTCTGAATACGGCTGCATGAGTTTGCATAGTTTTTTGCATGCTCAATCTTAATTCTGCAGTAGAAACATTACCATTCGCATTTCTGACCCAATCCAAGTTCGCCACACTTTCTTCTCCGGCATTCTAAAATATATTAGAATATAATAATAGAATAAAATAGATTATGATAATAATTTTCCATTATATTATCTAATAGTCATAATAAAAATTTATGCTAACGGGTTTTAGAGGACCAATAGTTTCTCCTGGCTTATTTTCCGCTGCAATTGTTTTAGCACAGGCACGGCCGAATACAACTAAATCTAATAATGAATTTGCACCAAGACGATTAGCACCATGAACAGATGCACAAGCTGATTCTCCACAAGCGTAAAGTCCGGGCACAACTGTATCCTGATCATTTTTTCTCGTTAGAACCTGTCCTTTATAATTTGTAGGTATTCCTCCTATATAATAAAATATATAATAAAATTATATAATATAATTTAAAATATTAATATAAAAATATAATAAATATATAATAAAATTTTTAATAATATGAAATTAAATTATATAACATATTTATGATATTTATAAAATATAGCAATACATTTTTTGAAAGAAAATAAGATGTTATACATACCCATGTTATAATGTACCGTAGGTATAACTGGAATAGGTTCTCTGGTTACATCAACTCCAGCAAATATCATTGCTGTTTCAGAGATTCCAGGTAGCCTAGCTGCTAACTGTTCAGGTGGTAAGTGATGTAATTGCAAATAAATATGATCTTTTTCAGGACCAACACCTCTAAATAAAAATAAATTATGTGTATTATAATATATATTATAATATAATCTTAATTAAATAATTTTTTGTGAATTGTGTTGTGAAATTATTATATCAGGAAAAATTAAATATTATTTATACATTTTTTAATATCTCAAAATTGAAAAATAATAAAATATTGTCCATTTATTTCTTCTCAAATAGAATATTTAAGTAAATAATAACCATAAAATATGATTTGTTATATTTAAGTGTTAATAACAAATTTGTATCAACACATTTTTTGATATTGTTATAAATTTTGATAATAATATTTATTTTCACTTATTATATGATTTAAATATATTGTATACATTCATATAATTTACCTGCCTTCCCGAATTTCAATAGTCATAGATCTAGATACAACATCTCTAGAGGCTAAATCTTTTGCAACTGGAGCATAACGTTCCATAAACCTTTCACCTTCACTATTTACAAGATAGCCTCCTTCACCACGACTACCTTCTGTGATAAGACAACCAGCTCCATATATTCCTAAAATAATTTCATAAATATATAATATTACTATTTAATCATATGAAGCAACTTTTGTATATTATTTTATACCTGTAGGATGAAATTGCACAAATTCCAAATCTTGATTAGGTAAATTGGCTCTAGATATCATTGCAGTGCCATCACCAGTGCATGTATGAGCAGATGTGCAAGAGAAATATGCACGTCCATATCCTCCAGTTGCTAATACTGTGTTTTTAGAATGAAAACGATGAAGTGTACCATCTTCCAAACAAAGAGCAATCACTCCTCTACACTCTCCATCTTCCATTAATAAATCCAGAGCAAAATATTCAACAAAATAATTACAGTCATAACTCAAGGATTGACCATATAATGTATGAAGTAAAGAATGACCTGTCCTATCTGCTACACAGCAACATCTGTGAGCTTGGCCACCTTTTCCAAATTTCAGAGATTGTCCACCAAAAGCACGTTGATATATTTTACCTAAAATAGAAATTATTATATCAGGAAAAATTTTATATTTGATATAATATTTTGAATATATATAAAGGTTCAACTTATTAGTAATTTATAATTATTTTATATATAATTTAACTCTTATTTTCTCTTCTTCTATTATATTATATAAACTTTAATTTGAAATTAAAATTATATAATATAACCATATTCACATTATTAGAAATACAATAATATATATTTAAGTACATAGCAACCATAAAATATGATTTGTTATTTTTAAGTATCAATAACAAATTTATATCAACACATTTTTTGATATTGTTATAAATTTTGGTAGTAATAATATTTATTTCTTTAGAATAATAAATTTAAAATAATGTTTTTGAATAAAAATGTTGAAACATTGTTATAAATATTAAAAAGTTACAAATTATATATATTCAATTATGGATAAAAATATAAACCAAGACAAAAATTGTGATGGATCTAATGAAGAAAATTTTAAAGATGGAGAATATAATACAAGTAAACAAATTAAAAAAATAATAGAGTCTAAATCAAATTCTAAACTGAAGTCAAATAGGTAATTTATATATTTTTATTATTTATTTTTATAATTTATCTGTTATAAATTTATTAATTATAATTATTTAAATAATAATTTTCATTATTATTATATATATATATTTATTATTATATTTATTATATATATATTATATTTATTATTATATTTATTATATATATATTTATTATTTACATAGTTTGAATCAAAGAGCCCATTCTCGTTCTCGTTCACCATATAAAAGTTCTAGACATTGGAGTTCCAATGCTTTTATAAATTTTGTTCAGGATTTCAGACAAGTAAGCACAAATTAAACATAAAATATTTATTTATTTAGTTTTAATACGAAGAAAAATATTTTTATAGAATTATGATGGTGTAAAAAGTAGTAGAATATTTCAAATGGCTGGAGAAAGATGGAAGAAAATGTCTTCTGATGAAAAACAGCCATATTTAAAGGCAGCTATGGACATTAGAAATAAGAAACAAAATCAACAGAAAACTGAAAATACATATAAAATTGAAAATATAAATATAGAACAACCAAAGAATGATGACTCTCAAAAACAAGAAAAACCTGGCAAGAAAGAAAAAAAAAAGAAGGTTAATATCTTATTTAAGATAATTATTTAAGATATATTACAAATAAAATAAGTAAATTTACATATATATATATATATATTTATTTATTTATTTTATTGTAAATGTTTTTAATTGCAGGAACCAAAAAGACCTAACAAGAATAAAAATTATACTGAATCTGATACTGATTCAATTACTTCAGGTTGTTCAACAGATACAAATACAAGTGACATATCAGATATGAGTTCATAAGCACATGATAATTGGTTATATAAATGTGATTGTGTTTATAATTAATTAATGTTTGAATAACTTTTTCCTTGTGTAGTTTGTTATTTAAAAAATCATGAATATATTATGTTATTATGTATATTTATGACTCATATAAAATTAAAAAAAGAATTTCTATATACTTTATAAATAAGGCATAGTATTAAATATATTTAATAACAATATTACCATCTGAAGTTCGACTGAAAGGCATGCCACAATTCTCCAATTCAATGACTGCCTTTGGAGCTTCACGTGTCATATAATGAATAGCATCCTGATCACCTAACCAGTCAGATCCCTTCACAGTATCATACATATGCCACTGCCAGTTATCTTCTTCCATATTACCCAAGGCAGCATTGATACCTCCTTGAGCAGCAACAGTATGTGACCTTGTAGGAAATAATTTAGTAACAACTGCTGTCTTAAATCCTTCAGCAACTAAACCATAAGCTGCACGTAATCCTGCTCCACCAGCACCAACAACAACAGCATCATAAGTATGATCTACTAATGGATAATGCTTAGAAACACCATCTGAGATTTTTGCAGCTTTGCCATCTGGTGTATAATGTAATTTGCGATTTATAATAACAGGTAATCCCAATTTATTCTGAAATAATGTGAAAAAATAATTGACTAATTAGAATAAAAATAATATATATATATATATATATATATAGTAATTACAAAATCATAACTAAATTTTATTCCATAGCATCTATGCATAGATGTAAGTATATATATACATGTACATACTTATATACATGATAATTCATATATATATATAGGATAACCATTATTGCATTAATGCTCTATTTATAAAACCTTTTAGAAATTGAATTGAAAAAAGTAATGTGACACTATTTAAATCATTTCAAAACGTAAATTGATTTAATAAATAATTCGATAATTTGATATTAATACTTATTTTACACATAATATATTAATTTTACATTGATATTGCAACATTAACAATCTAAACGAAAATTTAATCTCGGATATTTTTCGTTTAATTAAAATTATATTTCAACAAAATTTGTTTAAAGATAAAATAAATTATTTTTTTATTAATTCAATTTATAATTTTTAATAATTATAATAATTTATAAATAATAATTTTTAAATATTTTTTAATGATAATTTATAATATTTATAATATTAAGATTAATTATAATATATAAAATTAATATGTAATTAATTAAGACATATGAAACAAGAGGTTAACTATATTTAAAAAATTTTATCGAAATATAAAATGAAAAAATATATTATCATTTAAATTTTTGAAAGTTAATTAAATCAAAAAGTAAAGTAATTCCTTTTATCAAATTGAAAATGATTGTTTCATAATAAGATCATAATATTATTATCTGTGTATTCATCACGTGTATTCGTTATATTATCTGTTATTCATCATATAGAGCATTATAAAAAAAATATATATGATTAGAGATACAAACTTTTTATTCTATACTATAAAAATATATCATATATTTATATATAATTTAAATTGATACATTTAAATTGAACAAATATATTCAAAAAATTTTTCGTTTTAAAATATATTTAAAATATAATATATATCACACGAATTCTTGAATATGAAAATTAACGATTTAGTAATCTTCTGAAATAATTCTATTGCGTTTTCATTTATGAATAACATAATGCGATGAATACAAGTCGGAGAAACTTGAAGATAATAGCGTCATTGAATTTATAACACATGAAATCATAATTTAAAGAATGTAATTTCGCGCTAATGTCAACTTCCCATGCCGGTAATTCATTCGCAATTATAATTAAACTTCTAATTTCACAATTGATTATTTAAATTCGATATCAAAATAAAAAATATATAAATAATTATCTGTTTAATGAAGATAACGGAAATTAGAATCACCGTTACCTACTTTGCAATGAAAAATCACGATTATTGTATAGGCCGGTTACTAGTGGGGTGGCGCGTAAGAAATGAGGGAAGTGCGGCAAAAAAGAGACATTCGATATGTGCTAAACGTTCTTTTATCTATTTCGAATGCATATTTTAATTATTATAATTTCAAATATTAGGTTTAATAGATATTTCTTTATTCGTGATTTTAAAATAGATATAAAGAATTATGATTTTCATAACAGAGAAATTCAGTGAATCGATACTGGTCCATTAATATATGTTAGCAATCTTACGTAATTGATCAATGTTAGATATTATATGATAAAGATACACCATTAGATTAAAAATTATATAACTTAACGAAAACCAACTTACCAACGTCGTTGTGGGAGGATTTCTCACTAGTAAAGACGACAGCTTTAATAGACCACTCATTTTGATATAATGTCACCTGTTCAAGTGAAAATTTTTATTATTAATAATTACACGCGCACTTATTTGTCAAATGCGCGATTCGATTATATCGTGTAACTAACCCTAATTTTTATTATTTCACTCCCGCACTTCTTGCACGGCGATGTGAAACGTTCGAGTCGGTTGAGTACCGACTACTGGTGGAAGCTCCCTGATGAATACCAGTGCTGCCAATTGTATCGTTATAAGATAACCTCACCTTTAAGGCTCTCGCTAATTTTAAATTTCCATTTCATTATTTATTATTCATATGTCTTGATTGTTTTTAACATTAATAACATATAACTGTTTTAATATTAATTCTTAATCTTTCGGAATTTTGAAGTTAATATTATGAATAGTAGCTAACTATAGGCGGGAAAATTAAATGATACCGCGAAAAAATTAAGCGGTTCTCATTTCACTTTACATATGATGGGGTGTTAACGGTATTTCAAAATTATATACATAGCTGTGAATTGCGTGGGTTCTAAAGGGAAAGTACTCTAGTATTAACTTTAATAATGTATATCATATATTTATCTATGATCTCAATAATAAAAATTAAATGAAAAAGACTAAAAATTTTAAATACATTTAATAAATTTTTATAAGAATTAATATTGAAGTTGAAAACTATAAAGCTTCGTTGTTAAACATAAAAGTAACATTATTTATATGTATACAGCCATTCTAGATTTTAAATTTTATCATATTTAATGAAATAATGATTCTATGCGAATTGATTTTGAAATCTTTTAAAGAGTTTTAAAATATTCAAAATCTATCATTATATTTTGAATTTCATGATATTGATTTTGTAAAAATTCATATTTTACAAAATTGTTAACATAGTCACTAACGGTGCTTAACTGAGCTTTATTTCCTGTTGCACGCGGAGAAAAAATGAAAAAGATTTATCGTGCTCCAGGGTTGGCGGTACGATGTATATTTTGCTTCCCTATTGGTTGTTCTTTGTGGGCTCGTCTCTACATACATAGATAAACTTTATACTATATGGTGGGGTATTACATAGCAGGTTTCTCTTTCAACCAGATGCTACTAACACAATAATAATTCAAGTATTGGTGTTGCTATAGGAATAATTTATGAAACAGGTTAACTTCCACGTATATAGTTAGTGTAGGTGTTCATGGCTAAGCTTATAAATGATATAAATCTTTTAAATATTTTATGAATATATTTTATATATTTTATATAATATTTTAATAGTAAGTAATTATTGAAAAATTTTATTGATTTGTTTAAAGATATAATAATATATAAAGTATATAATAAATTAAATATTTGAAAAATTCAATTTACAAATCAAAATGCAAGAAAAAAATTAAAAATTTTTTAGATTAATGTATTTGAAATTGCTACATTTTTTCGATACAATGAGATCGTAAAATTATATTATATATATTTTTAATTATATAACTTCGTTGCATTTATCACATACATCGAATGTAATTAAGTAATATAGAATGTAATAATATCATGCATGTTTTTTATGCACGTCAATTATTCATCAATGATTCGATCTTACGAAATATAGCAAATCAATGTAAAATTTCCAAATAATCATTTTCACCTTGTTGAAATGAATGAATAATGTTCGAAAATAGTCGTAAACAGCAGAAAAAAATGACTTTCATTCGGAAGCATATATGTATAATTGAAGAACATATATGTATAATTCCGTTTGTTAGACGATTGGTTGGCTATTTAATATGTAAATAAAATGGATAAATCCCCGCTTCTGTTTAGAATTAGTTGTTGTAATATCGTTTGAATGCGATGAACAAAATTTATATAGAATTCACGAACCTTCTACAAACGACGAAATCTATATGTGTCGTTGTAATTTCGAGATAACGAACTGAGCTCATATTTAAATTATCAGCCACACTAACACGAACAATGTTAGCCATTGATAATGCGTTAATTTAAAAAATAGAATAGAACCAGACGAAAAAAACGAGAAAAAAGATTGGAAAAAATCTACCAGTTTCATAACCGTATTTAATATATTCGAACTGTTGGTGGAACGTGTCGAGCTTCTGATTCGTCCAGTGTCGTATCGATAACGGGACGATAAGAAATGCTGATCTGTAAAATATAATAAATGTTTTTGAAATTTGTTTTTGAAAAATAATAAAAAAAAAACAATATATGTATATGTAATATACAAATCTAAATATAATACAAATCTAAATATTTACCAATAAGAAAGTTTTTGAAAAGAAAAATAAATAAAATGTCTTTAGTGAAATTCTGAATTCAATTAGTAAATAAATTCGAATATTTTACATTAAACAAAGAAATAAAAGATTCTTTCAGAAAAATATAATAGAATATAATAAATATGCAATAGAACTCTATTCATTAGAATAGAATTATAATTATTATCGAATTAAAAAAAAATTCTTGTTTATTAAATTTACTTATGCGTAAATATGAATTATTATTTGAATAAAGATTTATAGATAATAGTAATAGATATCTCTTATTATATAACTACACTCATATAAATTCATTTCGACTGACTTAGATAAATAGAATTCCATTGTATGATCTTCTGTAGTATAGGAATGTATATATATATATATTTGCAGAATGAACGATAATAGAATATGGGCAAGTTTGATAACTCACTGAACCATCTGGTCGGGCCCACGTAAGTGTGTGTTTGCGCCAATGTTCTTTATACGATCGTTTCTTTTGACCTTCGAGCGGTTTCGTATAATCGTACTCGTCGATTCGTTCCTGTAAATATAATTTTTGTTTGAATTCTTCGTGAAAATTAACAAGTTATATATATATATATACTAAATTACACATTGCAAAAATTGCAAATACTTTGAAATCTTCACGGGCATGCGATCCTCGAGATTCTTTTCTGTTTTCTGCTGCATAAACGATGTGCATGCAAGATAACATCATATTTTGTAATTCTATAGCTTCTACCAATTCTGTGTTCCATATTAGTGATTGATCTTGAACCTACAGTAAATTAAACGTGAAATTCCTGGTAACTGTGTTATAAAATTGGAAATATTTAATAGAAAATATTAATAAAAAAAATTTCGATGTGTACTCTCGCATAATTAAATTATTAATAATGTTTATTAATAATTTACTAATAATAACAAGTTATAAATTATGAAATGAAATTTTAGAAATAAATTTCACGAATTTCTAAGTCATTTGTTTATTCTTTATATCTTTTTTTTTAAATAGTAAAATCGAGATTCATAACCTATAACTTGTGGATCAATTAATATCAATAAATAATAAATTATTCCGTAAAAGAATTTTAAATATTTTGTTATAAAATTATTTGATTGGATATAAAATGTATAAAATCAATATGTGATTAATTTGATTTACTTTATTATTATTATACATTTCAACGTGAAAATGTTAGATGATAGTATATTATGATGATACTATGATATTAATATATTAATCTTTATAATGCATTAAATGTTATTTCACATTTTTGCTATAATTTTTTAATAAAATATTTTTTATTTTTTACTTGTAAAATATAATAACAACATTTGGCGGAAAGTTAGAAAAATATTGCTCTGTTCATATCATTCGCCAATTAATAATTATATAACAATTATTGCAATTGTGAAAGAAACATTGAATGTCGTGCAGGTTAAGACTATAGTTCGATCTTACGTAAATGGAACTTTTCGATCAATTCACCTACACATAGATCCGGCAAATCGCAGGTATAAAGTCGCGTCATCTCACGACATGCTCGTTGTAATGTATCGCAGGTTCTGAATACTGAACAATATTTCTGCATAGTTTGCTGCATTTCTTCCCGTAGTTCGACTACAGGAACACAACCTTTTGCATGACGTGTCGCGTCGAAACGGCAAATAGTGTCCTCGCCAATCAACTGTATACAAATTTTAATGTTTGAAATATACTCATCAGAAGGAAAATGATAATAAAAGTTAATAATAGCTAGTATTCTATTCTTTATTGTTGTCATCAATCAATTCGATTCGAATGTCATTGTTGAATGAAAGTGTTTATTGAATAGAGGATTATGAATGGAAGTTGATGAATTAAACTGTTTTTTTTAATATTATAATTTAAAATATAACATTCAAAAAAATATTTTAATGTTAAATTAAATAAATAAATGCAATTTTTTTAAATAGTTTTCTATTGAAGTTCATAATAGTTTAAGTAATTGCAGCGCATAATTATGATAATATTAATTATAAAAACATTCCAATTGAACTTTGATAACTTGATTGCCTCACATATATGTGAATCACCATTAAAAATAGAAAACGAGATAACGTTACAAAAAACAACATACGATAAATTTACATTGTTGTAATTTACAACATTAATTGTTTTTTTAATTTGTCTTTATTTATAACTTTTCAATGTTATTCTTTTCTATTTTAATGCTTTTTAATATTCGATGCAAAATATACTGTATTAATATATTGTGTACTTTTTGCTATGATTAGTTAATATTGAAAGTTTAGTTTAGATATAAGAACAATATTATATCTCTTAATATGTTCAAGATATTCATTAATTAGTTTTAATAAGATATCATTATTTTTTAATCGTTTAAGATTAAAAAGTAAATAAAATTTATCAGTATATTAAATAGACATTTTAAAAGTAATTTAATATTATAGATTAAATATATTTAAAGATCATTTTTTTCATTATATTTAAAAAAAAAAAAAAAAAAATTAAAAAAATTAAAAAAATACATTATAATATTTTGTTTTTATTAAATTGAATTTATCAAATAATAAAACTAGTATAATTTGAATAACTTTCAAGAATAATTTTCTACTTATAAAATATATATCCTTAAAGAAACGTATAAAACATAATATCCTTAAAGAAAAAAAAAATGTTTGATGACCAGGAATTGTACTATTTAGAAAAATATATTATTTTTTTCCTCAATCAATATAAAGATAAAGAAAAAATATGAAAAATTTATTAAAAAGAAAGACGACTATCTAATATTCGACGATTTTGGCTGAAATAACTGTCAAGTATTCTGCAATAGTGAATCAAGTATTTTGCAATTCTTGACACATGTCAATTTCATGAAATAAAAAATAATATAATAAAATTATAAAATAAATATAATACAAATAATAAAATTCTTACGGTTGATAAATCCTCGTGACGTTCACCAGGCCTCGTTAAACAATCAATTTGATCGGCAATTGCTTTGCCAAAAACGACCAATTCCAGAAGGCTGTTGGCGCCTAATCGATTGGCACCATGGATAGATACACATGCAGTTTCACCTGCTGCCCAAAGTCCATCGATAATGGTGTCCTCCTCGTTCTCACGCGATAGAACCTTATCCACGATTCGATGATTCATACGTTACACTTGATCTATTTAGGTCACCTATATTGTTTTTACAATTTACCTGCGCTTTCCAGTTTGTGGGTATACCGCCCATGTTGTAATGTACCGTAGGAATAACTGGTATCGGCTCTTTTTCCACATTCACGCCGCTGAACACCCAAGATAAATGTGAAATTCCGGGTAATCGTGTTCGTATCGTTTCTAATGGTAGATGATGCAATTGCAGGTACACATGATCCTTCTTCAAACCTACACCTCTAAACGGATTATGAAAAGTGTTATTATAAGATTGATACAGATTGGAATATATTCTTAGATGTTTTTTAAGAATTTTTATGATTTTAAACAATGTTTTAAGTAATTTAAAAAGAGCATCATATGGAAGTATTATATGTAAACAAATATTACAAAAAAAATAATATAAAATTATTTAAACTATGATTTTTTTTTATTTTTATTAGAAACTTTGAATTCATAGTAAATTTTACATAATTTATCTTATGTAATTGGAAAACATGTCAATTTTCTATCAAAGTTATTACGAAGATTCGAGTTTTTTTTTTTGCAATATTATTCAACAGCAAATTTATTATATAATGATTTTACAAACATTTTTAAGTTTTTTTCCATCTACGATTTTTTTTAAAAAAAAATATCAATTATGTCAGTATTCTTTAAAATAATAATTCAAAAAATATTAACATAATACAATCTAATTATGCGTGAAAACAATTTGAAAAAAATCATTATTGAAATTCACCTTCCTTCCAATACTTCCATCGTTATCGCCCTGGAGACGATATCACGAGATGCGAGATCCTTCGCGTTTGGAGCGTATCGTTCCATGAAAAATTCTCCTTGAGAATTCACCAACTTTCCACCTTCCCCTCGGACGCCCTCCGTTATTAAAATGCCGCTTCCATATATCCCTGGAAGAAAGATCAACTGGTTAAACGTGGAAATCATTTACTCTTGGTTTCATATTTTGTTTTCCTTTTTTTGCCACGCGAATACCGGTTGGATGGAACTGGATGAACTCCATATCTTCAAGGGGCAATCCTGCTCTAGAGGCTATCGCAAGACCATCTCCTGTGCATGTATGAGCCGCGGTGCAAGAGAGATAACATCTTCCCGCTCCTCCTGTTGCTAATACCTGGAAAAAGTATCAGCTTCTTTATATATTTATATTTATATTATCTCGATTCGACATCGATCTTAAATTTAATCATCAAATCGGTAAACTTAGATTTATCGTTAAAAAATTGCATATATACATATTTGTTTATATAAATTGTATATATGTATATTATGTGTATATGATTCACATGTTACGTATAAGTACTGTTCACTGGTGGAAAAAAGTCACGTGGGATGAGGGGCAAGAGGGATCCTTCGCTAGGATCGCCTATCCCCACTTTAGACGCTTTGTTACAATTACACCACACACTAAATAGTAGTAGAACTATAATATATATTTTTATATATATTATTATATATTTAAATATTCAAAATCGTAAAAATTATTTTCATTTATAAAGTTACATTAGGATCATCTAAGATTGGAAGCTGAAATATTTTCAAAATTATTAATTATTTTGATAATATGTTTTATTTGTATATATATAATTATTATCTTAACTATATTGTTATCTTAATACAAAATTACATTTATAAATTAAACTACTGTTTACAAATGTAATTAACTTACACATATTACGAAAAATAAAAAAATTTTATATCATATCGATACATTAGAATTCTTTGGATGCCTAGACTAATGCATCGAGATTTAGATACGGATCATTTTTGGATTAGTATATGTGACAAATTCCATGGTTTAATCAATCAGATCTGCATTTCTTCCGCGAGACTTCTTTCCATCCAATGAACAATAAACGCATAAATAATACGCAAAATTCTTGTTAAGATTCAAACAGAGCTGTTATCTGGTCTGGTCCTGTAAAGCTTAACGATCGTCACGTGTTTCGCGGAATAATATGGTAATATGATACTAAAGATAAGGTGACTGGAATTCTTTTTTACACGATTGAAAGACCGATGAATATGATATGTACAATCCAAACGATTTATGAGAAAAAAATAAACGGAAACATAAATGCAGAATAACATATTTTTATACAAAAATTATTGAAAACTTCAATAATTTAATAATTCAATAAAGTGAATACTATGTATAAAAAATATATTGTTCCATTATATGTTAAAATTTGAAAACCGAAATATAGTCATAAAGCTTAATTCTAATTCCAATTGTAATTGTCTCGACTAATTCTTGTATTAAAAAAATAATAAAAATATTTCTTATCAGATTCTAAAAAAAGAGATACAGTATACAATTATACATATAATAAATATTTTATTATCGATGAAAAATGAATTTACCGTATGATGAGCTCTGAATCGATGCAAAAGTCCAGATTCTAATTCCCATGCCATTACGCCCTTGCAGCACCGTCCGACCATAAGAAGATCAAGGGCAAAATATTCCACGTAATAATGGACATCGTAACGTAAACTTTGCCCGTATAAAGTATGCAGTATTGCATGCCCAGTTCTGTCTGCAGCGGCGCAAGTTCTACGAGCTTGACCACCCTTTCCAAATTTTAACGACTGACCACCGAATGCGCGCTGGTAAATTTTTCCATCTTCCGTACGACTGAAAGGACAGCCTAAAATATCATTATATAATATATATATATTTAAGAAAAACTTTTACCACTTTTACTTTTTATTTGATTTATCGTATTATTATTACGAATTATTAAGTATTTTAAGATTGTTAAAGGGATCATTAAATTTGAATTGAGAATTTTCAATTTCAACGTTACGTTACGTTAAAGTACAGTAAAGTACTGTTCATTGGTGGAAAGAAGTCACGCGGGACAGGGACACAGGGGCAAGAGGAATCCTTCGCTAGGACCGCCTATCCGCCTATCCCCACTTTAGACACTTTGTTGATAATCCTGACACCACACACTGCATAATAGTAGAAGAGCTATAATTTAAATATTCAAAATCGTAAAAATTATTTTCACTTATGAAGTTACATTAGGATAATCATTTAAGATTGGAAACTGAAACATTTTCGAAATTATTAATTACTTTGATATAATATTAATATATCTATAGTATGTATATGTGTATATGTTAAAATTCTGTGGATTCTGTGCCTATATATTGCAAATGCTAATGCATTGAGATTGTCGTTTTGGATTAGTATATGTGACAAATATCATGATAGAAATAAAAATGAATGTGAAAATAGGCATTTCTTTTCGCGAGACTTCTTATCAACTCCAGTGAACAGTAGTTTCGTTGATGATATATATTCATTATCTTTTTTTAATTTCTCAATTTCTCGCCTTTCGCAAGAATTTTGTAATACTGATATCTATTTCATAAAATTACCGTAATTTTCAAGTTCGTAAACGGCTCGTGCTGCCTCTCTCGCTAGAAAATGTATCGCATCCTGATCTCCTAACCAATCAGATCCTTTAACGGTATCGTACATGTGATAAAGCCAATTATCATCCTTATCGTTGTTAAGGACGGCATTTATTCCTCCCTGAGCGGCCACGGTATGAGATCTCGTTGGAAATAATTTTGTAATCACTGCCACTCTGTACCCTTTACTTCCTATTTAACAAAAAAGAATTTAAAGTTGAAATTGAAAGATTGAAGAAAAAAAAAAAAAGAATATTATTATCTCGATTTAATTTTGAAATGTGATTTGTGATAAAGTTACCTAAACCAAAGGCAGCTCTCAATCCTGCACCACCCGCGCCCACAACCACAACATCGTAACAATGATCTATCACGGGATAATTCTGTAAAAAAAATATATGAGATATTAAAATAATTTATAATTCATAAATACCGTAAATTCGATAAAATGATAGAATGGAAATGGGAAATTTGTATTAAAAATTCTTTACATTCGTGTCTGTACCACATTGCACTTTTTCCTGACCTGGACTGAAATTTACGTGAAAATACCGACCACTTTCCTGCTTCAGATGCTGAGTTTGCGAAGGGAATCGCTGGAAGAAAAGCGGAAAAGTAAAAATCAGATTTATTCGTCGAAGAAAAAAAATCAATATTTCTGATAATTACATTACTCCTTGCGATAAATCGCGGCAAATGATTCACGGATCGCAACATTATTTCTTGAAGTTCGTGTATGCGGTATGAAGTATAATTAACGTGAACAAGGTGATATTCGTTTGCTTGTCATTTAATAAAAGAAGTAAAACGGTGAATCATGACTGTTTTCAAGGAGTACCAGGAGATAGTTGTAAAAGTAGCACAGTGGGTAGCACTCGTATTTTGTACAAGCATAACTTTATTGCACTTGCAAAAATACAGTTCAAAACATAGACAATTTGTTACGTTATTAGGATAGTATACAATTAGTTTGGTTTATATCTCTTTGCTAATCGGTTCGATTTTTCACTTTGGTATTCGTTGGACACCAGAGAATGGATAAGTAGTAACGAATCGCTTTCATCAATAGAATATTAAACGTTATTTCGGCAGATTTTGTAGCGGCTATTATTCAGCTTTCATTCTTCTTTTAATAAAAATCTTACGTTGTTATTTATTTTGTTATTATATTAAAAAAAAAAAAAACGGTGCATTTGGTTACTCACCCGTAATTTGTTAACTTTAGCAATTTTAGATTTAACCGATTGTTATTCGAGCGCGAAAATTGTACTAGCAATTCATCTATTTCTAATAAATACTTTCTTTAAACTTACGCTACGATCGTTTTGTTACACACACACTTATAAAATACGTGATTCGATTTTCATCTTCATTTTTCTTCTTCGTTCGTGCCCATTCGCGTATATAAAAAGCATAAAAAAATTGTTATTCGAGGACAAATAGAATAAGGAAAAAGAAGACGGATTTTAATATATCGCTTTTGTTCACAGACGTAAAATTGAATGAGTAAAAAGAGGCGTAAGTAATATTACCAACAATGAACAATGTAACCGAGAACGCTACTATAAAATTATCATTTCCGTCCTTTCGCGTTAAGTACTTGTTTTTCAACAAAAAGCAAACGTAAAGTTCTCTTTCAATAACGCATACGCTTAATAAATTAATGAAATTTCAATAAAATATATCCGTTCGTAATGCTGTACAATAATCGATTGTTCACAATTATTCGAATAATCGATTATTCCATCAATCAGAATTTAGTACCAGAAATTATTACGTGAATAAATCTGATAATTCTTACAGCCAAGGATTTTTCTTATTGATTCAAATTTACAATTTAGATCTTACGTACACATATATTCGTGCAAATTTTTCATATTTTATCATATATTCCAATAAATATAAAATATTATAGATTTTACGCGATTTACATAAAATAATTCGAATAATTATGAACAATATCATTGTATTACGTTCTGCAACTTTTATCATTCGTTCTTATTCGATTTTCGTACCAATGTTTCATACGAATCTTCACATAGAACAAGTTTGATTCTGAATATTGGAAGAATGTGAAATCTTGAACCAATTAAATTTTTAAAATCTAATCCTCTCTCTTGCTAATCAAAAAATATATATGTAATAGAAATCTCAGCTATCTCTTGTTTGACAGATTTCTGGTTCCTCGTGTTCCCTGATATACCAGATAAATTTCATCATTTCTTTTTTTTTTAAAACTTCTTCTCTTAAATTTCACCAATAGACCAAACATGTGACTAGAGTATACGTAGATAAATACATAGCTTTGAATTCTAAACTGCAAGAATAAAATTCTTCTCTTCTCTAAATAGTTCCACGAATATTTAAAAATAAACTCTTCTTTTCAATTCCTTCGTGTGCCGATATTTTTTTTTTTTTTTATCATCATCCGTGCTTCGACATTTGCATTTGTTCTTGAACCTTGTGTTTACATTCGAATCGTTCTATCATCTAATCTGCAATTTTAAAGTTTTGAAGTTTTTTTGCCTTTTGTCTAAGAAGAAGAAAAAGAAGAAAAAAAAAAAAAGAAAAAAAGAAAATGTCTACGATCGAAGATTGTTTGACAATTTACTCGAAGTTGATCGCTTCTTCTTTGAAGTCGTTCATGGCTGTCGACCAGCCGGAAGTTTCAGAGCACGAGCCTCCTGATGCCGCATTCGCAACAAAATTTGGCGGTTTCGGGGAATTTGAAGCCGCACTGATGGCAATACTTGGACATCTTGCACTTGACCACGTGGATCCCCCCACCACCGTCCCCGTCACGACGGTTGTTCCTCGACGTATCCTCGTCGAAACGTCCGGCTACGTCGTTGGTGCTGCGTCCGTGGTGTGAATATTTGCGATTTAAACTAAAGAGGAGGAAGAAATGGAAGGGTGATTCTTAGGTGCACAACGCGGGAGCATAACACTGTGCTTCGAATTCGAATTCGAATGATAGAAAATAAATAAAGAGGAGGCAAATCCGAATAAGATCAAATTACCTGCTGTAAGCGGAATCTCCGCTCATTTTATTGTGATCCTGCCTCTTGTAGCTCTCGGGCGAAGACAGTTCCTCGTCGCTGATACGGCCGTTGCGATGTCTGGACGCGTGGACCGGGCTGGACAAGGAATCGGTTTTCAGAAGGGATTTCAAGGATGGAACGAACGAACCATTCTCATCTTCCTCGAACGAGGTCATCAACTCGTCGAACACTGAATTCGATCGTTTCATGTCCACGTCCGAGGATATTATCGAGCTAAGGCTCAGGTTGCTGCTCGAAAGATTCAAAGGGTAATTATTATTCCTCCCGTTCGAATTCTTATTTTTACGTGACGGTAATACATTCTCGTTTTGGGAATGGATTTTGGGGACGGAATTTTTCCCGCGTTCTTGGCCAGCCTTGGGCGCGGAAGAGGCGCGAACGGACAGGGAACGATCGACGATAGGACGGATCATCTTTACCGACGCTCTAGGCTCCACGATTTTACGAGCCTCGGCCACCACGCTTTTGTTCCCCTCCTCGACCAACTCGTCCCCCCCCAACGCTTTCGATTTATCGATGATCACCCGTCTACCCAATTCCCTGACCGGGGATCTCTTCTCTGGATTCGTTCCTCTCGAATCTTTCGTCCGTTCTTTCTCATCCTTGAGAGAGAAAAGAAGCTCCCGGGACAACGAATTCGTCTCGGTGGAATCGCTCGAGAAGTCCGAGGTGATGTCATCGAGTTCGGTTGGGGGAAGCATCGAGGAGGAACGTTTCTCGAGGCCGACGTTTCTCGAAGGATTGGGCGAGGATTGGCAAGGATATTTGATGAATGCCGAGGAATGAGAGAGAGGGAATGATTTTTGGCGGGAATTTTGCTCGATCGATGGACAGCTATCCGCCACGGATTGCTCGCTGGTGTCTGAGAGCAGATCGTTCATCTGTTGCTCCGCCAATAGGAAAGGATCGTAATCCTTTCCGCTGAAAATCACGATTAAAAGATTCAAAATTTCATCCTTCCTTCTATTCAACGAGACGTTTCTTTTCAGAAAATGTTTTGTCTCTTTTCCACGGCTGATTATAGATGGATCGATATTTTTTTCTTTTTATAATAATTCTTTTTATAATAATTATAATAATTTTTCTTTTAATAATTCCAAATACGAAAGATTTCGAAAAAAAACGTCTTTTCTTTTTTTTTGCTCGAATATCGGTGCATTGTATGTGTGTGTGTATATATATATATGTGTGTGTGATGTAAAAGTCTCGTTTCAAAAAAAGAAAAAACAACAAAGAATACATTAAAAAACATATTTGAGAATATGCTCGAAATAAAGAACGTGGTAAAAATGATCGCGTGGAAGAGGAAACGGAAGACGATAAAACGAAAATTCGTCGAAGAAATTTGCTATCTCTCTCTCTCTCTTTCTCGCTTCATGCTTACATTATATCGTTCGATTCTTCTGATTTCCTATTCCTAAGAAGCATTCGATGAACAAGAAGATCGATAATGCGATATTGTGAAAAGACAATGATATGTAAGGTAAAACAGGGAGGAGGACAAGCCTTTCAGCCCAGGCCAAACATGCAAAGCATGTTCTTTACCCGGTTTTCGCAGCAAATATTTGTACGATTGTGACGGGTAAACTCGTGTGGCGTTGTACATGCGATACATCAAAGAACGTGCCAAGATTAAGATTTGCGGCTGCGATTCATGCCTCGTGATGTTTTAATTCAAAGGGCTTGAAACTTTCGTTTCAAGAAAAAGAGAAAAAACAAAAAAAAGAACTAAATGAATTTTCCAAAATATCGAAACGAATTCAATTTTTATTAGAATAGCGGAAGAATTTTTCTCAATTTTTTTTTTTTTTGGATAATAATTTCAAGAAACGAAAAATCCGTGTTGGAAATATGATTCGTTCATCCACGATTGGGACTTACGTTCTACTGCTAAGTAAGAGATTAAAATCCGGTCTTCTGCGCACATAATTGCTCCATACGGGATGTAATGGCAGTTTTATATTCCTACAATATCGTTAGCTATCGTTAGAAGTAATAACTTGTCCGTTATTGCGAAAATTAATATTTTCATTTCGCATTAAATATACGTATACGTATTGTGTGTACAATGTGAAAAGGAAAGGGATAGTAAAAAAATTTTTACTAACTTTCGAAAATTGCAATAACGATTTTCAATTCATCGTTTCTGTCTCTTCTCCTCTTAAAAACTCGAATTAACAAACGAAAGGAATAAAAGGAAACGGTCGGTCGGGCGATCGAACGGTTGCCCGTTAAGTCAAATAATAAGAGAATAATGGATAATAAAAAGGCGTCGTAAAAATTAATAACGATCGTTCCTACGTAAATAAACGTATTCCTATTCCTACCTGCGATTAACCAAGGAAGAGCTACTTGGAACGGGGGGAAGGATATGAACTTTTGGATTTCTCTTAAGAAACCTGCTCGCCCCCTGATACGGCGGATCGAGATTGATCAAACGATTCCTCGTTGCTTTCGACGCTTTCTCCCAATACGTTTGAGGATCGCTTCTCTCTTTATCGTCGTAGCTCCTCTTCGCGAGCACACCTGTCCCCTTTATCTCCGGCAATATTCGAAATTTGATACTTCTATTCCTCGTTCCTATCTCCTCGATGGTCTCCACTTCCACGGTCTCGACCTGCTTCACATCCGTGATGTCTATCCATGCCGTTCCACCCGACGCTAAACTGTCGCTGCTCTCATTCAAGATACTCACGTTCTCCCGAATTCTATTCTCTATCTCTACCCTTTTCGACCGGCGGGATTTCAGGGCTGTCGATCGATTCGACACCGACGAATCCTCCATTTGAACGCGTTGGCTCAGTTTCACGCACGACTCGGACAAAATGATCGATCGCAAACTCGGAAGCGTTTGCCTCGTCGCCGTTTTCTCTTCCGTTTTCTTCTTCGAACATTTCGCCTCGTTCATCGTCTCCTGCACCCGATTCTCCACGCTGTTATCGCTGTCGCAATCGAAATCCTTGGCCGAATAGATTTCTTGAACCTCCTCGTTCTCGTTCTCCTCTTCCTCCTCCTCCCCGTTATTCCTCAAACTGTCCACGTCTTTCATCGCGGTATCGTCCGTTTCCAGATTCGTGTTCAATTGACTCGTCGACGACTCGATCACGTCCGAATTAAAATTATTCTCCGAGTTTTCCAAGTTCGTTCTTCGATCTCGCGCCTCGGAATTCTCCAATATCGCATCTTGTCCTAATTCTCCGTTCTCGGCGATCGAACACTCGCCCACACTTTTCTCGCATTTGGACCAATTATTCGGGGATATTTCCTTCGAGCAATCGCAAATGTTTATCTGATTCCCGATCTCCTTTCTCTGTACCTTCGGGAATATTACTCGCTCGTCCTTTTCGGGCGGATACGCGATCGGTGATCGAACGGTTTTCTCCTCCTTCCTTCTTAACGAGGGGGACTTGACGCCCCCCGAGAAAGGTGTCTTCCTCTCCTTTTGCCGCACCGGGGGGAATCTCGCGAAATCTCTTTCCACTCCACCGCGGGACGAGCCCCCCTCCCTCGAGCCTTTCCCCCTCAACTCGTCCCTCCTCGAATCCCTCGAGCTCGAACGGTTCGAATCCCCGCTGTTCTCCACGCGGTACAACACCTCCGAACCTGTCTCCGTGTCTATCTCCACCTTCCACTCCATCGAGTTTTCCTTCGTATTCTCTTCGTACTCTCCTTCGTCGTATCTCTCCTTCGAGGAACGAGCCTCGAAACTTACGAACGGGGTGCTGGACCTGGACGGTTGAAGTATGATCTCGGTGAGGAAGGAGGGCTCGGTTTCCATCTCGATCCAATTCGTCTCGCTCTTGAACAATCCCTCGTTCGTTTTCTCGCTCTCCACGGAATTCTTTCTCCTCCCGATTCCCTCCATCAAGGAGTTATCCATCTCCTTGCACGATCGATCCTCGTACGACGTTCGATCGTCGTCGTACAATCGACTCGCGTCCTCCTCCTCCTCCTCCTCCTCGTTCCCTTCCTCCGTACGATTCTTATCCCGTTCCTTTTCAGTGAAATCATCGTACTCGTTCAGATCGGTGAATTCGTACGAGATAGAGGCGATCAAATTTTCTTCGAACAGGGAAGAATTTTCCTTCGCCTCGTTGTTCGTCTCGATCGCCCCGCCCACTTCGTAGTCCAACGGATTCCCCCTTCTTTTCGCCGCCGCGCCTGCGCTCGATCCGTCCATATCCACCTTCTTTCCCCGCAAACTTCTCGATGGCGAGTTTAAAATATCGAAATTGTCGTTGCCCGAATACTCCTCCTCCTCCTCCTCGTCCTCCTCTTCCTCCTCCTCGTTGTCCACGTCCGTGTAACCACCGGTCGATCTCGATCCTTTCTTCGCGAATATTTTATTATTACTCCTCGCCGAGGAGTTGAAATTCGAGGATTTTTCGAAGTAACGATTGCTCTCCTGTTTCGACGCACCGAGTCGCTCCTCTCCTCCCCTTCTTTCCTCGGTCGAAGAATTTCCGCACGGGTCCCCGTAACACTTATTCCCCGTTTCTCCCGAGAACAGGGAGGAGACGTAGATCTGATTCACTTTGACCGGCTCTTTCAAGCAGAATTCAACGCGGGGGCTGTGCCTGACCGGCCTCCACCTTCTGCTTCTCGCCGTCGGCCGCTCGTCGCATACCCTGGACCCTGTCTCCCTGAACGAGTATGTTTGATTCAACGTTGTCGTGGTCGACGACCAATTCATGCTCTCGCTTCTCGAGCTCAATTTCCTCGCCCCGTCCTCCCTCTCCTTCGACGCGTCCTCGTCCTCGCCGTTGTTCAACGAGAATTCTCCAACGTTCTCCGCTCTCGTCGCTCGTTTCTCGTCTCCCGTGGGGGGGAGGAGAAGATCCTCGGCGCACCGCCTGCTCATCAGAATCTTGGTCTGATCCGTTTCAGCGATCTGTTTCCAAGTGGTCAATTGATTATTGTTCCCGTATATGTTGCAAGGTTTCACAGTGATGCCCACGATGTCGTCGTTGATCGAGACATCGTTCACTTTGGGATTTCCTTGACTTCTCGCCGAGACGATGTTCATTTTCAACGACCTCGCCGAGTGTAACGCTTGTTGTTGATGCCTCTCCTCCTGCTTCATTGTTTTTTGACCGCTGGTCGTCATCTGCTCACCGTCCTGCCTCGCTTTAACGTGCGACTTTTTTGTTACTTCTCGTCTCTTGTTACACGATCTTGGCGATTGGAGGGGGACGGTGGTGGTGTTATTGTTATTGTTGCTATTCCACTCGTCGAAACTTTCTCTCTTATGTGCTTTTAAAGGTGGGACTGGGAGGTGGGAGATTCTTTTAACGGAGGGAGCAGGACGAAAAGTGGACGGTCCGGCATCGTCTTCGAGTTGCCTGAGGATCAGGAAACGGGATCAAGGATGTGCGCCTTGACATCAGGAGAAGGTCATCAGGCATTTCTTTCTATTTTTTTTTTTTTTTTTTAGGCGTAAATATCTCTCTCTATAAACGAAAAAAACAACCTTGTCCCTGTTCCTTCTCCTCATGCACGCTACTAAACGCGTTTCAAACTAACCGCCGCTAAGCTATTACTATTTTCCTTTGTATCGGTATCGGTTGTAGGATGGGTAAGGCGGTCGATGATCGGCTTACCTATTCGTACGATCCGGCAATCGAGACTTCATCGGGGGGATTGTCGAGGTGGACTCCTTCATCGGATTGGAACGTCTACTGTGAAAGGAGAAAGAAAGAAAAATTGGAATACGAGTGTTACAGAATGAAAAAAGGTTTCGATTTTTCTTTTTAATTCATTAATTCTAAATTTCGGTGTCTCGAGACGAGTAATAATTTCTTCTAGAAATTACGGTGCGTCCTCCGTTGTTATTATTTTTTGGTTATTTTGGTTTTTTCCCCTATTCTGTTGCACGCAACTTACACGAGAGTGGTTTTCTGTTTAACGGGGCTGTCGTTGCTCTTGTTGTTGCATGAGGGTGCAGAGGCGCTCTCCTTGGCTTTGTTCGGGACCAAGCCCGGGGACATCTTGTTCCCAGCGCTGAGAGTGATCGCCGAGCCCGGCGAATATTTCTCGCGGGTCGCTTGCCGACGACTCTTCACGGCCGGGGCCCGATACTTCATCCGCGCTTCGAGCCGTTCCTTGGCGATGTTCGTCGCTGGGCTGACCGGCACCCGGGCGATCCTCTCCTTGCACCAAGCCACGTGCCTGTCGTACGCCTTGACGCCGAAGTGACGATTGCACGTGGGACACATACCCTGCTCGTTGGCCCGCGTTGGCGCGCTCGATGTGATCGTTGTGCTGCATTGCTTTTGCATGGTCGAGTCCACCTGAAACGTGCAAGAGGGAAAAAAATTAAAAAAATGTTGATGTTGAAGAAATTCAAATCGTGAATCGGTGGAAGTTCATGTAAGTCTATCTAAAAATACAAGAGGAAAAAATTAAAAAACGTTGATGTTAAAGAAATTAAAATTATAAATCTGTCAAAGTTCATATAAGTTCACTTAAAAGATACAAAAGGAAAAGAAAATATTGATGTTGAAAGAATTAAAATTGTGAATTAGTTAAAGTTGTTCATATAAGTTCTAAAAGATACAAGAGAAAAAAAAAATTAAAAATTTTATGTTGAAGAAATTGAAATCGGTCAAGAGTTGTTTATATATTATAAGTTATCAGAGAGAAAAAGAGAGAAAGAGGGATAAAAAGATTTTATCAGATACAGTAGATGATACTGTAATATGTTTTATATATTATATCGGATAAATGAGAGGAGAATTCGAACGAATGATAGAAGAAAGTTGTAGTAAAAAAATAATAGAGAAAGAATAGTACAAGCAAAGTGTTGCATTGCACGCACTTGCTTCTGCATGATCGAGTCCACTTACAAGAGAAAAAAAATTAAAAAATGTTGAAGATATTCAAATCGTGAATCGGTGGAAGTTCATGTAAGTCTCTCTAAAGATACAAGAGGAAAAAATTAAAAAACGTTGATGTTAAAGAAATTAAAATTATAAATCTGTCAAAGTTCATATAAGTTCACCTGAAAGATACAAAAGGAAAAAAATTAAAAAACAGGATATTAAAGGAACTGAAATCGTGAATCGGTCGAAGTTATTCATATAAGTCCACCTACAAAAGGAAAAAAATTAAAAGAACGAGATATTGAAGAAATTAAAATTATGAATCGATCAAAGTTCATATAAGTCCACCTAAAAGATACAAGAGAAAAAAAAATTAAAAACTTGATGTTGAAGAAATTGAAATCGGTCGAGAGTTGTTTATATATAAGTTCTTATCTCAGAGAGAGAGAGAGAGATTTTATCAAATACATTAAATGATGATGTATGATACGTATAATATAATAAAGAGAGTTTGAACGAGTGAAAGAAGCAAGTTGTTAAGAAAATGGTGTTGCAAAGAGAAGTCATCGCACGCACGAATGCACTTGCATCATTCGCGATGCATCTGGGTTAAACTGCGCTCTGCCTGTAATTCTCACCTCGTGCTGCCTCTCTATTCACCTTCTTTCATTTCGATCCAATATCGCGCAATCTCTCGTTTCCCAATTTACATCCCCAATTTACATATTCCATCCACGATTATTAGTTATGATCTACCGTTTCTTACCGTTCTTCGATAATAAATTTTTTCACAGAGAATTTGTTCTAACAAGCGAACTCGTTCAGGGATTAATTTAAAAACACTTACGATTTCGTTGCGAGCCGCGCGGATGGCCCGTAGAAAATCATCGTGCGTCTGCTTCCAAGACTTGGAGGATCTCTCTTCCGGCGATCGTCGCTTCTTCTCTTGCCTGGGCAAGAATTCGGCCAGCTCGGTGCCCTGGATCCTCTGTTTGGCCGAGTCGAATGGTTTCCTCTTCTTGTTCGCCGACCGCTCGCAGATCCTCGCGTGCTTCTCCAACGACTGAGGCATAAATGTCCGTGCGCATATCGCGCACGGGAGAAGGATGGGCGGCACATCTGTGTCCATTTACCAAGAATTAGTCGGCTGCTGCGATCCCCCTGTTCGACATCCACACGAAATGCGCCCGTATACGGAGCAGAGTGAGTCAGAACGAACGAAACGCGGCACTCGACATCGGTGAACCGATATCATCGATGCGTATTCCGTTGCGTGGCGAGAGAACAATCCCTCCTTCCATCCATAATATTTCTGACTCAGACTGCGGGGAACGAAGAGAAAATTCGATCAAGCGCGTTTCAACGCGTCGAGAGATTATCCTTTATACACGATTATTAACTTTCCGATCGCTGATATCGCGAGAAAAATCAAAAATCGATTCACCAAACTCTTCGAAATATATATTTTTATTCTTCTCTCGAGCAACGAGACGCAACCGACAACGCGTCGTTATTTTGATTTTAAACCGAGAACCTCTTATCGCGCCAACGGTAGCTAATTTCTCTCGTGCCTATCGCCGTGTCACGCGGGATAAGGAATGAAGGCGCATGGAGATCGGGATCGAGCGCGAGTGAATATATTTTCGTAATCGATAAGCGATCGATCGGTTTGTTTTGCGGCCACCTGCACAATTCCACTTAACACGGCGACGCGTCCACCGCGATGAAGATGAGGAGGAGGAGGTGGTGGATGAGGACGAGGTGTCGCCCCCGCGAGAATTGCCCGCCCACGGCCCGAGCAAGCTTCCTTCTTTGGCGCAACGAGTGTACACATTAACAGCGAGCTATACACGCTCGTGTTTTGAACATCGTGCGCCCGATATTGTTGTTCCTACTCTCACGACCGTTCCCTTCCGTCCTCGCTTTCCCGACCACTTGCCACCACGACCACTGAACGTTGCTCACGCGTTACACTCTTGCCTTCTTTTTTCTCGAAATGTCACCTTCACGCCCGGATTCGTAATCCGTCGTATGCCGATGCCGCCGTTATTTATCGCCAACGACGGATGCCTTTTGCACTCCTTATGCGGCGTCCAACGCGCTTTTTTCTTATATATACCTCGCCTCGCGATAGTGCGAATTTCCAAGGTGAGTTTGAGGGGGTGTAACGTAACTGTGAATTTATAAGGCTTTTAGTTTTCTCGACTCGAGGAAAAGTTTGAATAATTCGCCGTTTGAAAGATTTCGAAGGACAATTTCATTCAGGGACGAATTCGATCGAAAGAATTCGAAAGATCGAAGAAAAAAGAGCGAGGTTTTGGATTTAATATTTCCGCAAGAATTATGATACGAAATACGATAACATTATTCGAACATTTATCGTACGGAATATTCTTCGAGAAAATGTGTTACAATAAAGCAAAGAAAATAATGATAATTTCTTGAGAATCTCTAATGAATTCTGCATTATTTATAAGAGTGCATAATTTCCAGGAGTGGATTATTTTTCTGGTACGTAAACACGAGTCAAGGAGAAGTGTACGTTATGAAGAAATCGATCGAGCGTGAAAAAAATATTAATTAAAGCGTTCCGATTAATACCTTTCTTGTATTTGACCAAACTTTAAAAATTGCAAATACTACAATAATTTCAGAATTCGATTCGTCTATTATTTTTCACGATATTATCAGTATTGGAATTTTTATAGTATCAAATTATCAAGATGCTCTTAAAAGACGCTCTTAAAAATCTTGTTGGTAGAAATATCTAACTTTCTCTACAAGAAAGGAAATATTAAGTAAACGTGAAAGAATTAAATATAATTTAATTGTTAACCAGGAGAAGAAACGGATCAGAAATGAGCGAGACGAAAAAAATGATCGCAAGAAAGCGGAAAGTATATATTTTTCCAGTTTTCCACGCACGAATCTCACCTGGTTCACGAAATTGTCCGGATTCTACTACTTTTTCCAAGCCGACAGGTCGCTCTTTTGATGAGCAGTGATCGTAGGGGGATCCTAGATCCGCCCCTGCGATACCTCTTCTCGAAACGCAGCACAACATCGAAGAGCATGGAGACACATCGACTGAGCCTCTCCATCGCCACGAGGCTGTTCTTGTACGCAACGTCTACGCACGATCTCGTTTTCTTCTCTTGTTAAATGAGGTTTATTTTAGGTGTCACTACGAGAGCATCAGGAGCGCTCGCTTCTTCCTTTTAATAGCGATGGGATTGAAACTCTCGCGCGATGAAGGGAACTAAGTACTTGAATCTAATTTCTTGACCAGTGTTTCCCAACCTTTTCCCAACACTTTATATGACACTCGAATATTTTGCGATTCTTTTCTCTCTTCATAGTTACGTAAGAAGGTTACAATAAGTAAAGCAAATATATTTTATCTTTGTTTAAGATTTGTTTAGTAAGAGAAATAAAAATAATAAAAAATCTAAATAAGAATTGACTATAGAGATGTTTAAATTTTATTAAAAAAAAAAAATTTTCTGTGATTTGAAAGATTTTGAATCAATTGAATAGTAATATACTATTCAATATATAGTTAATAAAGATAGTTCGATAGTCTTTAAACGAGAAGAAAAATTGTTACCTAGTAGAAGGTAAAAAAATATCGACAAGCGATTCAACCTCGTGTTTTTAATATTATTTTACGAGTTCTGTTTCCGATAAAGATTATAATTACCGATAAACCACGATGTAGATCATGAATAAGCATAATGATTTAATGTGTCGATGTTGTGTGTGCGTTTCGTCACAGATATTTGATCAATACTGTAAAGAATACGTTAAATTCAATGTAATAATAATTAAATAATAATATATCATATAAATCATCAGTAATTTTATATCTGATTGTAAATAAAAACGATTATAATTATTAGCTATATTAGTAGTTATATAACAAACAAAAATTACTTTCATAATAATAAATATGATCGTAAAGTATTTTACATTATCAACCGAGTATACTCAGTACATAAAAGCGGTAAAATTAATTTTCAACGGAACAGTCAATAAAATTATTTTGAAGTTTAAATAAATAAATAAATAAATCATCAAATAAAATTCAATCCATTAAACAATTTTATACAATTTGAACAAAATAAATCGAAAAATGTATGGGTAAATAAAATATTTTATATTTATTTTTCATCTCATAAATACTCCATTATATATTACGTTCGATCGTACTTGTAGCGAGACCACATATCGATTATCGATTCACCAGATATCGATTCGAGTTTGCGCACAATTAAAAATATCATCTTACCTCTTGTCACTTATTTAATTTTTCATGTGAAAAAACCGATCTATGCGATCGGAGATCAGAAATATTAATTCGGATCCATCGCTAGTTCTTCTCTTTTCCGTTTATGTGTCTGAACACCTTCACGTCCGCGTGGTTCTCGTATATATTATTAGAAAACGGTCCCGGCCGTGAAACTGGAACTGGACGGAAGTATAGCACGAGAAAAATTCACGCGGTAATCACTAGGATCTCTCGACGCGTTATTTGTGTTAGACGAACTACCGTAGTTTTATAAATACTAACAAAGACTGTTTGACATATGCAAACTTACCCTCAACCTCCGCCATGTTAGTTGTTAGGGGAAACAATGATCACTATGGTAACCGATGACAGGTTATCCTACTGTTGGAGAGTTCGGAGGTTTGATCAAATTATGTGACATTGCCCCCTGCTTCATATGATTATCGATCTATTTATTATATAAATTTTTTATTATATAAATTTACTTATTATAGAATTTGTAAAATAATTAAAATAAAATTCTTTTAATTTATTTTTTAAAACTTTTTCATATGTTATTTATTATTTCATTGAATTAATTTTCAAATAATTATTCAAATGTTGAATTTATATATATGTTATTTACGGCAATATTTAATATTGATAGAATTCAAATATTGTATTCTACTTTTGGAATTTTTATAATTTTAATTCTGATTATATGCATAGTAGAGACATTGAAGATAATTTTTCTGAGATAATGATTTGAAAAAACGAAATAGAAAATATTTAGATAAAAATAATTTAAATATTTAAAACTTTTTTTTTTAAATCTAAATTTTAATTTGAAATAATTAAAAAACTAAAATTTAAAATTCAGATTTTTTCATTAAAATAAAATTTAATATAAAAATTAGAAAAAAAAAATAGAAATACAAAAATTTATATATATAGATTCTGTTAAGATTTATAATGAGTAAGTTGGACAACGATATTATAAAGTTAAGTCAGAAATCGGCACTATCTTCAGAGCATATGAATTTGTATAATGAAAATAAATAGTGGAAAAAAGATGATAATAAACTAAAAATTATGAAATCTACGCCATCTCTTGAGTAAATATAAATAATGAAATACAAATATAAATAAGGAAAGCGAATAATAGAACAAAGAGAAAGATAATATAATAATTAACTCTTACTGCCATCTCTTGAATGTCAAAGATACTTTTTCAGAAATAGATTAAAATAGAATAAGAATTAAAGATCAGTGCCATCTCTTAAATATTTTTGAAAAGATAATTAATAAGATTTTTTTAATATTAAAAAGATGGCGATAATGGTCAATTCTTATCTTATTTCTATCTTTCTTCTATTATTTTCTGTGTTATATGTGTTTTATTTGTGGTATTCTGAAGATGGCGTTAATTCCTGGATTTTTATTCTATCTTTATCCTTCTCCTATTATTTTTTCTCATTATCTATATTCGTTTATTTATGGCAATCTGATACATAAGTGTCTGTATTTTACTATTACTGATATCAATCATTGATATTAATTGTGCTGTGAAAGATTTAAAAGTAACGAAAAATTAATATTATTACTTTAAAAAAATTAATATAAAAAAATTATTATAAAATGTTACGATTAATGGAGAGAAATATTTTTATTTATTCTCAGGTAAATTTTTATACTAAATTATACGTATGTATAAATGGAGGTTATATAATTTGTTATTATAATAAATAATATTTTTAAATATATTATTTTATTAATAAAAAATTTAATTTAATAAATTCTATATTTCGATTTACACATATGCATATACAAAAATATATAAATATATATAAATAATAATATAAGTAATATTGATATCAAGATCCACAAAGTTCACAAATGGCATGGCGGGAAATACGAAATAATAATTTCAAATTAATAATTTCCTCAATTCTATGTGAATGATATATCGATATTTTTAGGTGGGAAGATATGTTCCAAGAACATTTTCTACAAGTAGAATGTCATTGTCAGAAGAAAAATATCTAGATGTCAAAGAAGAAAATGGAGTAAGAAGATATATTACATATACAAAGCTAGTACCAATAAATTTCCTATTTCTTATTCACTATTAAATTTACAATTAGGAGAGTAATAATAAAATATTTTTTTTACAAAATTATATATATATATATATATATACACTACTAAATCATTTCTATAATTAGGTGCGGACATTAATATTGAATCATCTTCCTTCTCGTAATTCTTTATCTTTAAAAATGTTAAAATCTTTATGGAAGAACATCATACACGACGAAAATAATAATAATCTTCGGACGATAGTTATTAAATCTGGATTGGAAAAAATATTTTCTGCTGGACATAATATAAAAGAACTGGTTTGTAGATGGACTAAAAAATAAAAGTAATGCGGGTCTTTTAATATAAAAATTTACGTTCGTCACACAGATAAATGATTACCTTGCGTCGTTTAGACTAATAACAATGGGAAGCTTCACAAGGAAATCTTTGAAACGTGCTCACAATTGATGCAAGCAATTACTAAAAGTCCTGTTCCAATAATTGCTGCTGTAGATGGTGTAGCAACTGCAGCTGGTTGTCAATTAGTTACGTCATGTGACATTGCTATTTGTACCGAAAGAAGTTCATTTTCTACACCAGGGTATATTTATCTTTTTTTCTTTAATATAAATATATAATTACATTACAATAATTACAATAATTACATTACAATATACCATTGATTCATTTAATATAATTTAAATAATATTTATTTATTATTAATTTTTAGAGCCAATTTTGGAATATTTTGTTCTACACCAGGTATTCCCTTGATTCGGAACGTGTCCAAAAAAGTAGCAACGTACATGCTCATCACAGGTTTCAGCATTAATGGTAAAGAAGCGTATGAAACAGGTCTTGTAAGCAAAGTTGTGCCTCATGATAAAATTGGTAAATTCATTTGAATAATTAAATAAGATAATATTACAGACACATATAAAATTTTATTTTATTTCATTTTTTAGAAGAAGAAATTGAAAAAATTACTACAGCTATAAATATGAAGAGTCGATCGATTATACATGGTGGAAAAACGTTTTTGTACGAACAATTGGAACTTGATATATCGACTGCATATTTTTTAGGAACCAAAAAAATGATTAATAATTTAAAAATGAAAGATGCTCAAGAGGGAATCAAAAGTTTTATTGAAAAAAGAAAACCTGTTTGGAGGCATGATTATGAGAAATATTAATATACGTATCGGTATGGAATAAGTAATATAAATTTTCAAAAAAAAAAATATATATATATATTATCGAAGTGCTATAAATGACGATCTTTATTATACTTTTATATTAAATTATCATAATAATTTTACTTAAATATAGAAAATTGTTTCATAATTTTCCATTTATATCGAATAAAATGTTTATTATGTCTAATATGATGCTATTTTTATACAATTTTTTTTTCTTTTTATTAAATAAAAATATCCATCATCTTATTTTAGATGAAAGTAATATTTTTCTTTGCATTGTTCGAAAAATAAAATGAAAATAAATTCAAAATTATAATAAAATTCAAGATTGTACAAGAATTATTGCTTCATTTCATACACATATATATGATACATATATATATATATATAGGTCACGTATCGCGCGATTGGAGTACTTACGCATTTTAAATCCGAGAGGTCTTCAGAGATAAAAGAATCGTGGTGGTCGAGATCATTAAAAATCTCGAAAGGCAGCCGATATCTCATTACAAAGACGTAAATTTTCTTTTCCTATTTTGTTTCTCGTCCAATCTATCTCTCCCCACTTGTTTGCAAAACAAGTTCATAAATCGAAACGAAATTATTACTCCCATGTTATTACGACGTTGATTCCTAACGAAGTGACAGAGTCGAGCTGCTTTCTTCCTTTCGCTACTTTTATTATTAATTTTTTTTTTTTTATATAAATTTTATATAAATTTTTTGGCTCGTCCGTGACGATAAGAATCTGTAAGAAAAAAAAAAAAAAAAAAAAAGGAAAGCACTTTAGTTTTTTATTTTTTAAAATATCTTTTTTTCATTTTTATCGATCGGTCGATGACTGATTTGAAGAGTGTTCGTCGCGGCTGTATGAAGTTTGTAATATTAAAACAAAATCGAAAATCGTGGTGGAAAAATCAGCATAATCCCAAAATTAGGATTTGCGAGGAAAGAGCAACGGTGATAAACGTTAAAAGAAAATTGGCAAAACTGCTCTTTGAAACTTGCGAAGGTTTGTTTTTAATATTAAATCTTTTAAATGTTATATATATATATATATATATATATATGTAAATTATTTCCAGAACCGATCATAACATTTTATTATTTTTTTTTATTCCAGAAATCGATTTAAACTTGAAATATTGCCTTTTCGTTTTTTATTGCAGATTGTAAGAGAATGGCATCTATTCCTCAAGGCGCGTTTGCGGCGTGCAAAGTCCGTTGCAATCGAGAACGCAATGCTATGATATCACGGATGGAGAAGAAAGAAAAATCGTGTAAAGAAAATACGTTCAACATGAGACCCCCATTGGAAGGTACTTATCAGACTTATCGATGACGTATCCTGTTTTTAGAATATACTGGAATGTCGCTTCGCGAATATTTTTAGATCATATCATATATTGGCATTAAAATAAATAATAATATATATATATAAGAAATATCGTGTATTTCTAGTATCCATTCCAGTTAAATATTTTTGCTTTGTTTGTTTATTTTTCCAAGAGATTATTTAAATAAATTTTTGAATTATGAAAAAAAAAAGCAGTTATTTTTACCGCTTATTTAATATCTATAATATAAAATATTCGATAAGTTTAACTTTGTTTGCCTCGTAGAAAAAAAAAATAATTTAAAACGAATATAAAATATGACTTCGTTCAACAAACTCGATGACAAATTCAAAATTGGAAATAATATAAGTTAATGTATAAAACTATGAATTTAACAAGTAAAAATTTTATGAATTTTGGATACGTAAATAATTCATTTTTTTTTTCACAGGTTGGGAACTTACGCCGTTGAAATATAACAGTAAATTAATGAACAGCATCTGGGGACTTTATAATCGTTATTCGGTGCACAATTTCAAGAAGAACAATTCTAACGAAGGGGTATTTAAGACGTTCGTGGCGGCTTGGAAAATTATTTTTCACGACTGTACCCCGCCGCGAATTCAATGACCTGCTGTTGCCAAAAACAATTCTCAAATTATGTAAAAGAGAGGGAACAGTATATGTGATCCGATTTCATCTTTGATACATTGATACGTGTAATGACGATCGTTTTCATTCAATGTGCAATAATGAAAAAAAAAAAAAAAAAAAAAAAGTTTTAATATTATTGTAATGATTTGTAAGTATAAAGAATTGTAACAGTATTGCACATTCTTTCTATTGCATTTTTTTAATAATAAATGTGATCTTTTTTACTTGGGATTAAAATCGATCGAACTTTATCATTCGTATCATTATCGAATAAATTAAAATAATATATATATATATATATATATGATATGATAAAATTAGAAGAAATTATTAAATTTCCCTGTATAGATAGAAATGAATATAAAAAGCGTGTGATTAGATATCCTTTTTAATCAAAATGAACATTGTGATTCGAGAAACTACAGCAAGAAAGGCTCAAATCGGAAGATGGCCCCGCATAAGTAATCCTTTCCAAATCATTAAGCCAATTACTTTCGTTACTTTTTTGACTTATTTGGCGTATTACATAGGTCCTCGGTTTCCGACGTTCCGAACAATCTTCGATGTTGGTGGAAATGTTCGAAATATTCACTTCCAAATCCAATGAAACCAAAGAAGGCGACGAATCTGAATCTTTTATGGGCAAAATATTCTGGCATGAATACATAGTCTTGTTGTTCGTACTGGACAAACTATCCTTCATCTCTTTAAGTTGAGTTTTGACCGGAGGAATATCTTGTTCGCTCGTTTTTTGATCGTTCCATTGGGTAAAGCTATTCTGTTTTTTCTTGAACGAATATTTATTACAATTTTTCTTCGGGCATGGATAATGCTTCATATCGCTCACCTCCCCGCATATCGTGAACGTGCTCTCGTTGGAATTTTTTATAATTTTTTTCGTGATCACGGCATTCTTTATTTTAGAGAAGCAAAGATTCGACTGTTTGAGATAAGAGTCGTTCGAGTTTCGCCTCATATTGCTTATTTTCGTTTGCGTAGATTTCGTTGCGGATTGCTTACCGACCGGTTCGTCGTCCACACCTTCCGACGAAGACACTTGGGGGGGGGAGTCGCCATTTCGCGGCACATTCGCGGTACACGCGGCGGCGAACGTGTACGAGTCCGAATAAATGTTCACGTTCGAGCTAGGAGAGGAGCATACCGAATTTTCCACCTTTACGTCTAATTCGCAGCTTATCTCGGAACAATGTGGAACAAGAGTTGCATCGTTGCTTGGAGATACTACTTTATCATCTTGGTCAGTTTCGGTTCGCTTTGGGGACGAGCAAAATTCGTGATAATTTTTATCCTCCGATTTATGGTCCATGTTCAATGGTGTTGACGGAGATTTCGTAGTGCACTGCATTTCTTGCTTGTCGTTTGTTTGATTACCTCGGCTTTTCAAGTATTTGATTCGTGGCGGCAGTTTCCATATATCTTTTCTTTGGTTAGGGAAAATATAATTTAAAAACGAGGACAACGGAGGATCGATATTCGAGCAAGGATAAAAAGGCTAAGGGAAAGAATCGCATTTGATAAAATTTTGTTGTTAGCTGTAAATAAAGAAACGACAATGAAACTGCTCAAAATAATTGGAAACTTATCCTCTAATGAATAATTTGTTTGCCGAATACAGAACATGATTGAAGAATTTGGAGAATTTGAAGGTAAGGGGGAGAATTTGAGTTTAATTTGAGAAATATTGCCAATATAAAAGGATATAAAAGAATAGTGAAATACGTACAAATACGTATTCATTTTAAAAATTGATTTTTCTTTGTTTTTTTAATTAAAACGTTAGATTCACAAGATAATAGAAAAAAAAAAAAAAAAAAAAAACAAATTTCGATGCGATTTCCTAATTACTTTGAGTAGCGTAAATTAATTAAATCAAAATCAAAATATTTCGATATACCTCTTGATTTCTTCGTTTCTGCTCCTTTCTCAATGAATACATACTCTTTACTTTCTTCATATATTTTTTTAATTTACTTAAAACATTAGTCTTACTACTTTTGTTTAAATTTTGTTTCAAATCATTATTACGCAAAGGATCGTCTTTCTTCGTTAAATAGCTCGCCTTCAATGCAGAAATTTCGGCTCGTAACTCGTCCAAATTATTGGCAAGTATTTTCATTTGATCGACCATTTGTCCCAACTTTCGTTGATCACGACACATTTGTAACGACATATTGATTTCAGCAAAATCAATTTCTAAGAGACACCACGTATTCTAGTATATTTTTTAACTATATATATGTATATATATAGTTACGTGATATATATATATATATATATTTTTTTTTTTTATATATCACGTAAATCACCGATATAATTTAATGCAAAAGTAAATAAATCTTCAACAATGGAAGAGGATACGAGGACATGAATCACTTTCAACATTTCATTTTTATGCGAAAAACGTCAAATAGTGTCGAGGTTATTGTTATTATAAAATATAACCTAAAAAAAAAAAGAAACAAGAATTTACTGACATATATACATAATACATACTGAACAAGAACGAACGATCTGACAATCGGAAGATTCAAATGTTCTGGAAAAATTGATCAGGATATTCTCATTCAACTATATCATCGATTTGTATTAAATATCATTTATTTGATTCGTCCTGATATGTCCTAGGTACATTAGTCGTCAGTCGGTGTCGTATATCATAGCGCGTTGGCTATCGACGCGTGATGTTTGGTTTAATACAAAAAGAAAAAGAGAAAGAAAAAGAGGGGAGGGAGAGAGAAAAAAAAAAAAAAAAAAGAAAGGAAAAAGAAAGAAAATTCTTTTTCCCTAGCACGATAAATCGATATGTAATACTATTACTCGTATCTGATTTTTATATATGTACAATTTGTTTCCTTCTTCTACAACATTGGCCTCCGTTTAAAATTATAATAGTTATTTTTTTTGTTTGTTTTTTTTTTCTTTTTTCTTTTTTCTTTTTTCGATGAATATAAATCTTGGCTCTTTTCGTTCTCTCGAGAAAAAAGCATCTATCACGCAATATATAACAATATATATATATATATATATATATATATATCGCGTCAAGATGCAAATGTAACAATAAAAATAGATAAAAATGAACAAAGTTATTAGACGAGAAATTTCGCGCTCTATACATACATACACCTATATAATTTTGTTTCTACATTTTTCAAACCTTTTGAAAAAAAAATTACATAATAAGAAATTTCCCACACTTTGATTATTCGTTGTTCAATAAATTGTTGTTTATCGTAATTGTTTCTTATAAACTCGAGCTGTAAAATGGCATCGTGATCGTACTTCAATAAATTAATCGTACAAAAAAAAAAGAAGTGTTACGTTTAGTATGAACATCAGGCGAGGAGGTATCCACGTAATTTTCTCCTCATTTCTATATAAAATATATAATATATATATATATTTTTTTTTCTTTTTTTCTTTTTTTTTTTTTTTCTTTTCTTTTTTTTTTACGTTTCGCAAACAAGCTTGCACACAGGCGTTTCTGGAATGCTGTGGTCGATTGAATATCGTCTCGCATTTCGTTCACCCGTTCGATCGAACGATTCGTAGGGTGAACCGTGTGTACTCTTTTGCTCTAGTAAGTTTTTCTAAAATCGAGGTAATCGGGTTGCACGTTACGTCGTCCACGAATCTCATTTGAACAATACCTTGTTACCGAGTCCTCGGACAAGAAGCGCCAATCAATCACTAAATTAAATTATGTTTTCCTCTAACTATGAATACTTTATAACTAGAAAATCTCCAGTATTGCTTTAGTTTAAAAATTACTTTTAAGTCGATCGAACCGTATCGACTCCTATCGCTCTATATTTAAATACGTTGAGTAATAAAATATTTCATTTTGCATAGATAATAAAGCTATCTTCTAAGAATTTAACGTTCGAGCGTTTCAATCATCGAAACTTAAAACTTTAGCCCGATATAATACGTGGTTTCGTTAATTTATATATTAAGTTATATATAAAAAAAAAAAAAAAAAAAAAAAAAAAAGATTCCAAACAAAAATGAACAACGGATTAAAAATTTTATTATAAAAATTTGATCAATTTGAGTTTATAATCGCAAGAACGTGCAATTTCGTTTCCTACTTATTATAATACTGATTATAACCGTTAATGAAGGAAAAAAGGACGAAATCGGTTATTTCGAAAAATAACAACTGCGTCGCTTCTTGCCGGAAGACCCATTTCTTAACATTTATAACCAATCCTCCAGCTTTAATCGCGCGCGTCGAGCGGCATCGAGTCTATTAATACTTAACAGCTAAAACACGTAATTCTAAACGGTATTTATAAATAACATAGAAGACGAAATATCAAGAGAAAGAAGAAGTAGAAGTGACCGATTGGATCTCCGGCTGTCGACCATCGATAGATATAACAGACTAGGCACAGCACACACACATATATATATATATATATGCATATATATATATATATATATATACACGTCGCTTTCCCTCGCCTTGCCCCTGTCTGTTCATCATTTCTTGGTCCCTCTTTCTCTTCCCTTTTGTTTTCGTGGCACAGCCTTGTTCCTCCTTGTTTCCTCCTCCTCCTCCTCCTCCTCCTCCTCCTCGTCCATCAATTCCCTCCTTTTTCATCCAATCAAATCTTCCTCTTCACACGCGCAACGCGACGAAGATCAGACATTTTCTTATTTTTTTCTTTTCTTTTTTTTTTTGTACATAGCCAAGATTAAAGGAGGGCGAAGATCTCGAGAGAGAGAGAGAGAGAGAGAGAGAAAGAGAGAAAAAAAAAGAATAGGACGCGACGCGTCCTGCGCTCCTCTCGAATTCGGAAGATTCTCTCCCGAAACCTTGGATTCTCTCTCACCGTCACCCATCATCATTTCGAATCAGTCAATGCGTCGGTAGGTAAAAACCATCACATTGTCTTCCACCGTTTTCTCGTCTCGTGCTGAGCTCGTGTCCCCGGTCATCGGCTCGTTTCGGAAACGAAACTCTTTCTTCGAATACTCTCGGGCGTGGGGTGTGCACAGGTGTCGTGTGCTTTCCATGGACTAGCTCAGTTTAATCGGCCGTAGTACGGTCTGTCGGGAATTCGGGGAGGAATATTGGGTACGGGACGCCTATAACATAGACAGTGATTAAGTATTCGGATGCGAGGCATTGTAATAATTCGATGAGGGACGATTCGAATTTTTTTTTTTTTTTTTTTTTTTAAATCGATTAAATCAAAGCGCGTGAATAATGTGTTAAAACGACATCAAGCCCGCCCCTCGAACGCGAGACGAGATTTATTTTCATCGTCTCGATTTATATATTCGAAATTTCATTTTTTTTTATCTCGGATTCGAAGGGCTTCGCAGCAACTATTCGCGGCGACCAATTAAATTTATTTTGCTTTTTTAATTTGCACGCGGACAGAATTCGAGGAAATAAATTTAATCGGGTATCGGGCTAATATTCGATTCTACAAAGCTGTGATATGAGAATGAATATTATATGTGAATATAATTATATATATATATATATTCACATATATAAATATATATATATATATATTCTATACTATACTAAATAAAAGTGATAAGAGAAGTGATCGTGATCGTTGGAAATGTATGTTGGGAAGTAAAGTGCAACGAACATTTGTTATCTTCATTGTACGATGTAGATAAATATAAATAATGACGGAAGATGCGCAATGAATTTTTTTTTGTGTATACACACGAACAAATTATTAACAAAAGAGTGAAACGGTATGATCACAAGTACAACGCAAATGGAATGGAATGATTTGCCAAAAGAAAAAAAAAAAAAAAAAAANAAAAAAATAATTATCCAAGATTTGCACAACATGCTCAAGCAGTAGCAAAAAAAAAAAAAAACGCATGCAAAAATGAACAATGTATAAAAAGGACGTTCGTTCTACGACGTTACGACGTTATTTCGTAAAAATTTCTAATATCTCTTTCTTCAAATTTATCAAAAATATCGATATCGATATCTTCGATCTTAACATTTAATCGCAATCTTTTCAAACGTCCTTTGAATACAGATAAATACAATTGAATTGATTTTTATGTATATAATAATAATAATAATAATAATAATAATAATAATAATAATAATAATAATAATAATAACAATAATACTTCGTAATACTTCACGAGGTAAAATCCTGGATGCTTTTAAGGTGTAAATATATTAAAGGGACAGACGTTGGACGTTGGTAGTTTGATCGAAGGGACAGAGAAGAAAAAAAAAAAAAAAAAAAAAGAAAAAAGAAACGCAGAACGCGAATACGCATTCCAGCGTGCGGGGACAATCAGGATAATCTCGCACATTCTCTATTAAAAATAATGCTTGTTATTTGCACGCGACGATACATGGAATCAAGCGAAAATCAAGAGAGGGATATTAGTGAAACATATATATATATATATATAGAAAAAAAAAAAAAAAAACATTGCGTTACATGTCGACAAATCGACATATTAAACGACAAATCAACACATGGAATACGAGTGTTACAATAATTAAAATACTATCCAACCGCAGAAACCGCACGCTATCTGATCGGACAGACTAATTTCCCCGGCGGAAATGCGTTTCCGGTAATAAAAGAGATAACAACACACGCTTCTCTCCGAATTCTCGTTTCTTTTACGTATATACGTGTGTGTGTATATATATATACATATCTATACATGTATATCTATATGGATATATATATATATATATATTATTTCTCGAATCTATAACATGTTAGATCCTATATACACATTTATATTGCAATAAAACAGTGTATGCATATATCACGCGCCTGTCGCGCAATATTACAACATAGTGAATCGTGTTAGGTGCACAATCCATATAGAATAATTCGCTAAGTAACCCCTTGTCAATGCTCACCCTTGTTTCATTTATGAAATGTTTTTTTTTCTTTTTTTTTTTTTTCAACAACAAACGCTCGAGAATGAACATCGACCATCGAAACTCTACCTCCTCTCGCAGTAGAAAAAAATTGTCTCTATCAAAATTAGAGGTATATAACGGGTATAAAAATAATTGTTACGAATCCGCTATAATAAGGTAAGGATCGAAAAGCTAGGAAGCTCTAATTTCAAAATTGTTTTCGCGAAAAAACATTTGGAAAAACGAAAAATTTTTTTTCGAAAATTATATTATCTTGGTCAAGGGTGAATTCACATCGATGACACGCGAGTTACTTAGTCCTCTCTATTATCTACGATTCGTCGAAACGCAACGCCGATCTAAATATTAACGTGAAAATAATTCGAACCGCGAATCGTGTTTCCATCGACTTCTCGTTAATTACATAATTCATCTCTATCGTTCGTCTACCGTAATAATTCCACACACGTTTTTCATCACGTGCGATTGTATTTTTCTTTTTACACTCGACCCGCGATGTACAATACACAGAATCACGCTCGGTTATTACTTATCGATCTCACGTTAAGCTCTCCTCTCTTTTTTTTTTTTTTTTTTAACTAGAATCTCGCTATTATAATATTTAAGGCTTTAGATGGAAGCATGTATATATATATATATATAACAATAATCTCGTCGCGTGAATAGGATGCGTTTCACATCTGTGATCTGTTCTCTCTGTCTTTTCCTTTGCGCGATTCTCTTCTCTTTTTTTTAATCTTCTCTTCTCTTCCTCTCTCTGGATCGTAGATGACGATCTGAACGCATTTACTGTCATAGAAGGAAGGAAATTTAAAAGAGAATCTTTTTTTTTTAATGAACACACGACAAATCATCGTGGAATCGTTAACTCGAGCTTGGAAATGTATTGGATTAATTTTATTTTTATTATGTAGACGCGTTCAGATTTAGCCTCTCGATTGGACGATTATTAAATGCTAGGTAATACTGTAACAGTTCTATGCTTCACATAATGTGGCAAACGATTTTCTTCTCTCTTTGAATCTAACAATGGTGCAACAGTGACGTGATTAAAACATCGCAATTTTCATTGAATTTTCAGAATCACGAAAACTGAGAGTTCGTTCTCAAGGACCCTTGTTTTTTTTTTCTTTTTTTTTTTTTAAGCATGATACGTAAAACGTGTATCACGGATCGATATAAAAAACGAAAGGATCGATCGATCGTTTAATTGACGGTACGAAAGCAAAGAAACATCAGACGGAAAATCGTGAAGCTTCTCCAAGAAAATCTTCACGATTCAAGGAATGATAAGATTTCCTTACTTGTCGTCTTTCGTTGTAACGCTTGAAATAAAGTTTCCATCCGATCCACAATTATCATTAACAATTATCGAAAAGTTTTTCTTCCTCCCTCCTCTCCCCTCCCTCCATAAAAGTGAAAATATTAAAAGAAAAAAAATCACGCGATTAATCGAAAATTACATCACGAAATGTTTACGAGGCTTAAAACGAAAATAACGATCATCGAAAATTTTAACGATTATAAAAATATTACAAAAATATTTTACTTGATCAATATTTTTTAATTATTGTCATAAGAAAAAGTACAAAATAATGTAGGAAAAAAAAAAAAAGAAAAAAAAAATTGGAATGTAATCTCGAAGAGTGGAATCCCCCCTCCCCCCTCCTTTCTTTCCAAAATATCGACGAACTTTGAAAAATCTCAAAGGACTACTCGAAGAACGATCTTTCTCTCCACGTTTCTACTATTTGATATGCCCAATATTATTGAAACGCTACGCCTCGTACAAGGCATGTCTACATCTATTCTTACATCTCTATCGTCTCCTTATAATATTCACAATAAGATCTGTTTCGAGGGAGTGATAACGGTAAAGTATGGTATGTAGTTATTTTTTTTTTTTTTTACGAAAATAAAAAGTTTCGCAATCTACTGAACAAGGAAACATGAACATGCTACCGAAAAGAATAATATAATATCTCTTTTACCTTACACAATATACAATATATAATGACGTCGTTAATACGACTCGTAATATTTAACCGTACTTATTATAATTGTAATTATCATAATCACAATCATCTCTGTAATAACCGCAACATACGGGTCTATTTAATTCTGGGATTACGACGGTGCATCAATGTGATCAATAGACATATATATATATACGTATATATATATCTGTACAATAACATTACAATAATACCTCTTATGATTGCTCGCGAAAATTTTATATTGTATATGTGTGTATTCCGTTCATCTTTCTCATTTTTCGAGAGCAACGGTATCCGATAGAATTAGTTTAATTTATTAATACCCATCGAATAATCTAAATTAAAAGGTGTTCGTGTCCAGTGTCGATGAACAAAGAGATGATGATAAATAAATTCGATTCACGAGCGCGATGTGCTTTCGACGAGATTATAATATTCTTTTTGAGTAATCGTTTTTTTTTTTTTGGAAAATTATCATCCTTAGAACAAATCGATCGTGTTACACGCACGTGTTATGCGCACGTGTTACGCGCACATGTTACAATGAAGTTTTTGGAAAGGAAGATGGCGGTTGTTATAACAAATATGGTATAAATAAATGCATCTTTGTATGATGAAGTGATATCAGTGAACATTATTAATGTATCATTTGTTAGGCCTTTTCGAGTGGATTACACGTCGATCGGAATTTCGATATCTTTGCGATATGATATTAGAAGAACATATATAGAGAGGGACACAGTGACGCGAGAAATACGAGTCCAGAATGTCGTCGACTCTTCACTACGATTGTTATTTAATTTCAAGGGAGACCATCGACATTTCGCTGTAACGAAAAATAATTTCTCCTCTCATTCTTTCGTTTCTCTTCTTCGTATAATTGCACTTCGATCATTGTCCTCGATCTTCCACGCGTCACCGGTCACGAAGGTACACAAGGACTCGAAACCTGCTCTTTCGCAGTGGCGCTGCTTTCGTAATTGTGAACGTAATTTTTATGTTTCGTTGAAAGATATATTTGTATGCATAAATATCTATGTTTATCTATGAAAAAAAAAAAAAAAAAAAATATTCGTGGAAACGGATAAAAATTCGAAAAATTTACGCTCGATCGAATAAATATTATTAATACGATTTATAGCCAACAGATGGCGTCGAAGTTTTGCAACGACGATCAATCGATTACGATACAAATTCCGTTCAATGTATCATCGAATATAACATCTTTCGTTAATAATAATTTGTTATAATTATCGAAGTTATGAAATTAGAATATAAAGGTCGGAAGACGAAACAGCGAAAATTTAAGTAAAAATAAATATCAAACGATTCGTTTCCTCGTAAGTTTTCTTTCGCGTATAATCTTATCTAAAATTATATACGTATTTATATATATATATATAAATATTACGAATATATAGTGATATTCGTGGATCATCAAGAAACCGTTATTACGCGAAAGTACATCGCGGCTCGTGCAACTATTTAATTACAAGAATGTTACAAAGTATATCATATATATTCCTTTCCCCTTATTTATGTACATGTATAATTAATTTAATTCGCTAACCACGATCGAAGAGCATAGGAAACAACAAATATCTTCTCGAAATATATATATATATATATAACGTATTTTCTGAACGCTCGCTCAGTGATATACATTCATTATACATTGTAACGTACACGATTGTAATATATGTATATGTATACGTAATATATATATATATATATACGTATTATTCCAATGCGGTATTAATGTCTTTTTTTTTCTCATTTTTTAAGACTATTCAGAGAGAGAGAGAGGGTTTTTTCGCGACTCAGGATTTTCATGCAAAATCCTCGAAGCAGTCTACGCTATATCACATCCTATGTCTGAGCACGTTTTTTTTTTCTGTTATTAATATTTCATTAGGGATATTAGCTATTAAATGTATGTATATATATATATATTTATATGTATAATTTTATACGATATTTTTAATATTTTAATAATATTTTAGGAATAAGAAACAAAATGTCGATGATTTCTTAGAAGAGGTAGAGAAACATTGTGTATCCTGTGTTCGTTTTTACGTATAATAATAAATTCTATTTGCGTCGCGCAATTAATAATTACGATGCTTAAACATATTCGGTGTAACGCAGTTTATATCGCCGATTGGACTAAATTAATCGATGAGATACGATCGAAAAACGAACAATGAATTCGCGATAATGTTTGTTTGTCTTTTTTTTTTTCCCAACAGCATGACATTTTCTTCTTTTATTCTTCTATTATATATGCAAATTATATATGAAAAACGAATTTTTTACGCAATCTAAATGAATTTTCAATCTATTTTTTTCACGCCTTGCTTTAATAGAATTTCGCCTAATCGAAACTACCTTTGATCACATTTGTAGGGTTCTGGTAGACTTTCCAGGATATAGATTCACTGGAGACACAAATATGTCAATCTAAAGAAGATAATACATAATCTCTCTTTTTTTTCTTTTTTTCTTTTTTTTTTTTTTTTTTAAATATCTATCAGCGAGAAGATCATCGTATCTCGAATATTCGATATCATTAAACATTAAAATTGAAACACCAATAAATTGTTTCATATCAAATCTTAAATTTTCAATTCATTCATATCTCATCATATTATCGAGTCGAACAATTTTCGTGTTTTTTTTCTTTTCTTTTCTTTCTTTCTTTTTTTTTTCATTTTTTTTTTTTTTTTTGGAATTACACTATACAGATCGTTACTCTACTAGTTTATGAAAGCACATTTATTTCCTTTTTTTTTTTTAACAATAAACTACTTTACGAGGTAAGAATAATATACATATGGAATATAACGAAGCAAATTACACGTGTTACAAATATACACAACACTTTCCCTTGCACACTTGTTTATATATATATATATTTTTTTTTTCTTCGCATAGACGCCCGTACTCTGTCCTTTTTTTTTTCTTTTCTTTTTCTAATACGTATATATTTATATCATCTATATCTCGCAAGGCAACATCATCGCTGTTAATCCAATTTTTTCTCGGATCATGCAAAAGAGAGAGAGAGAAAGAGAGGGAGCAAAGAAGATTAAAAAAGAAAAGGGAGGGGAAAAAAGAAGAAGAAAAAAAAAAAAAAAAAAACATAGCTGGTTATAACGCTCAAACATTGTTATCGGAGGAACACTCTATCAAAAAACAGTGAGACATTGAATTAGTTTTCATTCTCAACCCTGAACAGTCTACCAATCTACGTAGCGCAACTTAAACAAGATTACCCATAATAATTTATCATCAGTAGTTAAAAAGGGCAAATATCTCGCATATATATATATGTGTGTGTTTATATATATATGTATGTATGTATGTATATATATAAAAAAAATAGGATTATGAGACAACAAGAGTCTATTTACTTGATCTTGAATGCATCCATCAGCTCGTTCACGGCGGCATTAGCAGCGGCCTGCGTCGCAGCTTGCGTCACCCTCTGCTGAAGACCACCCCCACGACTAAACATACACCACGGACACTCAGCTTTTACTACAGATCTCATTTGTTTTCAATGCCTTAACAATATTATACTATACAGAGTTCGATTAATATATATATGTATCACAATTTCAACTAATATAATATACATACAATGCACGACGAATTAAAATTAAACCTAATGATATCGTGCATCCTCGTGAAACTTTTAATAATGTTCTATATATATATGCATATAAAATCCTCTCGCATGACTCGAAAAAGCGACACACGCGTTATTCTACTCATCAATTCATCAAACTAGTTAGCCGAATTTAACGATCAATTACAAAATACAGTGATGTTTGTTTAATAATAATAATAAAANAAAAAAATATTTTCAATGCAGGCACCGACACATCCTTCCCTAATTGAATAATTGACAACAATTCGAATCGATTTTCTTTCTTTTTTTTTTTTTTTTCTGCTCAAGTATTTAATCATCAAATGGAAGAAACGATGGCGAAAAAGCAATGTGATATTTATATAAAAAGCTTTCAAAATGTAACACTTTGTTGTTGCAATATCTTATATCACATATATACTTGCGGTATCATATCCTCTGGTATGATATATTTTTTTTTTTTCTCTATATATCGATCAAAATATTGCGAATGATATTTGCAAGTGTATTCGATTAGTGCGGCTAATTCGTAATTAAAAATGTCATGCTGTTAGTAAACGAATGAATACTTATCCACCACCTGCGATAAGAACTCAAAACCATTTATTTTACAACATTCTTTCTTAATTGTATATACAGGCATCATGTACAATTCCATTGAACTAATTTACAGTGAAACAAACGTCGTTTTATCTATTTTTTTTTTTTTTTTTTTTATATATATTTTCATATGTCGCGAATGAACCATGATTCCTTAGATATTATTTCTTTTCCTCACTAATATCGATTAAATGTATCGTAGACATTTAAATTCTTAATTAGAGGTGTGCAAATTACATTACATAGATATTGTACATATTTATTTAGAATGATTCTGAAAACAATATGTGCGATAAATTCGCAACAATTGCTTGAAAATAAAATGAAAAAAAATGATAAAAAAATATGGATAATGATCTCTTGGTCGTTCTTACGAAATAATTGGACCACGAAATAATTGGATAGATTATTGATATTGATATATAATGAACAATAGAAGATAAAATTACTCGCAAAATTTTTGGAAGCTCTTTTTAATCTCTAAACTAATATAAATATATTCATGAATATATTTCGCTTAGTTTTGTATAACTGTTTATATTACACACCTCTAATTGACGATAATAATATTTAATATTTGCAAAAAACAAAACATATAGCATTAGGAAATTGTATCTCGTGTAAAATATACACCGACTAGATGCAATCGATATATGATATATATATATATATATAATTAATAGCGAATAGGCGAGTTAGTGCGAAGACTTATTGTCGGCGCCTGCAATAGAAAGTGAAGTTAGCACCAAAGCCCCAATCACACAAAGCTATGGAGGACAAGCAACTGCAAATTTGTTTTTTTAAAATATATTCAGTTAAAATAAAAAAAAAATAAAAAAAAAAAAAAAATAGGACCTCCACTTTGTTGTTAAGACAAGGCACCTTATAATACAAACTGATAGAACGTTGTTGTGCAAAATTTGTGAGAAACTCGACAATCGAAAAATACTCGATGATACAGAGTGTTGTTCAAATTATTTGTCTCTTTAAATATTCTCCATATTATTTCAAAAAATAACACTTCTGTTTTAATCAAGTAAAAATAAGTTTATAACGAAATTATATTATATTATGGTACTTACGATGGTATAAGAGGAGGAGGTAGGCCAGGTGTAGCACGGGCTGGCGGAGGTCCACCAGGTCCAGGTCGGTTAGGAATAGCCGGCGCTGGTCGGCCACCCGTAGGAACTGGAGGTGGAGCTCGAGAACTAGAAAGAGGGGGTGGCTGTGTCACTCCACGTCTTGGTCCACCAGGAGATGGTGGTGATAACCTGTAACAAATTTATATATAAAATAAATAATAATCATCGTATTGGTATGATATAGAAAACATTTTATTTAAAATTTGTAATATTTTAGTCTATAAATAAATATAAATCTATAAAATAGATTTATTTAATATATAATAAACATATGATAAATCTTACCCAAGACTGTTTCAACGGTGTTCAAGTGTACGAGGCAAAAGCAGGCAGTATAAGATTGAAAGATACCGAATTAGTTAAATGCATAAGCAACAATGAAAATAATAACATAATTGTTACCTTGGATTTTCGCCGGATGCTAACCAATCATTTTTCACAGGTGGTGGGACTGGAGTAGACACTGTCGCCATGGAAACATCTCCAATAATACGAAGTGCTTCTTTACACGCATGATACATGCGTAACATTTCTTCTCGTTTTTGTGCTTCTTCGGGCGATTCTTCCATCATGGAAGCCTACAATATACAATGAAACATTTACTCCTGAATGAGGAATTTTGAATAAACTTAAAAAAGAGAATTAATTAAATTAATTAAACTTAGATATACATCGTGTATATTTTACCTGATCACCACTTGCATATAGATGTGCCAATAGTTCTGCATTAATGAAATCTTTTGCATTGTTAATAATCAAAAGCATAATTGTCTTTGGAACCAAATCACGAGTTGTTTTTGTAACAATTTTCATATATGAATCTACTAAATTTCTAATAGTCTCCACTTGGCGTTCAAGTTGAGGATCCATGGATGATTGAGCTTCTGATCCACCCTATAAATATATAGAAATAATTCATTTCCTGCATTAATTATTAAAAAAGAAATATTTAATGTTAAATTTAATTAACATAAATGAAAAAATATATTGCGATACTCGATAAAGTGTTATTGATTTTATGTTCAAATGTTTATTAGCAGAAAAATAATATTTTCTTAAACAACACATATTTTTATTGTATTCGTTATTAAAAAAGCAAAACTGGGTAGAGGTATTATATTTGTGTAAGTGTGTGTGTTTTTATGTAAAAAAGCTATGAAATTTTTTTCAAATTTACGAACCTCATATCCTTCCTAGTTGATCAGAAGCAAACAAATTTAATTATAATAAATGCAATATTGAGTCTAATTAATTTTTAAAGAATAATTTTGATAAATATGCAAACTATATATATAAATAACTATATAATTCATATTTATACATTAAAAAAGAATTTTTTTTAGATTAAATATATTTTCAAAAAATATAAAAAATTAATTTTTTTCAATACAATCGTTATATTTAATATAATATAAAATCATGAACATTGCGATGTTAAAATAAAAGCTTAATAGTTAATCTTAATAACATCCTTATTGCATCACATTATGTGATATCATCTTTATCATATTATAACTATTTTCATAATATCATATTTATCAAAAATTTTAAGAATAATTTATTAATAAACTACTTTCGATTTAATCACATCATCACACAGTTAAAAATATAATATCAAATAAAATATTTTAATTACATTTTTCGTATTAACTGTACCGTTTTTCTCGTACCGTTGTTTTGATTTATCCTAAAATAAATCAAAATAATCTTTTCTAGTAAATAAAATAATATAATAATAAATAATAAATAAATTTCTCCTCTTTAAAATTAAAATATATAAATTAATGAATTATGTATGCATATAAATAAGATTTATATAACAGATTGATATATTTTTATCGAGCTTGAATTAAGAATCGGTACACACGTGATACATGCCATTCTTAGAATTAATATCAGCAATACATAGATTTATATGAATAAATTTAAACGTAATTTCTGGCAGCTATATATTGTCTTATATATATATATATAAAGTAAACAAGTATTATTAAAACGAATGACATTTAAGTGCAATGGATCTAAATATATCATAACATTTTTTTAATATATGCAATATATTTAATTAAATGCATATATATATATATATATAACATATTTAAAATATTATATAATGAGAAACATACCTCTCCTTCACCATTTGCTTGTTCTGTTGATTTTTCAGGATATACACCAGCTCTGAGAAAAGAAGCTTTCCATGAATCAACATCATCTTGAGTCTCACAACTTAATTCTAGCTGTTTGTAATCTTTATAAACATTTCTGCCTTCTGGATTGAATAAAGCAAACAAATGCCGCCGAGACATAAATCCTTGTTCCAAATCGCGCAATTTCAATCCATCTAAAGGTAGCATATATTTCTTCTCACGTTCCTAAACAAAGAAATAATACATGAAAGTTAAATAATAGTAACATGTTTTGAACTATATTATGTTATAATTAAAAGATATTTACTTCTTCATCTTTATACCATGAAATACTCTCTGACGTTAAAACGAACCAATAATCTCTTGAGCCACCTTTCATTATACCTAGATTATGGATACACATGTATCCTTTACGTATTACTTGATTGCCTAATGTATGACGACCAGATTTAACAGCATTTTCTGAAGATTGTTGTGCACTGCAACATAAGGTATAATTTATAATGAAATGTCAAATAGAAAAAAATATTTAGGTACCTATGTACAAAATTCATTGTCACAACTTGCCACAAAAATTTGTTAGTTTGTGTAAAAATCTAGCGGGATAAAAACCTAGCAATAATTTTTATATTAACTTACACAAACGTTCACATAACTTCAAATTTAATTGTATGCCATAAATAAACTGTAATGTTAAATAATTCAATTTTTCAAAATGTGTGTTTATAATACAAAAATATTGAAAACGAGACGTAACGTCACAGAACGACAATATAGAAAAGATAATTACATATATTATATATCTTTGATTTATAATTATGATTAACGATTCGAAAATTATAAATGAAAGATATACTTTTTGATTAATAATTTATTAATAATAACATTTCCATGTGTCGAAAAAAAAACAAGTTTACCTTTTAAATTGTTTCAATTTACATATAAGAATTATAACATACAGCCACAACAACTCCATGCACATACTTTTTCATACAGCTTTAGATATTACGATTAAATATTTTGAATATGCAAACATTATTTATAACATGTAATACACACAATATTATTCCTACTTAATTAACATTATATATATTTTTTGCAGATCATAACACATGAAAAATTGCAGAAGCAAATATTACATATATTGTGAAATCATGTGAAAAATGATGAAAACTAAAATCTTATGCTGCTGTATGAAATATATACGATTTGGAGTATTCATGAATGACTGTAGCAATGAATGGTCTATTTACTTATATATTTAAATTGTGCAACTATATACGAAATATTAAAATCAAAATCTTAAAATTTTGATAAATTATGGTTCTTACTCTACAATATATAAAATTAGATAAAAAAATGTAGCCAATGATGATTTATTTATAATGACATTCAATGTTTTATAATAGTTCATTTCTTTATTTTTATAAAAAATTTTAAATTTTAATATGTCAATTAAGTAAAATTATATTTTAAATGCCATTCTTATGATCTAAGACATATATATATATATGTATATGTATCCATAATACTAATTTTTTATGATGTTATATAATAAATTAGTAATAAAATATAGAATAAAAACTTATAGATTTTGACTTTATTAAAGAATAGAAAAAAAAAGTAGACTAGAAAAATATAACTTTCAATTTTTACTATATGGGAAATATATTTAATATTGCTTATTAATGATTCTGTTTTTTTTTTTTTTTTGTAAAACTGAAAGCTAGAAAAAGTTAAATAAAAAATAAGCATAACAAATTAAGAGCGTGATAATAAAAAAAGAAGAAAAATGTAGTGTAAATCTTTGTTCCAATGTATTTTTATAATTCTTACCTTGCATTATGGCTACTGGCTGCCGCGCTGCCGATATAATTAAATAATTTTTTTAATTGTGAAATATAAAGTATCAATGAATGAAAACAAATGTCAGGAAATGTGTATATACCATGTAGTTCAAGGAAAGACATACGTTTGTTAATATAGCAAATATAAAAGAAGTACAAAATACATATTTAAAACAATTGTTAATCATAGATAGTTTTTTACATTAAGTATGCCTTACCTTTACTGACATAAAATTTTTTAGAAGAGTTATAATATTCTTATTTCTTAATTCAAAAAATTATTCTAAACAATATAACATAAAGAAAATTATATATAAAATTTTTTTCTATAGTTTATAAAACATGATTTAAAAAATTGTAAAGTAAAATAAAATGTTATATATTTGATATAGAATAAATATTAAACTAAAGCTGTTAAAAATATCAGTATTTTTGATATTTTTTTCAACCTATTTTTCGTAATATCTTTAAGAATTATAATTTTGAATATGTTGAAGTGTCAAATAAGTGAAAATAAAAAAATATCTAAAAAGAAAATTAAAATATTATAAATACACTGGAGAGAGAAAGAGAGAAAAAAAAGAAAAGAAAAGAAAAAGAAAGAAAAAGATATAAGTGAAATATAATTTAATACGACAAAAAATATGACAAAATATATCATACATATAAATGTATGAAATAGAAAAAATACCAAAAAATTTTATTATTTATTAATGATACTAAAAATGTGTGTCTTAGCTTTAAAGAACAAAATAAACTAAGAATATTTGCTACTTTGAAGCTTGCAATGTGAATTGATTTTAGCAAGACATGCACTGATAATAAAATATACCGTATAAATCTGATTATATAAGTTATGTAAGTATAACTAATAGTACTATTAAATGTTATATTAAATATAAATTTTTTTAAAAATATAAATTATTATATTCTGAATTATAATACTTCAGAAAAATACGGTATAAAAAATATCATATATATTGATATAATGTTAAATATATATCAATATATATAATTTTTAATTTGCATAAAAAAATTTTGCAAGCAAACTAATATAACTAGTATATATAGTTGATGAATTTGTTTAATCATTTTTTTATTTTATAAAAAGCTTAAATTAATCATAACGGAACTAATGAGACTTTTTGAAAATATAGTGTTTGTATTAATAAAGCACACTGTCGTTATGAGAACTATACTATGTGTTGAATTTACATTAGTCATGCAATAAAAAATTCATTACTGCAATTTAGAAAAATCCTTTTCTAAATTTTTTTCTTTAAAAAATTCAGTATAATTAGAAATAAAACATTTCATTACAATATTTGTTATTAAAGAAATATTAAAAAAATATTATATCTTTAATAGCAAGAATCATAATTATATTATATTTCTAATTACCAACATTATATAAATGTAAGATAAAATCATTTTATTATTTCATGTTATAGTATATATATATATATCAAGTTTGTTATAAACAATAATTAAAAAATATAAACAATAATTCCATGTTAATAAAAATATTATTTATTACATTTATGAAATATTTTAGATTTATTATATGTGAAATAATAAACTTTGTAGATATGAACATAGTAAAATCTATAGCTGCAGTCATGAATAAGAGCAACATAGAGCGCTAAAATGTGCGATTGTTAAAAATAAAACTCTTCTATTATATTATTTGTTTTGATTTTGCTGAGTAGCTACAAAAATGTATAACAAAATGTAGGTAACTTACTTGGCAAAACCAATAAAATCTTCATGATTCGTGTTCATATATGCTAGTTCACAGTCAACCAAAAGTATCAATTGTTCCTTACACAATTGTTCTCGTTGTCTAATATGAGTAGTTATAATACGTTCCGTTTCTTCTCTCAATCTGGGATAACGTGACATCTAATATACAAAAAAAAAAAAAAAAAAAAAAAAAATTATATTAAACATCATTTAAAATTTTTTAAATTAAAAATAAATTTACCCACCCTATCAGTACAAATGCGTACAACATTACTAAGTTCCTGTACAACTAAATCCACGCATTTTAAACTAGGTTCTTTGAGTCTATTGATTTGTTTCTTGACTATTGCCTCAAAGGCCATGTCGGGAGTAAATAAACCTACTCTGATACCTATGGCATTATACTATTGTTAAAAACTTATTTTTATAAGCATAACAACTTTCGTTTATCTTGATATATAGAAATTGAGAATGCTATCAAAATTAAAATAATCATTTACCATGAATATTTCTAATAGCAAAAGCAATTTCTCTTCTTAATTCTTTCTCATCAAATTCCATTTTGACAATTTCAAATGGAAAACGTTCATGGAATATTCTATTTATTTTTGCACCTCCACTAAGCTCCATTGTATTGATTTGTGCAGATCCTGAACCTTCTATAGTTCTTTCAAAATCTGACTGAAGTTGTTGTATCATCCTTAAAAATATTTTTCTTTCAATTAATATATAATAAATATATACACAAACATTAATTCTTAATGTTAGTTCTATGGGCAGAGAGTCATGATATTTAGTAATGTAAAGCTAAATAATAAATGATTCATTAATATATTAAGATCTTTTATGTTAATAAAATTATTATTTTTCACTCTTTAGTTGGTTATATAAAAATACATTATGCATTAAAATTTTCATGCAAATACACACAAATGAACAAAAATATGATACCTACATAAATATTTGAATTGATCTGAAAAATAATAAAAATTCTAAAATTTCAGGACCCTCTACCCATAATTAATTTTAAAGAAATTTTATTTAGTTTATGAAGATATATGTTTATTATAGGATATATTTATTTAGGATATAATTATTATATATTATTGTCATTAAGGTTCATTTTATTTTCTATTATTTGATAAAAGTTATTCCAATTGAAGAAATTATAAATTTATATATAATAATACATATTAAGAAACTACTTACTGTAACATAGCTTTAGTTTTTATGGCAGGATCATCAGGTCTGAAATGTTTGTATTGTTCTACATCTTTTTCCAATGTAAGCAATTGTTTTTGTAATCTATCTCTTAATGCTGGTAAAGTATCTCTGATATGATTTGTTAATTGCTGATTTAATACACGTTGTAAATATGGTGTTCCTAATCTGTCTGCTAGATGCCGATAAGATGGATGGCTAATATATAAAGAAATATTTTAGATATTTTTATTAAATAATTTATTAATGCAATTATTTCTTATTATTGATCCATACCTTAAGAAAAATTTTCTTTCTGCTGCCAAAGCATTTTTTATATCTTTTCGACCTTCTATATCTTTTTGACTCCTATTAACAACACCTATATACCCACGTCTCAAAGGTAATAATTTGTTTTCTAAAATATCTCTTGCATCAGTACCATCATCCATAAGATCTAATTTTGTAATAACACCAATTGTACGTACACCTTAAAAAAATTAAAAAAATATAAAAAATATTCATTGAATTTATTAATATTAAATATCAAATATAAATAAATACCTTGAGGATCTACTTCTTTAGCAAGTTTAAGAGCATCACTATTTGCTAAATCAGTATTTGCTGGTGTTACTGCCAATATAAGACAATTTTCTCTTTTAATAAACTGAAAAATCATAGCTTTAATCTGAGCTTCTATATCTACTGGTTGATCTCCAATTGGTACTTTTGTGAGGCCAGGTAAATCAATTAATGTTAAATTCAAAACTAATAAAAATAAATATATTTTAATCAAGACATTAATGTAAACCAATATAAAATATAATAAAATATTATAATTACCATTAGGTGAATATACTCTTAAATTTATTGGTATATTAGAAATACCCTTATTACTGCCTGTAACTCTGTCTGTTTCTGCTTCGATTTCCTTCCGTACTTCATCAAAATCCACAAACTTTTTACCTTTACAATGTAGAAATTCAGCATATTCTATAATAAAAAAATAATTTATATTTTATGATAATATTGTATGACCTTATATTTTTTTAACATATAAAATTTTAAATAATTAAAATATTCTTGATTTCTTATTTATCAAAAGTTCATTGTTACAGGAAATGTGATAATTTCTATAGACAACACTTATAGATAAGTAATATTAAACCTCAAAATATGTGAAATTATTAAAATTTATATTAAAATTTAATATTTCTTAGAAAAAAAAAAACAATATGATATAAATGATTAAAATAAATAACAAATATTATTATACAATTTAACATTCTTTAGTTTATTTTTAATTTTATGTTTAATAAAATCAATAATTAGAAATAATTGTTATTCATAAATTTCCATGTTTATATATTATATTTATATGTATATTTCTTATACATATGTATTTATACATATTTAAATATATATTTTATTCAATATAAAATTTATAATCTATTTATCTATGATGACTCACCAGTTGTACTGTTAATCAATTGTAAGATAAGTGGTCGTCTGGTTACAATACCAGATCCTCTAGGTAAGAAATCCCTGGAAACAAAAAAATATTGTACTTTTCTAAAAAAAAAATATATATATATATATATATATAATATATATAAAAAAGAAATATCAAAGAATACTAAAAAATATATCATATGATAACATAAATTTATATAAAGAAATATAGTAAAAAAAGAAAAAATTTAAATAACAATAAAATGAATATTTCTCCTTTTTTAATATTAAAACTTGAAACATAAAAAAAAATTAGAAATTGATATATGTTGTATTATAAAGATATAATACAACATATATCAATATAAGGTATAATTATATTATACCTTTATATTCAAGTATCATTTATCATTTTTTTTATTATTTATTTATAAATTATAAATTATTTATAAATTAATTTTAATCAGCTATACTATTATAAAAATTATTCTAAAATAATAAAATTACATTTAATATATAACATATAAAAGATGTATAAAATTGTATTGAAATTAATATCTTTATTAATTTATATATATATATATATATATATATATATATATATTCATAGTTTTAAACTAGGCTAAATTAATAGAAAACATCATTAAATGACCTAAACTGAGAACAATTGCATTAATAATTTTCTTCGTTATATGTGTATACTTCAAGCAATTCAGTAGAAGGTTAAATATTACACCAATGGGAAAGAATATCATTTGACAGGTCACTGTGTAGGCGGCCACGAATTATAAAGATATAGTTAATTTTGATGACAAGATCGATCGATTAAAATAGTTAACCTAAAGAAATATAGAAAAGATGGATATTCAAATTAAAATAATTGATGACGGATATTAAAATTATAATGTGGCGTAGTTCGCCACGCCTTTAATCAAACGTTTGAATTCTTGATCCACAAAAGATTTGAAAATGTTTTAAAAAAGAAAAACGATGAAACGACAGAACATTAAATACTTACTTTCCAACAAAGTTTTCAAGAACAGAACTTTTTCCTGCACTCTGACCACCTACTACTGCGATTTGTGGTAAATCAAGTTGCATGTGCACCCCAAGCTGTGTGAAGGCATCCTGCAGCTTATTCACAATCGGAATTAATTGTTCCATACCCGCGTTTCCTGCCATTTTGTTGAGACTGCTCACTAGCCCAAGAACACGATCGTTTTCAGTTTTACGGCTGTGTCCTGTGGGCGACACCGAGCTGCCACCACTTTCACGCACAACCGTTGAGGGTAGCTGCCAAAAGTGATCCTATCGTTTTCGCGAAACACGCACTATCAAAATGGCCGATTTCGCGAAGGCACGTCGCTGTATATTGAATTTCACCGCATTTTTCCGAAACTCACGATCATGCACGGACCACAAACGAAAGATGTCAGCCACTGGCCTACTGCGAGAAAGTCACACTACGAACATCCACAGTCACTGCATTCACATAAATGAGATCCAGCGTACGAACTCAAGGCACGTAACGTTTCAATCGATAATCGAAGCGTGCGCACAGGCGCTTTTGATGTGACCCACTTTTCGTCGTGAGATAAAATCCATATCGTACTCCTGCTGCTGACCTTTTTCTACGTTCCACGATGATTTGCTATCGAAGAAAATTAAAATTATACCTTTTGTTATGCGTTCATCCTATCATGATAAACAGTCATTTTCTTTTCAAATTTGTCAATTGATTTTTGAATTTTTACGCGGCAAATATTTTCATTGGCGCGGAACATTCACAATCGTTAAGAAAATAGACAACGACCAATGAGAATATTAGATTCTACTTATTATATTATTTATAAAAGTAATAGTGTCGTTATTAAATATTTAATCTATAAACATTTATGTTAAAAAAAATATTTTTATGAAAGAATTATTTATACAAATTTTCTTATAATAATATTTATTATATTATTATAATTTTTAATGAAAAATAATATTCACCATAATAATTGGTTTTTAATTGATAGCATTATATATTATTATTATTTTAAATTATTGTATGTATGTAATAAAAGATTATATATGATACATTTAAAGTATCAATATTTATTTTAGATATTTTATCAAAGATGAAAAAAAAATTTTTTTTAGTTTTAAATATACCAGTCATAGTTACTTTTCAATAAATATAATATAGTTATTTTTCAATAAGTGGAATATTTATAAAATATAATTTTATTTTATTAATATATTTTATAAAATATAATCAAAATGAAATAAATATTAAATTTTATCTGATTTTACATAATCAAATTTTTAAATATCACATATTTTTTAAAATTTTCTTTTAAAACGTACAAAAGTAAAACAAAAGTTACTAGAATTTATTAAAACGATGTTGTTATTGGATGATATATCATGTGTTCTAAAAACTAATATCTATTTCAAAATTGTTGAATGCTTAAAATTGTTAAAATAACTATACTGACATGATATATTTGTATTTATTGACATTGACAGTGGAAATGTATTTCAATATATTTTTGATAAAAAATTTTCAATTTTGAATATAATTTCCCTTTTTATAAAGATAATTTAGAACCAATAATATGAAAGGATTGTGGGGAATAAAAGTTGGTGTTTTTTAATTTTTCTTCATAGTAGGTTAATTAAGTTCGCGTCTAACGCGATGAAAAGAAGTAATTCCTTGTTAAATAGAATATTTAATAGAAGGTTTTATGAGTAAAATGAATAAAAATTGGAAATTTAATTGAAATTATTTCGGTAAAACAATTTATAAAAATATAAATCAACTATAAATTCAGTGTACACATATGTAAGTGAGGGCGCGATCAGTATTTTCCTACGATACGAGTCCAAAATGTCAGACATCGATAAATGGATGGAACTTGCAAAAGAATGCAAATATCTTCCCGAAAATGATCTTAAGGTAAACAATATATAAGAAATATTGTTTAGTATGATCTCAATTATGTTATATCTTGTTATTATATATGATGATAAATTAAATATATATTCATAGGTTATTTGAAATCTCTGTTTGTCTCTTAACAATTAAATTAATTTTGTTTAGAAACTTTGTGACTTGGTATGTGACATATTATTAGAAGAATCTAATATTCAACCAGTATCTACACCGGTAACAGTCTGTGGAGATATTCATGGTCAGGTAAGTTTTATAGTTTTGTTCTAACCTCAATATGATATCGATATCTTTAGAGATAACGATGTTGACCGAACTAAAATGTTTGATAATTGTTATAATTATTTATTTTATTTTAGTTTTACGATTTAGAAGAATTATTCCGTAATGGAGGCGCTGTGCCTGAGACAAATTATATATTTATGGGAGATTTTGTAGATAGAGGGTATTATAGTGTAGAAACATTTACCCGCCTACTCACACTTAAAGCTAAATGGTCTGATAGAATAACATTACTTCGTGGAAATCATGAATCCAGACAAATTACCCATGTTTATGGTTTTTATGGTTAGTATATATTATAGTATATATTATAAAAATTGTTACATTCATGCAATATATTTTAAAAAATATATTTAATAATAATCTATTACTGTGCATGTCTAATACTTATGGTGATTAAGCTTGTTATGTCATATGCAGATGAGTGTCAAAACAAATATGGCAATGCTAATGCATGGAAATACTGTTGTAAGGTGTTCGACTTACTCGCAGTTGCTGCCGTTAGTATTTGTAAATAATAAATGAATTTAATACTCGATTAATATATTTAATATAAATACAAATATTTTTATTTAATTTTAGTTAATTGATGATCAAGTACTTTGTGTGCATGGTGGATTATCTCCAGCCATTAGAACGTTAGATCAAATTAGGACAATTGAAAGAAATCGAGAAATTCCACATAAAGGTATTATACAAGTTTTTTAAAATTATTATTTTTTTGAATGTATTGAAGCTTTTTACACTATTTTGATTTTCGTTATAGGTGCTTTTTGTGATTTAGTTTGGTCCGATCCAGAAGATGTAGAATCATGGACTATTAGTCCGCGTGGAGCAGGTTGGTTATTTGGAAGTAAAGTAACATATGAATTTATGGAAATCAACGATCTTAAACTTATTTGTAGAGCTCATCAATTGGTTCATGAAGGTATATAAATAATAAATAACTAAGAATAATGCAAGAAAAATTTTATGATTATATTTTATATATTTCGATTTTATTTACAGGTTATAGATATATGTTTAATGATAAACTTGTAACAGTATGGTCAGCTCCAAATTATTGTTATCGCTGTGGTAATGTAGCTAGTATTTTACAGTTCACAACTGTTGATCAAAGAAATCCAGTGCTATTCCAGGCAGTGCCTGATTCCGAAAGAGTAATTCCACCTTTAAATATTACACCATACTTTTTGTGATCTAACCTAGTGCTCCATTTGTTTGGATGCAGGAAAGTGATATCTGCGTCTAGACGTTACGGAATTACATGACTGTTTCTTCACGTTGATGGATACAGGCTGGTACTTTGACGGAGCATCAAATTTCAAAAATGTATTAAACTATGATACATTATTTAGAATTTTAATTTAAAACAAATTTTTTTTTATGTTTTTATAAAAGAACATGTGTCATTTGGAGAACAGGATTATCATGTGATTACCTATTCAGGGAATTGTTCTTACACGTTTTTTAGGAAATTTATCCATTTTTGTATGTTAAGGAATTAACTTTTATATATGTATATATACATATATAAAAAATATATATATATATATATATACATGTATATATATGTATATACATGTGTGTATATATATATATATATATATATGTCAAACGCCTGCCATTGCATCAGCCTGATTCCCCTAGTTTGAAAAATGTTTCGCATTGAAATAAATGTGAACACTGTGGTCTAGACGCTTTTGCTGTCTACTGTGTACATTCTGTAGAGCATTCGCATCTCAGAGCGATATCGTGAACGTATTGTTCTAAAGGCTAAGAGCTTTTAAGTAAGTTATGAACATAAACAACAAATGGTTCAGTAATGAATAACCATAAATGAAAAACCATTTAAATATTCCAAAATGGAAGAATCTCTGAGTATAGTGAATGCTTAATTGATATTATGATCGTTGTGCGTAGAATTCAGGTTTATTAAAGCGTGAGCATATATACTACTGTTAAGGTCTTCCTGAGTATGTAATTGATCTGTTTCTGGTTTAGATACTGTGTGTGCTGCGTGCAATTCTTTTTATTCTAGATGCGCAATCAGTGTTCTTAGCAGCATAAAGTCGGCGGTTCTGTCGAGGTACAAATAGTATGTAGCAGTAGCCAAAGTTTTCCTACCTAGGTAAGGAAATTCAGTAGAAAAATTGTATTATATAATAGAAGTTTTGTTATTATTATTATTATTATTATTATTATTTCTTTTTTTTTTTTTTTGCACACGACAATTTTATATTTCACTCTCTTTTTTCTTCTTCTTCATAAGCTCAAAATACAAATTTGCGAAACATCTTAAAACTATAAAAAATTTTTTCACAATATATCGGCCTTTTTAGCCATGTTCTACTTTTATGTGTACAGAGCAATAGTTTGAATATTATTATATTCTCTTATATTCTCTTGTACAGTTTCCATATTATATGCCAAATCGCTGTCGTACTGAATAATTATAATAGCTAGATTGTCATAAGTTGTCATTAATGTAGGGAGCAACTTTTAAGAACCAAGACCCTTAGCAATGTGCCTCTAAATTAATAAGCGTTTGTGTAATATAATGATACGATATTGATACATAATTAATGGAACGCACCGGCCATTGCGTATCATAAGCCTGAATTCTGACCATCGATTTGCTAGCTCATGATATTCCTAACCGATCACAGACCCGATAAATATGGCATTGGCATTGGCACTGGCTGTCAAGTTGAAACTACTCTATTTTGAGTTTTGTGATATAGTTCAAGCGGGGCATGTGAAAATTGCGTCGATGTTTGTAACGATTTTCCATGTCGGATCGTTTGAAGATGTTTTGAAGACTTGTTATTTCAAAAAAAAAAAGAAAAAAAAATAGTCAACTTTTGAACAGTGCCTTCAGAACTATAACACGACGGTCTACTAGAAGTAAATACTTTCTATTGACTATGGATAATCATAGACGAACTAGGACGGATCATATAAATAACAGAGAGCTTAACAAGAGCGTGGTATAAGGAATTCACTTCACTTTTTTAGAAAATATTATTAATAATTCTTTTATCATATTTCGATCTTTATTATTATCTCGTAAGATATTTTGGCGTCCAATTCGATGATTGCTTTACATGATACTTTTTACATTTTACAATATTATCGATAAAAAAAAAAAAAAAAAAATACGAGTTATATATATATAATATATTCAGATTGTTACAATATGCAATTATACGATTTTACATTAATCACTGCTTTATCGATATAATTACATTATCGATATTATATTAGATAGATCATTACACAAGGCAAGACACGGAGTTTACGTTACAAACTCGATTTGTCGGTTTTGCAGCCTCTATTATCGTAAAACGGTGATAATGCGTGAGAATGCCTACGTAGTACGGATATCCTAGAAATCGTAAAAGTATTAGCCTCTGTGTCTACTTAGGTATTCACAGCAATCACCTTTGAAATGCCTCTGTCTGTGATCGCTTTAATCTTATCGAAGTGTCCAAGCGCTTGCGATCGGTAAGTTCATGGGAATAAATAAAACAATGACATTAAATAATGAGACTAATTTAGCTTAATAAATGTTCTCTGTGCAGGAGCTTGAACACTGCGCATAATTCTTAAAGATCTCACAGGTAGACAACATTTTAAACGATCATGTACCTTGAAAGTATAGATTTTGTTATGTTAATGTAATGAAACGTCTGTAATAAAAATGCGCAAAAATTGCAACTGACATTATCAATAATACTCCCGTTATTATTGTCATAAATAAAGTACAAATATATATATATATATATATATATATACACATACACATACATAAACATATATATACGCGTATATATATATATGTATCGTGAAATATCGAAGGAAAAAGTTATCGTATGTAGGTATGGAATATGGGTATGGAATAATAAAGATATCATCAAATTTGTTCATCTTTAATTAGTTTATTTACTTGTAATAATATTATTTTCATCGTATATATAATAATTCTATTTACTCCTTACTATTTATATATAATAATATAGTGTATTTATGTTCATTATGTATAATATATTATCTACATTTATAATCCCTATGAAAGGCATCTCCAAACAGACTTCAGATTTACTTTTTTTTTTTTTTTTTTTTTTTTAAAATATCTTATTTATTCATAAAAATACAGGGGGTTTACGCGCCACCTGTGAAGTCTAACCTGTTTTGCCCGGAACCGATAGCTTCCGATTTTATTGGTCGGATGAACAACATTATATTATATCTTACAATTCTCAATTCTTGCAATAACAACGAATTTATTATTATGATTCTCAACATCATCTATGTACATATAATTATGGAAACAAGTTCGACGATTTTTCTGCTCGATTACAATCTTGTAAGCGCGTTCTATTTCTCGTTGTATTATATTCTTTTATATAATCACATTGTTTTAATATATAATCATCGTCACTGAATAAAACGATTTGATGAAAATCAAATAATTTTTAGAATTATTCTGATTATATGAAAAACGAAATGCAGTGAAAATGCAACAGGTAAACTGAATTATTTAATGAAATCTTGATTAAGGATCAAAAATAAGTAAAAAATTAAAATGGAAATTTTTGCAAAATATTTATATAAAAGTATATACACATTTTCTTTTTCATCGACTAGAATATTTAATTAATTAGTAAAATATTTGATTTTGATGTATTAATGTAAAATTAACAAGGCAAATTATTTGGAAAATTTTCAGTCTGTTTTCAATATATATTGTTCTTTTAAATATTATGAAATTACGGAGTTATTTCAACTACACATATAAATTCTGTGTTTGAATTAATAATAAAATTTAAACTTTAAACTAAATTTGCAAAATTTACAAATAGAAGAATTTGTAACGAAATATTTAAAAATAATTTCTTTGAACAAAATTCTTTAAAAAATTATAAAATATATAAAATATATAAAATGCATCAATAATATTTAAATCAAATCCATATGATGTGGAATTATCGTTTATTTAAAAAAAATAAATAAATAAAAGAAAGTATATTCAGTGTAAAGATCAAAATTATAAATAATTATAATTATTATAAATAAATTATCGTTAATCGAATCAGCATAAGAATTTAAAAGATGTTGTTTGAAATAATTTAACAAATATTTTTATATTTAAATCAACGAGATATTGAATTTCGCGCGCAAAAGTTGAAAAATGATTAGCAGTAACGTAGCATTCGGTTCCCGGCAGAGCAGTAACTCACGCGGCGCCCAAATCTCAGTTACAAAAGGAATAGTCGAAGGTAAACGAGATGATAAAAATGTATTTCCTAAACGTAGGTAGAAATTGGTAACTTTGACTCACTCATTGAAAAAGTATTTCTTCTTGCCAATCCGGCATTCGTGTTTTCTTTCTGCCCGTCGTTTTTGGGTTAACGTTTGCATTTCGCGCTTCTTCATTTATACCGTGACAAGCAGCATACTTCAGTGTTAACCGATTTATTCGAAGTGATGGTGCGCGTTTGAAATTTCGGAGAAAGTGTTGTGATTTTAACGAAGCAATAACGAAATATTAGTGGATTTATACGGATCTTGATGAAGATCGACGATAGAAGAAAATATATCGGTGAGTGAAATATATAATAAATCTTAATTTAGAAATTTACGTACAAAAATTAATTTAAAATTAATCGTATCAACGTTTAACGTTTATTTCGATGTCAGTTTGACAAATATTATTCTATATTAATAATTTTTCGATCGTTATTAATCGTTTCGAAAGAAATACAAGTTTTTATCATCATTTTGAATATTCGAATAATTGAAATTTAAACGATGGAGTGAAAAAATATGTCTATATTATTCCCTTATAAAAGTTCAAACGGTATATATATATATATGTATATCTGTATATATGTATACGTTGCATGATTTCATGCGCAGAAGCTCAATTTTACAACAATCGCGCAATTAGGAACACTGTGGCGCCGCTTGACACTATATAAGAACAGGTATAACACGGAATTATACAAAGAGACAGGACTAGTACTTTCAACGTAGTTATTATTAAACCTTTTCGTACAATATGTACAAAGTTAAACCCACAAACGAGAGGCATATGTATTTTTTATATTTTTAAATTTCATCTTTTTTTTTTCTTTTACTTTTGCTCAATAGACTCTCACTCGCACTTAAATATTAAAGGTTGGGCATGATAATACTCGCGGGTAGTATAATGCCCTAAGTCTTGCTGATCCAACGCATAGCTCTCCCGTAAGCAGCTGCTGTACTCCCAGACATCGGTGCACATTTCATTTTATACAATATACATATTTATATTTATATTTATATTATTTATATTTATATTTATATTTATATTTATATATACTTATATATAATGCAATATAATAGACAGTCCAACTCGGCGCTTTTTCTCTTGACGCAACGTTCTTTCTCTCCTCGTCGTTCTTTAACATTCGACTCGACGCTACCATTCGTATGTACACGCTAACAATAAATAGGAGGCGACAAGAAAAGAATTCTCCGCGGGAAGTAGATAATATTTACGGGCTAAAAATAAGAAAATTAAAAAAGAAAAAAAGGGAAAACAGAATTGATTGTCGAACGAGAGAGGATATAGGAACATAAGAGTGCGAAATTAATCGAGATTAGGAGATATGCCTAGGAGAAAAGGGAAGGGGAAGAGAAATAATAAGAAAAGAAAGAGAGAAAAGGAATTAACGTAAAATCGGTTTAAATGCTAACACGTTACGCTCTTTCTCTTCGTTATTGCACTATACTAAAAACGGTAACTTCAAAAGTATAACATTTCGCGCGTAAACGTCCGAAATTATAATGAGTTTACATACGCGAAGGAAGAATCGAAAAGATATTTCCCCCATTCGGTATTCATATAATAATACGAAATACACGCGTAGACCAAAAAATGATATGAAATATTCACTTAACATAATTTAGCGAGGTTCTTTTCTATTTTTCTTCTTCGTTCTTCTTGTTTTATTTATTTATTTATTTATTTATTTTTTTCTATCTTTTTTCTCTATCTCTTTTTCGCGGTTGCGACCTCATCGACCGTCCAATTGAACACAGAGACAAGTGTACGATGATGTCCGGGGAATACAGGAACCGTTACCCCCAGTTCCTTAACCGCAAATAATATACATTGTTTACCGTATGAAGTATCCCATCGTTAGTTAAGTCTTATAGTATGGACAAGTATCCTTAGGCTAGTAGGCCCAAGGTCTGTGTGTATAGTTCTCGTGTTGATTATTTTTTTTTTTTCTTTTTTTTTTCGTATGTGCGCTCGCGACCACGAGTCCGGCGAAATTGTGAATCGAGAAATATGAAAAAAAAAAAGGCAACAAAGTTGTTGTCGAGAGTAGTAGAGAACTTGTTTTGAGCAGAAATTCATTTGATAACTTATCGTCTTGATTAAAAAAAATATTACGTAAAAATAGTATCAATAGTAAATATATAGATAGATAGATAGAATGAACGCGATGATGAGCGCGAAATTGAAATTGATTAAAGTGATAAATGCAACACGACCGAAGACATATTGATACTTCGGGATTGAAAAAAATCAAAAAAGAGAGAGAGAGAGAGAGAGAGAGAGAGAGAGAGAGAGAGAGAGAGAGAAGGAAATATTTCGATTTCATCGTACTCGTGATCGGTATGCGTACCGGTGAATAGCGCGTGTTTACGATAACTTCTATGGAGGCAAGATGAAACAATCACGTTGTGATAGAACGTGCGCAGATTAACCATAACATGCGTATACAAGGAGCATTATTCATTATTATCTTTTTTTTTCTTCTTTTTTTTTTCTTTTTTTTTTTCCTTTTCCAAGACACGAACAAGACATTTCTGACATGGCATCAGCCACCGGTTTGCTTTCTATTCGTATATTTCCATTTCCTATAATGGGTTTCGCTATCTTAAATAATTGAGCCAATTCTGAGAAATCGTGGTATCTTTTCCGCCGCGAGGAATTACTGAATTATCATACGCGTCACACACTTTAATTTAAATTAAACACGTATATGTATTCTATTACTTAATACTTGATAATTTAAAATTTCAAAGTAGGAGAAACTGTATAAATCGGATTGAAAATCCACGCGAGGAAAAATAAATATTGTATTGAAATTTTAATTTCGTTTCTTTCTTTCTTTTTTTTTTTCTATCGTCGAATAAAAAAACCTCCTCGCGGAAGAGAAATACCAAGTTTCTTGTTGTTTCGTATTTTTTCGTTCGTTTACACGTTTTATCTTTCTTTCTTTCTTTCTTTCTTTCTTTCTTTCTTTTCTTTTCTTTTCTTCTTGTATATAATACTATGAAATTATCGCAGTCGTTTCAACGAGGAATCATAAAAAACAATCTTTCGTTCGCGGATCAATGATGAACACCTGGTAACGAGAAACGAAGAGGGCACGCGTGCGCGCGCGCGTGCGGACACGTTTCGAACGATCCGATTCTTGCAAGGATTCATCGATAGAAAAAATATCGATTATTATACGGCAGGCTACGAATTCATATTAGAACTATATAAAAAATGTTATACGTTAAAAAGTTTCCCTTACGTCGAAAAATTATTTATCGATACGAGAAACAGTTTTAGAAAAATTTTGCAAAATATATTTTGCAATATTAGTCGAAGCGAGCTCCATTTTAAAAAATCGTCGCAAAAGCGTCCGTCCCGTTCGTACGCGAAGCAAATTGTCCACGAGAGTTTTTATACGCGGCACGCTTATCTTTATTTCTTTCTTTCTTTCTTTTTTTGTAAGCTCTAAAAACACGTGTGACGTGTAACGATCTCAGGCGTGTAATGATCCGAGAGAAATGGAGGATCGGATCGTTCGAAGAACGAGTAAAATATCGATTACGAACAAGGACATCTTCGACCGGTGGTGAATATGATGCATATGATATTATAACGCGTCAAGATTTACATTGATGACGATAAAATTGTAAATTAATAAAACGGTGAATATATATATATATATATATGTATATGTATGTATGTATATATATATATTAGATAATATATATATAATATATATATAATATATATAGATAATATATATATATATATATATATA
>NW_025220714.1:324054-328218 GCF_014066325.1 Apis laboriosa | reverse complement strand
TATATATATATATAAATGGTAACTGAAAAATATATTACACTTACGTTTTGCGATACGTGATGAGAATAATAATCGGTTGGTTTAAAGATTGTGTGAATTTTCGAGAGTATTCGAGCGTTTATAGGCGTTTAGAATCACTTTTTTTCCCTCGAGGATGGATAATACGTACGTGTTCGTCCGTCGTGATATTATGTACGTATGTATATATATATATATATATATATAATATATATATATATTTATTATAGTTGCGTGCAAAGATACTTAGAAACGCGGCGATCGATTCCGTCCAACGGTTTGTTTTGCGTTTGTGCCTTAATAATTGGTGACTCATCATCATCACGATTGAAATCATCGAAATCATCATCGCCGTCGTCGTCATTATTATCATTATCGTCGTCGTTGTTGACTGAATTATATCATCGTTATATCATCGTTATGATCACCATTATCATCGATATCGGTCGATTGATCTTTCGGTCGTTTTGGTAGTCTGCTATTTGTAGTTTGATAGTGATGGAGAGTAATAGTAATAGTAGCAGTATAGTAGTAGTAGTAGTAGTAGTAGTAGTAGTAGTAGTAGTAGTAATAGTAGTAGTAGTAGTAATAGTAGTAGTAGTAGTAGTAGTATTAGCAGCAGTAGTAGTAGGTGGTAGTAGGTGGCCTACAGTGAGCGTACGTAACGAGAGTCTTATTATCGATCGGATTATGCAACGTGAACACACAATGACGTAGTTGCGCGGTACTGCGTACAGAAATATATTATTATAGTCTTTTAGTTTCGATAAAAAAGTTCAGTTCCCCTCCTCGGATTGATTTCCCATCTCGAGGTGGCGCGCTTTCTCTCTATCTCTAACTCTCCCTCTCTTTCTCTCCCGCTCTCTCGCTCTCTCTCGAATTTTTTATTATTTTCTTTCGTTAATTTTCTTCTTTTTTCTTTTTTTTTTCCTTTTTTTTTTCTTCTTTTTTTTCTTTTTTTCTTATTTCTTCTTATTTAAAGCATTCTCTCCCCTTTTTTTTTTCCTTCGCGGTTTCCTTTCTTTCTTTTTTTTTCTTTCTTTTTCGCCCAAATTTCGCTCACGTTTCCTTCTCGTTTCTCGTTTCTTCTTCTCGTATCTCTTTCGTCTCTTTTTTTTCTTCCTCTCCTCTTTTAACGTTTGTTTCGTCTGTTTTTTTTTTATCACGCTTTTCACAGGTTCCCCGTTCCCTTCTCGACCTTCTTCGTTTTTGTACAACGCAACGAACACACACATTTATATTATTTATATTATTTATATATATATATACCTTTTTTTTATATAATTATTATACATACGCAAACAAAGCTTTTCCCCCTTCTTTCCCAATCTCTTTGTTTGCTCTTGCTCTTTGTTTGTTCGATTCTATTTTTATATATATATATATATATGTATATATATATATATGTATATATAAATTTATATCTATATATATCTATATATATATATATATATGTATATATTTATATGTATAGTATGTATATATAGGTATTCAGCTTCGTTTATCGTCAGTTTGTTTTTTATTTACTATCTTTGAATTGTTGAGTTCAATAGGAAAGGAACGTAGAACATTTTACTCTCGAGTAGAAGAGCTGCCGCCGATTGTACCTGGAATTCATGAAGAAAACAGGATCGACTTAGATCTGTTATTGTTCCGTATTCGAAATGAAACGACGAATAATCGATCGATATATAACAATAATCCGATAATAAATTCTGTCTCCAAATTTTAAAAACGTTTTTTTCCCCCCTCTATTTTCCCTTTCTACTCTACGCTATTTCGTTTCTTTATTTCCATTCCCCTATTTTAATCCACGCTTATCCAATATGTCAGCCGAGTGAAAATCTAAACGATTCGCGCGACGAACCACCAGGGGAAATTTTCTTATTTGTCAGACTTACTTCGGGCAACCTGACGAGAAGATCGTGAAACCGATTCGGCTGTTGTGGGGCGCTGTGCTCGACAAAACTTCGTAGACAGCTCATGTACCGTTCTTGTAGATGTTCTAATTCCATCGTACCTCCACGTGCTAAGAGAGGGCAGACACAGAAAGAGAAAGAGATCCGTGAGTGTGAGGATGGATGGATTCGAATAAGCGCGTCCTTCTTTCGTAATTAATCGTCTCGCTCGTAACGACTTAATTACTCTTTTTTTTTTTTTTTTTTTTTTGTAATTATTCGATCCTTGATTCAATTTTTAATTTTTTTTTCTTTCGCCTCGAGGAAGAAACGAGGATACGTACTTTTATTTATTTATTTATTATTAATTTTATTTTTTTTTCCACGCTTCGATAATCGATCGAATAATTACTACAGTTTTTAATACGAAAATTTATATTGCTTCGCCAATTCAATTAGCATTAGCAAAGAAAAAAAAAAAGGATGCATTTGTTTTTATATACTACTTATTATAGTAGTAGATGTTTGTATTGTTGTTTTCAACGATGAAAATTTGGATGGAAGATACTTACCTTGCGAGAGCATGGTGATTACTTTCAGACAGACGTACTCCTCCATCCGTAATCTCACCCTCCTGAACATTAACGTGACATACGTAATCTTTTCCACCATCAGGCCTACGTCTTGCTGCAATTGGTCCATGGTTATCGGCCGGCCCATCATGTTCGTTAGGCACGTTTGCAACGTATACATGTTGTTCGAAACCTGTGCACACCACATACTCGATACATTTACTTATTAATCCAATTAACCAAAAAAAAATCAAAAAAATACTTTTCTCCTCTCTAAACTCTCTATCAATCTTACTTTTTCCAAAGTAGAAAGTTTCACGTTCACGTTCGTAGAAAGTACCCTGTCTTCAGATATGCTATCAATTACGTTTTAGTAACGAGAGGAAAAAAGGCGCGTTTCGATAGATACGATTATACGAGTGCAGGTTATTCATTCCCGTTGTGGAATACAATCTATATATATATTGCCTGTTTAAAGAGAAAGTCTTTTATCCGCGGATGGTATTCGGTTGTTCGGAAAGTAATTTCGTTTTTTCACACGAGCGTCGCTAGTGAAACGTTTATCCAGCCAACTTCATTCCGAACCGTGTCGTTATTTTATCGTTATATTTTGAGAGTTGGCGTTTCGCGGTTTATTTATTAAGAAAAATTCGTTTCATTCTGCGTGCGTAATAACAAACATGCGAGACGAAAAGCAACATTTTCGATATATTTTATTTCTTTATTATCGAAAAGGTAAGAATATTGTTCGGGCAAGAGAATGTTATGTGGATCAAATATATATATATAAATCGGATGGCTAACGATAGGAACGCAACGTAGGAGGGAGAAGGAAAGACAGAGAAAAAAAGAAGAGGTAATTACTTCTTGCATAAAATCCGCTCCCATCGCGTCGCTGCCGACGTTGGAGAACTTGTGCTGACCGTGTATCGCCTGGTAGGCGGAGGTGGTCAGCACGAGGATCTCGTGCCACTTGTGTGTGAGCAATGTCGTGTGAACTTCGACCGGTAGCTCAAGGTAAAACGGTAACCTTTTGGTCCACTGCACCAACTTGTACACTATACTGTCCCCTATCTGACACAGCTTGTCGCTTAAGTTTGATTTATGGTCCAGCAGCTCGTCCAAGTTCTGCAACGTATAAAACGGGAGAGGGGCGTTCGCGTGAGCGAGGTTAAAATTCACATTTCCATCCCGGAAAGGGGAAAGAATAAATCTTAAAATTTTGCGAGATCGACGAACTCTTTGCTCGATACTATCGATATACCGATATATTTTCTCATCTCAAAAAAACAATACAATACAATTTTATTTATATTAAAAAGTATTTAAGCATTTGTAATATTATAAATATTTTAATATCGAATTACGAATTAAATATCTAAATATCACGATATCCCAGAGTCGTCGGCAAAGAGTTTCTCAATTTCGTCGATTAAAGAAATATATTCGAATTAAAAACAAGCGTATACCCTCAACGTGGCAATATCTTGGAACTCGTCGCAGTCTATGAGGGACTGGATCATGGCGACAGTCGCGTCGAAAGGGAAAGATCGATCCCTCGAACTGCTTACCGTGTTGTCTAGCCTCTGCCTCAAGTGTACCACCTTGAAAAAGAGAAAAAAACAAACGAAACATTTTTCTCCTATATATAATATATATATAAGTATATATATATA
>NW_025220714.1:309016-324037 GCF_014066325.1 Apis laboriosa | reverse complement strand
CTCTCTCTCTCTCTCTCTCTCTCTCTCTCTCTCTCTCTCGCTCTCTCTCTCTCTCTCGCTCTTTCTCTCTCTCTTTCGCTCGCTCGCCTCATTCCCGCGACAATTTGGATCCACAACAGAGAAGAATGGGCTCGTGCTTCCTACGTAAATCCGATCCGGCCTTTCACTGACCTTTCAATCCATCGAGGAAGTACCTCGAGGTCGGTGTTTCTAGAGTATATACATATACATATATATATATATATATATATATACATATGTATGTGTATATATATATATACACATACACATACGTATACGCGATTCGAGGGGAGAGCGCGGCCGCTTTTCCCCCGTGACACGTTTCGAGGGGAAAGTCGCCTTTATATACCCTCGGGTTTCGCGAGGAACGAGGAACGCGATGAAGCCGTGGGACACGCGTCTCTCGTCGCCGGAGGCGGCGATCTCACGGAGGGCGGAGGTGGAGGGGCGAGGAGGTGTTGGAGGAAGAGGAGGAGGTAGGGTGAGGTCAGTGTCCCTTGTGCAGACTTTCACGAGTTACGAAACCGGCGGAGAACTGCCCGTCCTTGGCACCGGTTGTCGCTGATTTTCTATTGTCCCTACTCTCCTACCGGACTCCTCGCAGTCGTCATCGTATTAGCTGTCGTCGTGTTTCTCTCCTTCTTCGAGCCGATTTTCGAACGAGAATACATTTTCCTCTATTCGTATTCGTATTTTCGATTAAAATTAATCGATCCACGTATATATATATATTTTTTCTTCTACGAAAATCGAGAGATTATTAATATTAGAATTATCGAAATTTTATTCGATTCTTCTTCTCGGATTACCTCTTTTAAAGGAGGGCTTTTCAAAAGGAGGAAAAACGTATTATTCTCAAATAATACGTTCATAACGTTGCGTTTTCTTTTTCTTTTTTTTTTTTTTTTTTTTTTTTGAGAAATTTTCGAGCGCTACGTTCCCGTGCACCGTGAATCGAACGATTCGGGCGGAGATGGAAAGTGACCTCCTTAATGCCGCTACCTCCATCCACGGGCCAATATTTATCCGGGCCGGGGAGAGTCATCGATTTCACTTTTGGCAATGGCCTCTACCCAAGCTCTGACCGTTCCCGGTAATTCTTCTCGTTGTTTGCATACCTCACGTGCTCCGTGAACGTAACGCGCACCGCCGTTATTTCGATATTCTCGATCATTGGTCGCGCATCGATCATCGTCCATCGTCCCCGAACTCTTTCTCCTTACAAAAAGAAACAATCTTGTTTTCTTCTTGCCGAGCCGTGTTTCTTTAAACGATGTTAATAAAAGTGGATATTATCGTTTGATTAGATTAAATTTTTATTAACCCATACGTAAATAATTCAATTTTTTTTTTTATTGTAAGAAAATAATAATTGAAATATCGAAATTCGTTTGGACAAATTTTGCTATAATTTATAGCAGCGAAAATTTAATGGTTGATGTTTACGAGTAAAATTATTCTTCGATAATTTATCGCTCAAAATAATAATAATTGGAAATAATTTTAATGCCAAACGGCATTATATGAATTATAGCCACGAATAAATGTTACTTGAGCATTTTAATTACTCCAAGTATCATTATTCGACTCCCCGTTGAAAAAGTTGAGTTAAAAATCTCGAATAACTCTGATTTATTACGGTAATTGACGACGGAAAAATAATGGTTTCGATCTACAACAAATATATTCACGACGAGAAGCTTCTTCGGTAGAATCGAAGAAATCGATACATCATAAATACAACATTTATCGTAGCTAAAAAAAAAGGAAGAATCAGTAAATGTTTTTCAAAAACATTTACATTTCGAAATTTTATTATATCCTTTAACGCGTTCTCGAGCGACGAACTAGATCAGTGAATATCGCCAGTTATCGTTGTCCGTCCATAATCGATTGACGAGGAGAATAAGAAAAGGAGAGAAAAAGAAATATCGCGATTCGTGAGAGAAAATCATGGAAATCGGCATCATTGTCGAAACGGATAGGACTCTAATAAGGAAACGCTTTCACGATGTAAAAAAGATAATGCTTCGTTTGGACGAGTACGAAAAGGCATGCGAGACGACCACCACCATTCGCTCCTTCTATCTATCGGCTTTCGTAATGTGGGAAACCTTGAGACTTGCGCAAGCGTACTCGTAAGAAAGTGAAATTGCAACGTGGAGTTCATTCATATTTCGAGATTGTTCCGATCGAAAATTTTTCCCTCCAATTCGATCATTTCCCCCTCCCTTTTATTTTTAATTTAATTCTTTCTTTTTTTTTTTAAAGGAAAGAAAATTCTCTCTCTCTAAAATTCCACCAGATATTTCACTACACGGTATACGGAAAAGCTGACTCGTTCTTTACATCATTGCGTGCCAGTTTCTCACATTAGACGATCGATCGAGTTTAAAGCTAAACTTCCCTCCTAACCTCCTCCTATGAGAACGCAAATGCTACGGTTTTGCAATCGCGTTGATATAATCATTTTAATGAATAATATAACAAAATAATTATTTTATAATTTTATAATTATAATTATATTAATGTTTTATAATTATTTTAATGAATAATATAACAAAATTTACAAATAAATTTCTATAAATATAAATTTAAATAAATAATTTAATTTTAATAATAATTTAAAAAAAAAATTATAAACTAAAAATAAATTTATAATATAATAATTTAATCTCAAACCAAAAAAAAAATTATAAATTTAAAAATAAACTTATAAATATATAATAAAATTTAAACTAAAAAATTATAAGTTAAAATTAAATTTATAAAATATATCCAACTCAAACCAAAAAAAATTTATAAATTTAAAAATAAACTTATAAACATATAATATTCCTGTATGATTATAAATTTCCTGTATGATTTCAACTTTTACGCACACGAAGAAGAAGAAGAAGAAAATTTTCTTTTCCCCTATTATCGATCATCGATTAAACTCGCTCGAAAAGAAAAATCGAATCAAACAAGGACGAGAGACGAGTGTGCTATCGAAAAGAAAGAAAGATCGCGATCGCGTGCAGCTGGTGATTCGAAAGTGAAAGTGAAGAATATACCTTCGGGATATACCGTTCTCATCACCGCCACCGGTGCATTCTCCCGGCAAAAAGGATCAACTTTTGTCGACCCGCCGCTCGATTTCTAACGAGCCGCCTCGAATAAATCACTGGAAATCGGTTGTTCGCTACGATTGCACCGGTTGCGACGTTGATCTATACGCGAGCTCGCCTGTATGCGTGTGTGTGTGAGCGTCGACAGGGGAGGGGGGGAGAGAAAAAACGCGGTTCACACGTATAACGCGTATAATGGTGGTCGGCTCGTTAGATAATCTTGGCCCGAGATGGGGATCCCGATAGAGAAATATGGAGCCTCTCTCGCAAAGCGTATATCGCTTGCGCGCTTTCGTGAGTTATCGCGCGGATGCATCGCGTGAAATCGAGCCAACTCGGTGTTGCGTCAAACTTGGTTGCTCGCAAACTTGGAAAGAAACACACGTAGGAAAAACGTCGTTAATCGCGCGTATCTCTTTCCACGTTTCTTCATTTAGAGATCTATTTCTTTTTTCTTTCGAACATCGAGAAATACACTGTCTTATCTTATCTTATCTTATCTTATCTTATCTTATCTTATCTTATCTTATCTCTGGTTGATTCGAGAGGACTTGGAAAGAAACACACGTAGGAAAAACGTGCGTTTAATCGCGCGTTTGTCTCTTTTCACGTTTCTTCATTTAGAGAATATTTTTTTTTTTTTTGTTCGTTTTTCGAACATCGAGAAATGCACACACAAATGCATATTATCTCCGATTCGAAACGAAATACTGTTGTGGATCACGGAGGCGATTTTTGAAAAATTGGGGGAGGACGAATGAAAATGAGAAATGCAAACGATGATGATACTCACTTCGGAGGGGTTGGTGAGCGCCGTCTTGAGGATCGTCCCGTTGACCAGGTGGCCGGAATGCGCGGGGTGGCTCGAGTGACTGGTGGTAGATTGGGAGTTGAGGGGGTCGGCGGACGAGATCTTGTGATGATGAAGGAAACCGCCAGCCAGCTGGACGTGCTGCTGTTGGCTATGGTGAGCGACCGCGGCCACGGCCATGTGCTTGTCGAGCATCGTCGAGCCCATGGCGCTTTTGCTACCACCAAGGGACCCCGACCCGTTAACACCGCCAACGTTACCCCCGCTACTTATGCCACCCATGCCTCCGCCCACTCCGCTCGTTTTGTTACTTTTCTTGTGCTTTTTGTACTTCACCTTACGCATGAAACGGACGGAAATGGGGTAAGATTAATCTAAGGATTTAAGTACGCTCGGATACGTTATTTTTCAACATCCTCTATTATTTATATATATATATATGTAAATAAAATTCTTAAAAGGAATTAGGATCGATTCGACGTTTCGTATTTATTTTTTCTTAATTTAACTACGTTTAATTACGCTCGAATTCTCTATTGTTATTTTTATATATATATATATTTAAATAAAATTGATAAAGAATTAAGATCGATCCAACATTTCGAGCTCGTATCTTTTCTTAATTTAANAACCACGTTTAATTACGCTCGAATACTTTATTTTTCAACTATTATTATTTACGAAAAGTTTATATATATATATATAAATAAAATTGATAAAGAATTAAGATCGATCCAATGTTTTGTATCTTTTCTTAATTTAACATTTAATTACGCTCGAACACTTTATTTTTCAACTATTATTATTTACGAAAAGTTTATATATATATATATATAAATAAAATTGATAAAGAATTAAGATCGATCCAATGTTTTGTATCTTTTCTTAATTTAACCACATTTAATTACGCTCGAATACGTTATATTTTCAATATTCTCTGTTGTTATTTATATATATATAAATATATAAATAAATAAAATTGATAAAAAATTAAGAAGTTTCGAGCTCGAATCTTTTCTTAATTTAACCATTTTTCTTAATTTAACGTTTAATTACGCTCGAACACGTTATTTTTCAACTATTATTATTTACGAAAAATTTATATATATGTAAATAAAATTGATAAAGAACTAGGAATGTTCCAATATTTTGAGCTCGTATCTTTTCTTATTTTAACGTTTAATTACGCTCGAACATGTTATTTTTCAACTATTATTATTTACGAAAAGTTCAAATATATATATAAATAAAATTGATAAAAAATTAAGATCGATTTGGAGCTCGAATCTTTTCTCGATAACATGGGCGTACGGTAAATGCGGATACCAACCTTGTAAAGGTTATACACAGCACCAGAATTTCTTCCCCCGGGCATCCGATCTTCTCGAACCGCCTGAAGGACCATACCCTGTTCAATGCACTTTTTGAAACGACAGTACTGACACCTGTTCCTCTGGGCCTTTGTGATTTCGCAACCACCTTCCGCCACGCATGTGTACACTCGCCTATTTTGTACAGTTCTTTTGAAGAAGCCTTTACACCTGCGCATACATAATTTCACACGCTGTTTCACCACTATTTCAACCGCTCGGCGAGAAACATCCCGCTTCGCTCGAATCATCCTTGTTCGCCGCCACACGAAAAGTTTCGCTGCTCCTCGGAATGAAAAATTTTTCTCTCTTTCTTTCGACAGGATCACGATTTTATCAAGGATTTTCTTTTTTTTTTTTTTTTCTTCTTCTTTTTTCTTTGTCCAACGAGAGAATCAAAGTTCATCTCTCGAGGGAAGAAAGTAGCGTAGTATCTCGATACTGGAAACTACCGATTAAAGATTCATAGGCGGAGAATTAGCGGGTACGCAAAGGGAAAACTCGTCGAGTTTTTCCAACTAATTTCTCGGATCGGTCGAATAGACATTGAACAAACTAGCGTGAAACCGAGTAACGACACCCTGCAGTAATCTTACGGGGCAATCAGCCACGCTTCGAGACGCGAGCATTTTTCCCTCCACCTTGGAAAAAAACTTGGAAAAAAAAAAAAAAAGAAAAAAGGAAAAAAGGAAACGTTTTAAATTTATCCGAAATTATTTCTTCTCCCCTTCGATGGTTGAAATTGAAGATAGAAAAGATGTTTCTATTTACAAAGGGAAAAGGAGAAAGGGGAGAGGCGACGAAGAGCTCGAAGGCATAGAATAGCGTGTGGAGAAGGATATCTCTGCCTGTATTCATAGTTCAACCGTGACGCGGTAACCTCGAAGACACCTCGGGCCGCATATATTTCCGTCCGTACGTCAGAACGCGGGCGCAAAGTCGGGAGAGAGCGGGCAAAGGTGAGAGTTCGCTCGGAAGCCGCAATCCCCGACTCGTCGCCGATCGATCGATCGATCGTCGCGGCTTTTCTTCGCGAGCAGTGGAACGAAGGAAGGAAGAGATTTCGAATTTATAAATTTGGAACGATGGAAGGAAGAAATCTCGAATTTATGAATTTGGAACGAAGGAAAGGAAGAGATTTCGAATTTATAAATTTGGAACGATGGAAGGAAGAGATCTCGAATTTATGAATTTGGAACGAAGGAAAGAAAAAAATCTTGAATTTAAAACGAAGGAAAGGAAGAGATTTCGAGAGTTTCCGAATTCGGAAGAAAAAAAGAAGAGATCTCGAGTTTTTTAATTCGAAACGATGGAATGAAGAAAAGAAGAGATCTCGAGTTTCCGAATTCGAAAGAAAAAAAGAAGAGATCTCGAGTTTTTTAATTCGAAACGATGGAACGAAGAAAAGAAGAGATCTCCGAATTCGGAAGAAAGAAAGGAAGGAAGGAAGGAAGAGATTTCGAATTTATGAACTTGGAAGAAAGGAAGGAAGAGATTTCGAATTTATAAATTTGGAACAATGGAAGGAAGAGATCTTGAATTTCTGAATTCGAAATGAAAGAAGGAAGGAAGGAAGAGATTTTGAATTTACAAACTCGGAACGAAGGAAAGAAGAAAGAAAGAGATCTCGAATTTACGAATTTGGAAAGAAGAAATCTTGAATTTTCTAATTCAGAACGATGGAAAGAAGAGATCTCGAATTTGGAACGAAGGAAAGAAGAAAGAAAGAGATCTCGAATTTATGAATTTGGAAAGAAGAAATCTGGAATTTTCGAATTCAGAATTCAGATGGAAGGAAGAGATCTCGAATTTGGAACGAAGGAAGAAAGAGATCTCAAATTTTTTAATTCGAAATGAAGGAAGGAAGGAAAGAAGAGATTTCGAATTTACGAATTCGAAACGAAGAAAAGAAGAGATCTCAAATTTCCGAATTGAAGGAATTTTCGAAATGAAGGAAGGAAGAAAGGAAGAAAGAAAGAAAGGAAGAGATCTCAAGTTTTTTAATTCGGAACAATGAAACGAAGGAAAGAAGAGATTTCTAATTGACGAACTTGGAACGATAGAAGGAAGAAAGAAAGAGATCTCGAATTTACAAATTTGGAATGACGGAAGGAAGAAAGAAAGAGATCTCGAATTTATGAATTTGGAACGATGGAATAAAGAAATCTCAAATTTACAAATTTGGAAGGAAGAAAGAAAGAGATCTCGAATTTATGAATTCGGAACGATGGGAGGAAGAAAGGAAGAAATCTCAAATTTATAAGTTTGGAATGAAAAAAGGAAGAAAGGAAGGAAGGAAGAGATCTCGAGGTTTTTAATTCGGAACAATGACACAAAGAAAAGAAAAGATTTCTAATTTATGAATTCGGAATGATGGAAAGAAGAAAGGAAGAGATATCAAATTTATGAATTCAGAACGATGGAAGGAAGAAATTTCAAATTTATAAATTTGGAAGGAAGAAAGAAAGAGATCTCGAATTTACAAATTTGGAATAAAGGAAAGAAGAAAAAAAGAGATCTCGAATTTATGAATTTGGAAAGAAGAAATCTTAAACTTCTGAATTCAGAACGATGGAAGGAAGAAATCTCGAATTTACAAATTTGGAACGAAGGAAAGAAGAAAGAAAGAGATCTCAAATTTATGAATTTGGAAAGAAGAAATTTTAAATTTCCGAATTCAGAACGATGGAAGGAAGAAAGGAAGAGATTTCGAATTTTCGACTTCGGAACGAAGAAAGGAAGAGATCTCGAATTTATAAATTTGGAACTATGGAAGGAAGAGATTTTGAATTTCTGATTTCGAAATGAAAGAAGGAAGAAAGGAAGAAATCTCGCATTTACAAACTCGGAACGAAAATAGGAAGAAAGGAAGAGATCTCGAATTTCCATATTTGAAACGAAGGAAAGAAGAAAGGAAGAAAGAAAGAAAAGAAGAGATCTCAAGTTTTTTAATTCGGAACGATGGAACGAAGAAAAGAAGAGATTTCTAATTTACCAATTTCTTCGAAACGAAGAAAAGAAGAGATCTCAAATTTCCGAATTGAAGAAATTTTCGAAATGAAGGTAGGAAGAAAGGAAGAAATCTCGAATTTACAAATTTGGAATGAAAAAAGGAAGAAAGGAAGGAAGGAAGAGATCTCGAGGTTTTTAATTCGGAACAATGACACGAAGAAAAGAAGAGATTTCTAATTTATGAATTCGGAACGATGGAAAGAAGAAAAGAAGAGATCTCAAATTTATGAATTCGGAACGATGGAAGGAAGAAATCTCGAATTTCCAAATTTGAAACGAAGGAAAGAAGAAAGGAAGAAATAAAGAAAAGATCTCAAGTTTTTTAATTCGAAACGATGGAACGAAGGAAAGAAGAGATCTCTAATTTACGAATTTCTTCGAAACGAAGAAAAGAAGAGATCTCAAATTTCCGAATTGAAGGAATTTTCGAAATGAAGGTAGGAAGAAAGGAAGAGGCCTCGAGTTTCCGAACTCGAACCACCTCGTACAGCTCACTCACCCCTCGCACGTGATGATCCCGTAATGGAGTCCGGTGGCTTTGTCCTCGCAGATCATGCATATCATAGGCGTCTCGTCCTCCTCGTGCTCCTGCGCCGGCATCGGCGGCGCTGGCGGCGCGGCCGACATCGGCTGCGACGCCGCCGCCGCCTCGGACTTCACCACCCCCCCGTTCCTCTCCCACGCCTGCCCGGATCCCGACGCGGTCAGGTTGAGCGCCTGCATCTGCTGCGCGGCCGGCAACTGCGTCATGTCCCCGGCCCACAGCCTCTCCATGTTGAGCGGGGGCCCGGACGCGTACGGCGCCGCCGACCCCCCTTTCCCCCTCGACTCCTGCCCGAGGTTGAGCAACAGCTGCGCGGCCGACTCCTCCGACGAGGAGCACGACGCCGCGGCCGCCGCCGCCGCCGCCGCCGCTGTCGCCGTCCACGAGGCCGCCGGCGGTGGCACCGGGTCCAGGGGCGGCGCTGACCAGATCATCGTCCGCACCCCCCCGATCTCCCCCATTATCACGGTCGGCGGGGGCCTCGGCGGTGCCGGCGCTGGCCTCTGCGCCGGCGGTTTCATCGTCTCGCCTGCAAGAATCAACAAGAGGAAAGGGACGGCAAGGGAAGGAGAGAAGAGAACAGAATCGTGATTAATCCAGATTATTAGAAGAGGAATAAACGCTGAGAATTGTTGCCACTTACACGAGGAGGCGGCTGCCGCCCCTGTGGCTGCGCCTGTCGCTACCGCCGCGCCCGTCGAGGTTGCCCCGTTCCCGCCCCCTGTGCTCCCCGCTCCGCTGCTCAAACTCGTCGTGCTACTCGTAGACGCGACCGCCACCGTCTGGCCGTAATTCACGGCGCTGCTGATCACACCGTTCAACAGCCTCTGGGTGGCGAACCCCTGTATGCCGTTGTTCTGCGACCAGAATTGATGGTGGGCCAAGAGGTGCGGGGGCACCGAGGGCACTCGCGGTCTCAGGCTCGCCGTCTGCTGCTGCTGCTGCTGTTGCTGTTGCTGTTGGGCAACGTGAGTCGTGCTCGCGCCGGGGCTCATACTCTGGCCGGGGCTGTATTGGGAGGACGGGCTGCTCCGGTGACTAGGTTGACTGGAGGTCTCGGAACGGCCTCCACCCCCGCCACCCCCGCCGTCGAAAACGGAGTTGTCGGACTCCTCCTTGGTCTGGGCCGAGGACAAGTCGGCCTTCTCGGGGCTGTCGCTCCTCGAGCTCGGCTGCTCCTGGGCCATGGGGGTCGTGGACACCGCCTGCATGGGCGAATACGGCGACAGCCTGGTGGGCACGGTCGGCGTAGCGGAACGTTGTTGTTGTTGTTGTTGGTGCTGTTGATGGTGGTGTTGCTGTTGCTGTTCCTCGACCACCCTGGCGTAGCCGACTATGGAACCGGCGTCCGGGAAGACCGAGTCGGGCGAGGCGCGGTCCGAGCAGGGTGTATCCCGGGGATGTTCCAAGCCGACGCTCGCCGTCCCGCGGAGAGGATCACGCGGCGTACCGGGGCTCGGTATGCCAAGCAGGTACTCGCTCTTCACTTTGACCACGGGGCAGCCCGGCGAGCCCGGCATGTTAGCCTCCGGCGACAGGGTCGAGGTGTCGGCCATGCTCTCCCCTGGAGCAGGAAAGTTTATGGGTGAAGGAGCGTCCGCCGGCTGGATCCCGAGCGGCGAGCCTGCTGATCCAAGGGATACCGGGGAGTCTGAGAAATAAGGCGTTGGTCTCACGTTTATACTCGATGGAACAATTGGGCGACGCGTTTTCCCTAGAACCTCGGGTTTAGGCCGCGGTGGATGCGCGAGGCGCGCCTCTCTCTCTCTCTCTCTCTCGCTCGCTCGCTCGCTCGCTCGCTCTATCGCTCTCGCTCTCTCTTTCTCTCTCTAATAGCGATCGCGATGTCGGATCGACGTCAATTTTATAATCGATGAAATTCGAATCGAGGCAAAAATGGAACTTGTATTCTAATTTATAATTCTAGGTTATAGTCGGCGTTCTTTGATATTTCGATGTATCTCGACGGTTAATTCTTCGATGAAAATCGAGGATCGAACGAGAATCGAAGCAAAAGTGTAAATGGTTCTCATTGTCACGTTTTCTACTTTAAGGCGCGTTGTTTTCGAATTAATGATTGTGGCTCCATCTATCGATCGATTCGATTATGGATTATATCGATATTTTTCGATATTTCTAAGTGTCTCGATGGTTAATTCTTCGATAAAAATCGAGGGTTGAACGAGAATCGAAGCAAAAATGGTTCTCACTGTCACGTTTTCTATTTTAAGTCGCGTTGTTTTCGAATTAAAGATCATTGCGATCTCATCCACCGATCGATTCGATTATGGATTATATCGATATTTCTCGATATTTCGACGTGTCTCGACGGTTAATTCTTCGATGAAAATTGAGAATCGAACGAGAATCGGAGCAAAAGTGTAAATGGTTCTCATTGTCACGTTTTCTATTCTAAGGCGCGTTGTTTTCGAATTAAAGATCGTTATGGCTCCATCCACGATCGATTCGATTATGGCGGATTATAGTCGATATTTTTCGATATTTCTAAGTGTCTCGACGGTTAATTCTTCGATGAAATTCGAGGGTTGAACGAGAATCGAAGCAAAAACGTAAATGAAATTTCTATTCTAAAGCGCGTTGTTTTCGAATTAAAGATCGGTATGGCTCCATCCACCGATTGATTCGATTATGGCGGATTATAGTCGATATTTTTCGATATTTCTAAGTGTCTCGACGGTTAATTCTTCGATGAAATTCAAACGAGAATCGAGGCAAAAATGGAACTTCTATTCTAAGGCGCGTTGTTTTCGAATTAAAGATCGGTATGGCTCCATCCACCGATCGATTCGATTATGGCGGATTATTGTCGATATTTTTCGATATTTCAAAGTGTCTCGACGGTTAATTCTTCGATGAAATTCAAACGAGAATCGAGGCAAAAATGGAACTTCTATTCTAAGTCGCGTTGTTTTCGAATTAATGATCGTTGTGGCTCCATCTACCGATCGATTCGATTATAATCGATATTTCTCGATATTTCGACGTGTCTCGACGATTAATTTCTCGATGAAAATCGAGGGTCGAACAGAATCGAGGCAAAACTGTATTTCTATTCTATTCTAAGGCGCGTTGTTTTCGAATTAAAGATCGTTATGGCTCCATCCACCGATCGATTCGATTATGACGGATTATAGTCGATATTTCTCGACATTTCTACGTGTCCCGGTTAATTGGCCGAAAATATGGAAATATTATTAATCATCGCGAAGGCGGAATGATTAATGACACTCGATCCCCGACCAAAAACAGCGTCTCTCGAAGAGGATTTCTTCGGAGAGATCGATCGAGTGAATCCTCTTTGGAAGGGGAAAAGGTTTGCGCTCCTCTCTTCCTCTTCTTCTTCTTATTGGAAAAAGAAGGAGGAGACATTTTCCAAGAACACTCGCGTGGAAAAGGATATATGGGGGACATTACGATCGCGTGTAGGTCAAGGAAGGAATGCAGTTGACAAGGCCGAGTCGCGATTGTAGCCACCCTCCAACCTACCAGTTTCCAATCTCTATTAATAGCGCGAATATTAATCCTTTTCCTCTCCTACTCAAAATATACAAAATACCTTTCTCTTCCCCTCCCTTCGATTAATTCACTCCTTTTCCACGTCCAACCAATGTTTCGACAAATCCTCCTTCATCAACGAAAAACCACCCGATATTACAACCATTTTTACAATTTCACTTCATCTCACACAGAGATGAAAACAGGAAAGAAAAGAACGTCGTTCGAAATCGAGTTTACCGAGTATCCAATCGTAGCAGCAGCGTGGATGGTCGAGCAATGCGTACGGCGGCATCGTCAGCTGGAACTCGACGTAATTCCTGTAGGGTTGCGCAGCGAGGCCGCTGCACGGACGGCAGAGGAATGGTATCCTCGGGGGGCTCCAACCCCCGACGCGGTGGAGATCGGGCGCGAGGAACGCCTCGTTTCTCAACGCAGAGTTCATCGTCCCGTCCGTAATCCTCTTCGCCGTGTTATCCAGCGACAAGTTGGATAAGTTGGCGAGTAGCTCGATTCTCTTCGTCCTCGACCGATTCCCACCATTTCTCCGGAAAAGAGTTGGAAGATTAGCTTCGTCCTCGAGTCATTTCCACTTTCCTCGTGGACGAACAGGTTCCAAACGAAGGATTCTTCGGAGACGAGTCACTCGAGGAGGGACGATGCTCAACTCGGTTCGAGAATCAACCGATTATCGATTGAGCGGCGATGACGTTAAAACGGATCGAATGAGACCGAGTTCGATGCTTTTCCGTGCGCACGCACACACACACACACATACACAGGTACACACCACCGTCGCCTAATTGCGTTCGTATGACGTTGCGCGCGGAAAGATCAATGATTCTCCTCGATCTTTGTGATGGAACACGCGTGGAGAAAACTGCAGTCGTTCAGCTCGTCTCATCGACGGAGAAACGGTAATTAAAATGGATCTCGAATTGGAGAATCGTCTTCGCCACCATTTTGAAATACCATTTTTGGAATCTCGAAATTCTTGATCTCTTCTCTACTCCCAGGAAGGAACTCGAAGCTTGTCACTTGAAATAAGACAAAGTCGATTCCAATTCCAAAATTCCGAGAAGCATCCCCCGTAATCCGAGTCCACACCGATTCGTATTTCCCGCCAACAACGGTGCCCGACCTTCAACCTAGCTGGCTATCGTTCACGCGTTCAATCTTGGAAAAAGGAGGAAGAAGGAATAATCGATGCAGCTCGAGTCTCTTTCCACGAAGCGGAAAAAATTCGTTTCACGTCGCGATCGAATAATTTTTAGACGGACCGTTCGCGTGCTTGCGCGAGTTCAGACGAAGCCGAACTAGCGGCGGTGCACGTATGACGGGAGACCGCGTGGGTTGACGTTCAACCCTGCTGCACACCGCCGCCATCAACCACCCCCCCCTTCTCCCGCCCCACGCTCACCTTTCCCCTTCGTTCGGGCCACCCCACGCGCGAACCAATCCTTCCTCGAGAGCCGATCGAGCTCGAGACGCGATAACGACGATTCCGTGGAGAGGCGCGCGTCACCAAGGTGGTGGGATCCAAACCGTGGGGTCGAGAACGAGAACGAGTCGAGGGCTTGGAACAACGGCGTTGGTGTCGTTCTCTCGCGTAGGCGAACGAGAATAAAGGGTGAATAAGTTTAAACTCTCTCTAATTTCTACTCTTTCTTCAAACGAATTATTACTCTTCGAACGTTCCTTTTTTTGGACGATCGAGGACGAGAATCGAAATTTTTAAGACGCTGTCTTTCGTTGGATCGAGAGAGAGAGAGAGAGAGACTCGTAAGTAAGTATTCCGAGTAAATTTTTACAACTATTTAATTCGTAAGGATTTAAAAAGTGTTACAATGTATTCGAGAAATATTTTAAATTATTTTAAAAGTTGGTCGAGATAGACTCTATAGAGGATTTTACGAACAATGTTCGTAAGGAGGATTAAGTGGAAGAAAAATGGGATAGGGAATTTTTAAGAATTGCTCGAAGAGTTGCGCAGTTTCTTCACGAATGTACGTACACGAAAATGTTAGTCAATTTCGTTGACACAATTACTCGAATAAACTTGTGTCTATTTTGCTGCGAGACCACCAGGCCAACGTTGGAGGCGGTCCAGAAAATTTTATTTCGACGCGGATTTTGTCCGTCCGATTTTCGTAATAGATTCTAAAACTTGGTCTTCCCTATACAATGATACGGTTACCGACTCGTATATATATATATCTATACACGCACCGAACGAACGAACGATGGATGTTGCACAGGCGGGTTTGTACTTGGGTCAGTGAAAATCGGGGCAATAATGATTAATAACATGAAACACGGCGTTATGGGCGGCAACTAATCATTAAAACAGTCGCTCACCGCTCGTTCCTGGGGAGAATTTCCCGACGAGAAAAGATTCGCTTCGAGCTCGACGATACACGATCCCCTCCTTTCGAAGTATCCACTCTCGTCGTATACAGCTTTCGTGAAACGAATTATTTCTTTCTTTCTTTGGACGAGTCAAGGACCTCGTCGACGAAATTTTTGAGACGCGCTCAATGTTTCGTTTTGGACGAGAGAGAGAGAGAGAGAGACGGGGAGAGAGAGAGAGAGAGACGGGGAGAGAGAGAGAGAGAGACGGGGAGAGAGAGAGAGAGA
>NW_025220714.1:269274-308652 GCF_014066325.1 Apis laboriosa | reverse complement strand
GAGAGAGAGAGAGAGAGAGAGAGAGAGAGAGAGAGAGAGAGAGAGAGACTCTTGACCACAAAAGTAAGCGAACACCTCGATTCATCCAGCCTTACCTCTTGATCGCGCACAGTTGTGAAACCGAGGAATGAATAATTCCTGTGGTATGCATAGCTGTATCGGCCAAACGTATTCATTTCTTTTTGACGTCAAGTAAATAAAGTCGCCCGAAATCTTGGTATTACGCACTTGGAATAGAACGCACTTTCCTATTGTTATTATTAGAGGAGATCCGGACTCGGCCCCACGATTCTTCTGATTCTCAACTTTGAAAGCCTGTCGAGAGCGAGAGGACGAAAAAAAAGAAGAAAAAGAGGAAAGGAAGAAATTGGAATTGAGAGGGGAGGGGGGAGAGCGAATCGAAAAATCGGCTTTCTCTATCCTATTCGAATTCGAATTATCGTTGAAAGAACAACGTTAATATTATTAATATTATTAATTCGTCGTTTCGATTTCGAAGCGATGCGTACAACGATCGAAGTGATTCCCCCCTCCCCTCCCATGATAACGATTTCCTGACACTGGATGAGCGATCGCGTTCGTCGTCGAACACGACCGTTATCCATTCGTTATCCGATTCATCGACGAAACGTATTCTCATTCTGCTGCGTTGTAATTAAAATCAGATTAGGCCTTTCGAAGTCTTTCGTGCGTTTTCATCGTTGAAGGAGGAGGGGGGAAAAAAGAAAAGAGGAAAATAAACGAGGGGAACGTGTCGGTAAAATAGATCACGGTCGATAAATACGTGGGAACGGATTCACGATTCCTGTTCGAGGTAAAAAAAAAAAAAAAAGAAAAGAAAAGAAAAAGAAAAGGTTTTTCCTTTCGTTCGAATCGTACGAGGAGAGTACGAAGGGGAAAATAGAATTCTTACCGTCGCTACTACATCGGGAGTCGACCTTCCTCCTTTTCAACTTGAGGTCTTGAAACAAGCTCATGTTGTCTAGCTCACACGGGCTGCTCGTAAGGGTCATAATTCCTGGGAACAGAAAGAAAATGACGAAAGTGAGAGAAAAAATTTGAGAGAATTCGAATTTATCGATCGATCGATAAACCGTTGCTCGACGTCTCTCTCTTATTTCAGAAATATAATTTCAGAAAGGGGTGGGTGGTAATAATATTTGAAAGAGAAAGAGAGTTTTATAAAGGGGCTTAATAATCGAAGAATCGGCGTTGCAAAGGATCGTGATCGAACCGAACTCGCGATGTCTATCGCGAGAAACATCTTCATTAATCACGCGAACGTCTGGTCACGTTTCTCTTTCATTGTATCACAATGAAATATATATATATATATTTAAACGGAATTGCATTGCGAAGTTTTGGATCGAGTTTCAGCGCAGGATTCGTGAATAACGAGCAATTTACGGGATATATATGTTCTTCTTTCTTCAATTTTTTTTTTTCTTCTCACTTTGGTATTTCCGTCGAATTACGATCGATGCATTTACGTTTTTTTCAGCGTCATCCTGTATCTATTCCATCCTCTTTCGATAATCTCTAATACATTACTCTTACTCGATTATATTGGCACCGAGAACGAATTGGCATTGAAAAGAACGTTAAGCGTTACACCGATCGATAATCGGACAAGGAAAACCGAGGGAATGCGCGAGAAAAGGATGCGACGATTTTTCGCGAAATTCGTTCGATATTTACATGTATATATATATATATATTACATGTATATATATATATCGATAAATATCAATAAATATTCAACTTCTTCGAAATGAAGATCACGGTTAAATTCTGCTTCGAGAAAGGTTAAGAAACACTGGTATTCAAAAAGTAATGGTCCCCCCCGCAAAAGTTGTGAAAACTCGATGAAAATGTTAGGTTATGTCATATTGTAACGTGACTCGTTAAAAAGCGACGAGCAACTTTCTCGCGAATCACGTTGTCACTACCCGACTACTCTTTCGAGACTCTACTACAACAGCCTTCCAACAACGGCTTTCCCTTTTCGTGGCTCGTTTCGAGAACGCGAACTGGCGGGCTCGAGCAACATAAGACGCTTCTCGACTAGCCGTGGAAGTCATCTCGGCCTGGCCGAGGATATCGGCTATCGCAAAGAGAACGGACCGAATGTGAAAGTACTACAATATACGTACAACGTGTAGGGACGCACGCGTTCGCGATTACGGCGAACGCATAGTTCGCCATTAACCCCTCTTTAGCCAATAGCATACAATTGGATCGTTGCATGCCAGTATCTTTGAGCGGTGCAAAGATACGATTCGATGCCGATCCTATCCTTGCCGGCCGCGAGCGAGACAAGAGCCTCGAACGGGAATCAACGTGACGCGACACGAGTTTTAAGGGAATTAAAAATAAAGGATTTTGAAACTTTGGTTGAGGATGAAAAAATTTTCTTAACGAGGGAAAGACTGATCGAATAATAATAAAGAGACGAGGAGTTAAAGAAAGGGAGAATTTTTGTTTAATCTTATTTTTTTAATTTGGAAGGTTTAAAAGAAGCTCGTATGTATCGACGGGTTTAAAAGCTGGAATATAGGATCTCGTGTCGATTGGTGCGCCAGGTCAGTTTAATAATAACTCGTCCACTCGTCCAGAGTATCCTGATAATGATAAATCGTGTCTTATCGCTGTTTGCCGGGTGTCCGTAATTAATGGCCGGCCAAGACGAGAGCCAGTTTTACGGTCGCGCGCGAGAGAAATGGTCTATGACACACCATGGGTCGTTTTAATAAACGCCGTGTCGTAGATAATACAGGGCAATCGTATGCAAACGCATGAAACCACGCTGGCGTTTTGCGCGGTTTTCTCGCATCCGCGTGCGAACGATGCTGGATAATCGATAACAACAGGTTGACGGGTGATTTTTCTTAGAAAGGAAGAAGGAATAGATAGATTAATTAAAAAGGGGAAAAAAAATGTTTAATCAACGTAGATATACGCCTTGATCCATTTTTACGAATCCATTTTTACGAATCCATTTGTGATATTCGGGATAGGAGATCTAGGAATTGGAAATTAGTGTAAATGTGTATATTACGGTCGCGTGCCAACCGAACGATTGTGCAAGTTTTATCGAAAATGTTTGACCGGTGTAATGACGTCTACGTGACGTAAGCGCTTCATTTATGAAACACGTTCATTCTAAACGCATCTGTTGAACGCATCCGATTTATTCTCAACTTCAATAATTTTGTGGAAGTTTAAATTTACAGACATATGATACCGATCGTTCACGCCTCTGGCTTCCAACCAAGTCGAGTTCCCTATATGCCTTCGACTTGGGCAAATAATCGCGAGTTGTAAAATCACGGAACAACTTTCTCTGTCACGTCAAATGCTCTTATTTTAAGCAATTTCTCCTACTCGCAACAACTCGTGTCGAACTGCAACCATAATGATTTTCCGTATGATTTCTTCTTCTTCGGCATAATTTGCCGTTATATACACAACTCTACGAAAATAGGACAAACGTAAAATCAATTCCGTAATATATTATTTCATTTTGTTTTATTTAAAGCCTCTCGATGTATCTTTCGTCTAAATTGGAATGATCGATGGAAACGAGGTATTTCAATTCGACGAAAATAAAAAAAAGGAAATAATTCGATTACAAGGAGATATACGTGGAGATTAGACGCGAAGGCGTGCAAGTGCAACGTCTAATCGCGTTTCGCGTTGGTTAGCATAGTCGATCAAAGCGCGACAATTTAACTATGTAAAAATATCGATGCTCCCTAACCTATTTTATTTATATCATCGGTTTTCGTTTTGCAATGTTCGAGTTAATTACAAGAATCATACGCCAATTATGAATCCCGATAATTGTGACGCCACTCGATCGCGTAGCTGTTGAAACGTCTATTCAATTGTCCGCGAGTGGAGCGAGCAAACGCGAACAGCTGAAACAGGAAGTTGAGAAACTCTTTGGCCGCGATCGAAAAGTACTGGAAGCATCGAGAAGCAAAGTACGTAATTCGCTTTTCGTCGCGAAACTCCGCAATCGACACTCCGGTCAAGTGCAGCGAACCTTCGTTGGAAAAACTAGACACGACGTTGTGAACGAGGCTTAAATCAACTTTGAGAGCCACGTGGGCGAGTGTGTGCGTGGTGAACGTGTGCAACGCCAGATGGCGTTTACAGGTACCATTACACGGACGAGGCGCATCCACGGTACAGAGGCGCGGGTGCGCATGTGCACGCGCATGCGCATACTTCCATATACTTCCACCGCTCACAGTCGCACGCACACACTCGCGTTAGTCGGCACTGAGCCGGGTATATACGTGGTGCATTGGGGTCCTTGCTCCCTGGCGTATGTGGGTCAGCAGTCTCACACACGCTACTATTCTTGCGTAACCAATGCATGCATACGACCGACAGCTGCCGCCACTGCGGCGTGCACATGCACACATCGAGACGGAAAGTGCAGCCAATGCACTAACCTACGGTCTCTTCTTGAGAGGCCGCCGGCGATCTTGTTGTGTATACCGTGTGTGTGTGCCTGTGTCTGCGCCTCTGTGCCGGGCTCAAAGCCACGCAAGCTCTCGCTATCTCGGCCAAGCTTTTTCGAGGTTCTCGCGCTTTACCTCGATACTCGTGGTATTTGCTTCATTAAACGCGACGCTGTCCTCGTAAGTAGGAAGAGGGAGCGCGAGAGCTTTCCAGATATATCGCTTTTTCTTTTTTCTTCCCTCGGCTACTTTTTTCCCCCCGACACGCGATTTTTAATCGAACCTAGAAAGTTCGATGATCGAAAAGTTGTGTTATTATCACGAGTTAGAAGCGTTTTGAATAATTAAGAATCGTATAAAATTGTATTTCAATATGACAATATTTTTTTTTAAATTAATAGATGTAACGTAAAAGTTATTTTAATAAATTATGTATTTATAATAATATGAGAAAAAAAGACATTTCGGTTTAATAAAAACGTATTTAACGCATTTATTTTTATAAATCACATACGATTCATTAGAAATTATAAGAAAGATTATTTGTATACCAACTGATTTTATTAACGTATTTTGTCGTTTCGTACTTTGTATTTCTGTTTTATTTAGAACACGATAGAAGAGTATATGACAATCAGCTATATTTAAAATGTTTACTATATCAATCAACTCAGAATTTATATAACCGAACGAAAGGTTAGACATTTCATTTTACATAACAGGAAAAGTAAAAATGTTTTTTCGATCTATGGCGATCGACTCGATCGGTGGCGATCGAACGAAATACATTTTTTCCTCTTATCGCTATTTTCTTTCGTGTCGTGTAAACGGGATAATTATTTTTGAAAATTCATTTCCTGGCACTCGTAACAAGAATGTAATCGCAACAGGAAGCGACTTACGTAATCCATCGCGTGGTAAGTGAACGAAAAGCATTAATATTCGATCGAAGTTTTAAAAATTCAATGCACCTTGAATCACTTTGATGACTCAAGATTACTTTAAATATCCCCCTCCCCCCTTCGAACAGATCTTTTTTCCCCCATTAATATAAATTTATCATCCGTTCGTTGTAACCGTTAATTACCTCAACTTTATATAGATCAATTTTATCATACATCTTAATTAAAAATCCATTTTCGCTGTTCGACGAAACAAAGCTAGATAGATCTCTTCTTTCCAAAATGCGAAAAGGACGAAGAATAAAGAAAAGGCGGAAAAGGCGGAAACTCGCGAAACTCGTTTTCGCGACGCGAATAGAAAACCTTGTACGATTCTCGCGCGTTGACATATTTCCGGCGAGTTAGGTACCATCATGTGATGAATCTAGTGAAACGGAGCCGCGTAATTTCACGTAGCACGGGTAGATTGAACCGCCTATAGGGGCCGCCGATGGTGAAAGTGACTCTCCCACGCCATGACATCCTAGATCTATAACTCCCTCCCCTCCTCCCCCTCCACTTCGGATCGTGTCCGACTCCTCTAGCCGCCTCTTCCCCTCCTCGGTTTCTTTCCTCCACGGTTTCGCTCCCTCGCTCGCTCGCTGCTGCCACGCGATTGGCCGCCGCGATTCGTGCCACGAGGAAACGAATTCTTGACAATGGTAATGAGTCGCGGATAAAATAATGCCGCTCGCCTCGAGCCTCGGGACCAGGAAGTATCACGGCCCGTGATTTAGAAGGGTGAACCGTGGAATCGTGGACGAGTTCACGAGCGGAGAAGAAGATGAAGAACCGTTTCGAGGCTTGTAAAGCTTCGCGGAGAAAGTTAAATAGTTACCTGTCGCGGGATTTCCAATTCGAGAGGAGGCATCGAGGAAATCTTCGTTATCGTTCGAGATAACCCATTCGTTTGAAACGCGAACAGATCGAATTTTTTTTCTTTCTTTTCCTTTCTTTTTTTTTTTTTTTTTTTTTTTTTTAAAAAAATGTCCACTTTATCCACGCGACAAAATGACGAAAAAGAGATATATTTACGGTGTCGTGCGTGCAATACGATTGGATAGGATGGACGGAACGGAACGAAAGGGACATCGCACGTAAACGATGACGTAGTTTCGCACTTTATCACCGCGTGCCGTTATTTGAAAAAAAAAGAAAAAAAGACTTATCAGGCTTATCGGGCCGAGTCCTCACGGATGTGAAACCTCCGTTTTCAACCGTGTCCACCTTCGAACCGAGTTATCGCAGGAAGGAAAAAACGAAGCATCGGTTTACCGGGGTATAACGGTACAACGGGTATAATGTGGGAAACACCGATTTTACAATTTTACTGACTCGATCCGGGTGAAAAGTACCCACATTTATCGCTCGATTCTTCCCACCCTGTGCGCGACTGTATTACGTGTCGCGTATTACGAGGAACGAGGTTTAAACGGTGGATCGGAAAAAGGAACCCTGCCTTCCAAGTCTCGCTTCGAAGGAGTTGAATCGAGTCCGCGTTCCTTCCTGGTGGCGCAAAAAGAGGATTCTCGATCACCGCCATCACGCTCGCCGAACTTTCTTTTTCGCGTGCAGGAACGAAGAGAAAGGGGAGAAAGAGAGAGAAAGAGAGAGAGAAGAGGAACACGAAGGGAACTACATTTCCTCGAGCGCGTATCGCGTTATCTCGAACAAGCTGGATCGCTCGCAAGGAAACGGTATTATCGCGAAGGAAAGTTCTCTTCGTATGCGCGTATCGACGAGCGTCGCCATTAAACCGTGTCCTCCACGACCGAACCAGACCAACTTTTTCTCCAAAAAATCTACCAATTTCCAATTTCGTGAAAACGAATAAACAGAAATCGATTAACGAATCGACTAAGGTTAAACTAGATTCCTTCGATTCGTCGAATAGGAAAATTTTTTTTTCGATAAAAAGACCTTTTAATCGTGGAAATGCAGAGAGAGAGAGGAGGAGTTTAATGGAAGGGTTTGCACCGAATCCAAGAAATCTGTATCGAGAAATTTCTTTTTCACGTTACAAATATTCCTGCTTAATTTTTCTCGCTCGATCGGGGAAGAGAAAGAGGAATATCGGCGTCCCTCGGATATTGGCGAATCGGGCACAGGCAGTGAGAACGGTTAGCGAGTGAGAGTCGGAGAGGCCTACGGTACGTTGAACCTCCGCAGTGAAAGTTTCTATTATACCACTGGCCTTACCTTACTTTTCCTACGGCAAGCTCTGCCGTGTTGTGTCATAAGCCGACGAGCGGCGTGGAAACGAATCGAAATTCGTTCCATCGCCTACGTCCAACTCCGTTCAACTTTCAGACTCGTACGACGACTGGTCACCGTGCCACGACGCGAGCAAAGCTTCCTCGCCGCTACCACCACGCGTTTTTTCAATTTCGTTCCTTTCTCTCCTCTTCCCTTCTCTCATTTTTCATCAGATAGAAACAAAAAGTAAGTAAGTGAATCTCGTTCGTTCCAGATTTTCCAATTTTCGATTCGATCGAACTCTCGATCAATTTGAACTCTAAATTTCGAAACGCTGGGGAAGCTTACTTACGGGGTCATTGGATTATTTACGACGATTTTCTTGTCTCCAAACTGCTTCACCGTACGAATCGAGCGATTTCGTCGGATCAGCGCATAGCTGATCCTCGAAACGTGTCGCAACACAACGAGAACGTCGGTGTGTCGAAACAGCAGGAAGCCCCGTTTCGCGAACGATTCCCGAGAGAAGAAGAAGGAAGAAGGAAAAAAGAAATGCTCGCGCGCGCCAACTTCGAAAAAAATCCGTTGCAAAACTCCTCCTTTGCCTGGGAACTCGCTTCCAGGTTTCTACCTCGTTTGCGCAATAGATCCGTAAAGGAATATCCTCCTTCGAACTTTTAACTTCCTCCACTTTCGATCCTTCTATCGCGAAAAATCGAATAATATAGGAGGAAATTACGCGAGAAGAGAATTCTATTCTTTAACTCGAGACTATAATGCCAGGATCGGGATTTTAATTGCCAGGAGGGAGGGGGAGGCATGATGAGAGGTACGCAAGTCCTCTCATTTAAAATTAGCGAACCGTGCAATTGTGAAATCCAGTGTTATTGACCTGGAGGGCAATAAATTGACACCCGCTCGCACTTTTCGATGATCGATCGAGAAAAAACGCGTGGGATGCTTTTGCGCATCGATAACGTTCGAATACAATCGGAGATTGACTCGTTTTCGATCGTCGATCGATCCGAGAAAATTCTTGTTTCATTTAAAAATAATCGAAAATAGAAGGAATCCTACCTATGTGACGACCTTGGAGAACACTCATCTTCGCGCACATGTTACACGTCACGATTAACAACGAATCCTTCCTAAGGAATATCCATAAAATTTCTTCTGATGCGAGGAAATATCAGCCGATCATCGATCGTCGCTCCTTACGGGATACGTACGCGGCGGAGGGGAGCATGGATCTATAATTAAACACACGTTGCACGGCGAAGTGGTGCACGGGAATAATTCGTCCCATCCTTCGAGATCCACATATTTCTCACGAGTTGTATAAATCACTTTGGCCGGAGCCCGGTCCAAAATCGAGATACCGACCGACGGTGGTCGTCGCGCGCACGATTCATAGCTGCCACGGCGGTTTTTAAATAGAAGACAATGCCTTCGGGAGATCGTTGATTCACTCGCGAGGCGAGAGCAATAATACGAAGGCCGGAAGAGAGCGAACGAAGGAACGAACGCACGCACGCACGCACGCACGCACGCACGGAGCGCGGAGGAGCCGAAGTGAACGCCTCGCGCAGCCCAAAGTTTTTGGGGCAGCCAGTTGTGCGGGCCACGCGATCCACCGAACTCGTGGATCCACGCCGTTGGGTGGTGGTGGCACCAGTGACCTCGATACCAACCGAGGCCCTCCAATCCAAACGCCCAATGCCAAAAACTCATATAACGCGGGAACTTTCACTCTCTCGATACCCTCTTCCAAACGCTCGACAATTCCACTCGGGATTCCGATTCTTTCTCCTCCGGCCAAGATTCTCCTCCGCCGATCGATTATACCTTCATCCGTCCGTCACGATTACGTATTTACTTGGATTACTTGGAAGACGACGAATCCGAATTTTCCACGAAAATTCAACGAGAGATTCTTCAAACGACTGGAAACTTTCACCCGTGCCTCGATGCTAGAAGAGAAGAGAGGCAACTGAATTTGTCAAATTGTCGTCTCCGTGATTCCGTGACGGTCAGAGAAAAAGAAAAGAAACAGTTCAGAGAAGAATTGAACGATAATCCCGTGGATATCGATGAAAAAATTGCGCCATCTTCGTTACGAGATTACGTGTACGGGATCGACGCGGAAGAGTCCGTGTAAAATCGTCGATTAACCCCGCGCGTATAGTTACGTAAGTGGACTAGCTCGAAAGGTGAGGAGGAGAGGGGAGGGGAGGAGGGGAAAAAATCGAGCTCCAAATAAAGAACCGGCGAAGAAGAGAAGACGAGACGAGACGAGACGACTCCTCTCTCGTCACCTTTTCTTCTTGTTGCGATTTCACTTTCGATCGCCAACGGTTATACATCGCCATCATACCCGATAATTGTCGGCGCGCGATCGCACGCTCGATTCTTCTCGGTGTCTCGCGCATCTTCTGTCGTGCGCCGGAGTGAGAAAGAGAGAATTGGCTGGGTTGGTCAGTGTTTCGCTCGTAACCGATAAGAAAGTAATGAAAGTTTCGTCGAATGAAAGTTTTTTTTCTCCCATCTTCGTCTTTCTTTCGTTTCTTCGTTCTTTCTCTTCCTCTTCTTCCTCTTCTTCTTCTTCTTCTTCTTCTTCTTCGCGAACTCCCTCCCCTCCCCCCTTCACTCCCTGCCTGTGTTTGTTTATTTGTTTATTTTCGATTCACGGGAAAAGAAAAATTCATCGATACGAGAGATCAAGATAGATATATAAATATAACTTTTCGTAACGAAACGTTATAACAATTAAAATAAACTATATACCGGTATCTTATGTATATTCGACGCGGGACAACACGATTTTATTTTAACCCATCCTATTAGCCAACAGCCGATTAATTTTCTTCCGCTTCCTAACGTTAACCCACTCGTTGCCAGGAGCAAATTATGTAATTTCATTTCGTATCGTCATTCCTGTTCTCGAATGTTTATCTATGCAAGTTCCCCTCGGTTATTTCTCTGCGAATATATTCAATTTTCCGTTTAATCAATAACAATAACAAGAATTGAACTTTTCTAATAAATTCCATCCGCGATAACTTTTTGTCTGTGACTAATGCAACACGTTTTTATTCGCATAGAAACACGTTAGAATTCGATAAAAATACGCTCGTGGTTGGCAGCGAATACGTTGAAAGATTCAAACAATATCGCCTATCCGTTATAATTCTACATACGTATTTAAGCATTTCGTTAGCCAGCTAACTAATTCATCGAACAAATTCATCATCGAAGATCTAAAGAGAGATGAAATTATGGAAGCGACGAAAGTAAAAGTACGAGAGAGGGACCTTGCTGTTTGTCGTCATCGCACATGACATCGAATCCTCTTTCTGCCTCCCTTCCCCCCTCCCCTCCCGCCATCCCCTCCTCGCCTCCTCGCCTCCTCGCCCGTCCTCGCACACGTTTCGGCATACCGGTTTTTCGGCCCGCCTCGAAAACGACACCATCTTACAGGAAGATCGAACTCTGGTGAAAACCGCGTCCTTCGTGGAACAGGGTTACATTACGTCACGCGTGTCACGTTATCGCTGTCCGCGTTTCACCGTGCACTTCGATCTCGATTTCGAGAGAGATTACGGCTACGGCCGTAAAACGATGCGCGGCCGTCGAAAAAAAAAATTACGAAAAGGCGAGAATCTTTCTCTCCTTTTTTTTTTTTTTTTTTTCTCTTCTCTCTCTTCGATCAAAGGGCGGATTCGCGTTATCTGCGAATCGACAACGGAGGAGCTGGTTACACACACCGGCCGTGGTTACGCAACGCGCCGCGTGAATGATGAACTTTTACATTTAACCACGGTGTAGTAACTTTGTGCGTAGGAATGTCGGCTAGGTAAACCGGCTTACGGATCACGACGAACGTAAAGGAATTTAAATTTTCTTACGATATTGCAATAGACTTTACAAGAAGTGAATGGCTTCGCTTCACTACCGTCCACGTATCGAATGTTGTTCCGTGAAGTACGGCCTTTTTCACGGCGAGATATATATATATATATGAATAGGGATAAATTTCTTCGGTTCGATACTCGTACAGGATCTATAATAGATCAACTATGTAAGAAATAATTCAAATATATATTTCCATTTCCCTCCTCCCGTCAAAAGTGAGCTCGAAACAACCATTCCCCCCTCCCCCTCCCCTGAGGAGAAACTATCATTTCCCAACCCATGCTCTTCCCCCGCATAATCCCCAAAACAAACAACAACACGCCCATCGCACACAATCCCGGTACCACCTGTTATACCCCTTTATCGATTGCAAGAGACCAGTCCCTCCTCCCCCCTTCCCTATGCTCGATTCATGCTCTCGCTTCTCTCGTTCCACGAGGAGGGGAGGGAGAGGGGGGAATAAATGGAAATAAATGAAATCCGTTCATCGATCCAAGTCCATCGAGGCCAAAGTTTCGAAAAATCAGGTTCAAGCGGGGACGGAAATTTTCTCGTAGCAAGAAGTTTTTCTCTCCGATCCGAGGCTAGAGACGGATGGCGCTGTTAGAGGCACGGCTTACGTACGATGTATTCGTAACGCGGCGGTGTGGGCAGCGCTGCAGTCGTTCGTACCAGCGCGTTGCGAGCGGTCGGCCATGGCATACTTACCGATGTCAATCACACCGGCAGGCATGCACCCGGCCGTCCGTGTTGGTGCACACGCACGCACGCACGCATGTACGCGCGCGCGCGCGCGCACACGCGGCCCAAGACGCGCATCGACGCTCTGCGATCGAATCTCCTAGCCTCCTAGTCGCCCTTTAACCCGTGCAATTTCCTTCGACCATTGGTATCGCAGCTGCGTCACCGCAGCATCTAAGCCGTCTGAACTTGGTCTGACCCGTTGCGCGCGCCACCGACCCGTTTCTCTCGAAGCGGTCGAAAAATTTCGAAGGGCGCCTCTGGACCGTGACCATCGGCCAACAATCGACCGATAAAAACGAGAATTCGTGGAAGCATCGAATACGATCATCGAATACTGTGTCACGTGTTTATCGATGTTTTTTTTCTCTTTTTCTTATATACATATATTTTTCTCCACTTCTTTCTTTCTTTCTTTCTTTCTTTCTTTCTTTCTTTCGTTTTTTTCCTATTCTTATCTTTCGACAGACTGAGAAGCGCGATCTGTTGCCGTCTGTTTATACGATGTATAGTACACGATTCGTAACGTATTTTTGCGCGTGTAACATCGAACTCGAGCCATTTATTTTTTTCAGCTCGTAAGTATCCAGTCGGAGGATAGTTCGGCGAGTAACTTGATTTGAAAGTTTTTAATTTTTCGAAAGGTTCCATTCGTCTCGATCGGACGAAGATTTTGTTTAATGGTTTTAAATGATAGAGGGGGAAGGGGGAGAGGGGGGAGAGGGGGGAACGATCATTGAGAGACCGTGTTCGATACGTATACAAGGTGAGTCAATAAAAATAGAGATGTGGAGGAAAATATACGTTGAAATATAACGAGGCGTTTTTTCTCTTTCTCTCTTTTTCTATATAAAACATACATTATCTTGATGTTTCTTAACGCGCGTTCTCTCGATGCGAAGCAGCGTGTTATATTTCCCGATCGAATAAGTATGATTTATTTATTATTATAAATAGGAAATTCTCTATTGACTCACCCTGTATTAATAGCAGTGTAGTCTTGCACTGGTCGCACGTTCCTAGACCGCTTTGTTTCCCGGCAGACCTTATTCCTTCCAGGAGGGACGGATAATATCACGCGCTTAGTCACGTTTCCCAGTGATACTTGGCGCCATAATCACCGCAACTTGGCAAAACCGTATGTAAACAACACTGCTACGTTTCGGTAAATAGTTATTGATAGTGCGTAACTAGCCTTAACTCCGCGTTTTCTTCGAAACTGTGCCAATAAACACACGGTCCGTTACGTTTTCTTCACTTCCCAATAATATCTACCGTACTATTATTATTATTATTATTATTTTTTTTTTTTTTTTTCGAATTTCAAAAAAAAAAAAAAAAAAATAAAGAGAATAAACACGTTTTCTCGCGTCTCGTTTTATTTATCTCTAGCTAAGATTATTATATCGTACGGAATGTACGCCTCGTTAACGTTACAAATATTTCCCCGATTGTACGTATAGAAAATTTCAAGTATTCTCGATGAGGTCATTATTGCGTTATTATCCTTGGACGGCGAATTAGATACAAGTTCATACGTCACTTTGCGTTTCATTGCCAATTAAACTTGTCGATACGCGATATATACGGTGTATATTGTTTTTGCAAATATTCGTTCATTATCAAAGAATAATATTTCTTCTTCTCCAGAGCGGAGCGCGATGTAATCTCGAATGATATTTCTACATGGCCACGGTTGTGTTCCCGCTCCTCGATAGCATTGAACAAGCTTCGTTCAAAAGGAGAGGGAGAGAGAGAGAGAGAGAGAGAGAGAAACAAAGAAAAAAAAGCGAATCGTTAATCGACGATCCAGAGTCCGTGATCTTGATGGAATTTCCTTCGAAGACGAAGATCCATCGAGCTCGATCGCGCGGCGGTGTATCACGAGATGTCGGAACGACAACTCGCGAGTGTATAATAAGTGCAATGTTGTAAGGCCAGCTAACGTCCGTGAGAATCGACCTCAGAGAGTAATCGCAACACCGCGTGTCATCGTGTTCGTTCTGCGCTGGGCACAATTCCGTTTAATCGATTCTCTCACTTTTCTCTCTTTATAAATCTAATTCCTTGAACTTTCTTCTTTCGATTTTCCTATTTTTTTTCTTCTTCTTCTTCCACGATTAAAAAAAAAAAAAAACCTATTCTATAATTAATTTTTTCGCCGTTAAAACTAACTTGTATAAAATTTTACTACAACTTTATACTTAAATAATAGTTGATTCTTGGAGAGAGAGAGAGAGAGAGAGAAAGAGGAACTATTTTTTTTCTTTTCCTCCAATCGATCTATTTTTTTTCTTTTCCCTCCAATTTTATTTACTTTTTTCGAAACTCGCCTCGAAGAAGAAAGCGAATAAGAAAATCTCTCTTCGTACACGAAAAATGTTCACACGAATATTTCTCCGGCTGGACTAATATCGATCCAACACTCGAAACGGTGGAAAAGGTTAGAACCTTTTCCTATATTCCTCGCCTCGTTGTTTCCAGTCACGAAGGAGAGTGTGCAGTGTCATGCACCTTTCGAGGGAACGCGTTTTCTCTCGAGTCGAATGGCGGCTGGGCATTTCGAATACCGGTACTCGCTCACTGCACGTGTCAGGGTCAAATGACATCATTCCGACGCAAGGATGTTCGTGATGGTGCGCCGACGATTTCTGTCGTCGTAATTCATCCCGTCGATCGTCCATGCTTCTGGTAACGGCTAGGAACAACCGCGGAATCCTCTTTAAACGATCACTGTTCCACGTTTCGTTTCGTGTTTCTCTCCATTTTTTCCTTTATCTTTTTCTCGTATCTTTCTTTATTCACGTCATTAATCGCACCTGTACGATTATTAGTTTTTTTCTCTCTCTATCTCTCTCTCTCTCTCTCTCTCTGCTTGGATTCTCCGAAGATGAACCATTCGTTCGAAGAGACTTCGAAACACTAGGAAGAGGAGGAGGAGGAGGAGGAGGAATGGTTTAAAAAATCATTTAACGCTCGAATCCTCTAAAATTCTAAGCTAATTTTACAACGGTTACGTTGGGTGTATTTTTTCCAGATCCAGATAGAGACGATTTGAGAATTATATGTAAACGAACGGGATGAAGGGAATAAGAAAAAAAAAAAAAAAGAGAGAGAACGAGTCTCGAATTTAACTCAATTACTTTACTTAAGCATTTCGCGATTTAAACGACTCTCTCCTCGCTATACCGATCGCGTTATAAAGATCTTTGGTTCTTCTAATGCATGGCGATAGTGGCATAGCAAAGCTCGCACTCCTATTTCATTGGTTAATGAGTCACAATAAGGTCGACCACTCGTTAAGTCATTTTTCTTCTATGTGCAAAAGCGACATTATACCAATCGGTAGTATCGATGGTAGTAGACGAATGCATTATTCACGACATTGATTCTGTGCCGATCACAAGTTTGTTATGAATCGCCGTGTTTTTTTTTTCTTCCCCTCCCCTCCCCTCCTTTCTTCATTCCTCTTTTTTTCCCCGCCGCGCGAACGCGAAGCCAATGAAAAAAGACGGCGGCGAGATAAGTCGGTTTGCCCGGCGAGCGTAGTTTCTCGCAGGTATCGGGTGGATGATGAAACACGGCTGGTGTTTTTCGTAAGCTCGTTTTCCCGCGAAAAAAAAATAAATAAATAAAAAAGAATCGCAAAGGATTGTTCGTTACGTTTCTGTGAGCTTTTCAACAGAGAGATGATAAAGGGAGAGGAGGAGAGACGAGATGATTCGCGGGAAGTAAAGTTTCGAAATGAAAAATTTTTTTTTTCTTTCAATGGAATTGCATTGTATTAGATCCGTGGAACGGAAACGTTTCATGACGATTACGAGTCGCAACGAATGGAAATCACGCTCGTCGAGTATTCAAAATTCGGTCGATAACGTAGAGCGCTTCAGTTGGTACGATGGGCGTTACGTTGACGTTACGTTAAGAATTTAACGAGATTGCGTTGAAACGTTGCTTCGAAAGGCAGTATGCGCGCGAAGTTGATAGATGCAATGCCGTGATTACTGGTATATTTAGTTTGAGATTGGCATAGGTCGCGAGGAGTCTGCTAGTTGTTATCTATTTTCTACGCACGTGGCCTCTATAGGCCGAGATCTAGCCGGTTATAATCGGTGACACGGTATGGGCGCGACGTAAGAAACATGTTGGTGACGTTCTCATAAAGATAATGTTTCTTTCACTAAAAAAACGCAAGGATCGAATAATATTCGTTTCCTTTCAGACGAAACTTCCTTTGGACGAGATGACGACGAGTGTACGAGAATCAATTTCGAAAACGATTGGCAGAATATTAACGGTTAGAAACAGAATTTATTAGCACGATAATGTAACGAATAATTGATCGATAATCAAGCATTTCAATCGTTAAATCTCGCTCCACTTTTATACCTTTATCCTCGTATTAATTGGTAGAACGAATAGTTTAATGCTGTTTAAAAAAAAAAGAGAAGAGAGAGAAAAAAAGATCAATGAGAAATCAATCGTAAAATCGAACGGAGAGAGCGATCGTTAATGATTCGTTGAAGGGAAAGGTCATGGTACGATGTGAAAAGTGCGACGGATACCGGTGTGGTAGATGCGGATCGTAGTACGCATGATTCGACTATAGTGGAGCAGACTGGCTGCACGTAACGTGCATTCGTATATACGTTTGTGCCCGACCTATCGCAAGCTCCGTCATCGAGAGAGGGCGCGCGCCGAGTGGCGAGAGGTTATGTTAGGTTAGGGACGTCACCAGCTACTGCGCTCATCCGCCAGAATAACTTTAAGCGGGGTTGCACAACTCTAGTTCCCGCCATGTGGCGCGTGCTCCTTACTTAGCGTGCCTTTAACCGTTGCTACTAACACCGTGCCTTTGCATAAACGCGTTCCGCTATTTATTTTTGGCTTATCGCATCGAAATTTTTTTACCACCGGCTGTTGACACCGAGTGTTTCATCGATCGAATCGGTCCGTTCGCTCAATTTTATTCCGGAAATTCTCTATCGCGAAGCCACGTCGTTATCGCTATAGAATTGTTTCAAAACTGTATAATTTTTTCTTTTTTCTTTTTTTTTTTTTTTCAGACTGCGAAGAATCGGAAAAGAAATTAAACGGGAATTTTCTTTTTTTTCGTTTCACACTTTGCAACGAATATTTCTGCACCATGTACACACGTAATATATATTTATATATTTTTTGCACATTTAAGTAAACATCGTTGATCTAATTATTTTTTTGCTCGTTGTATATGAAATAATATGATTCATCGCATATCGTATTTAGATCGTATTTAGAAATGGAATAATCTATCGCGTCAGATCCGTTTCGATATCGATATTATGGAAAAAAGTTAGGTTATGAAAGTTAGATTAGATCGCTCGATGGAGAAAAATTAAGAAGCGAGCAAGTTATACTCGTCCTTCTCCTAGATTCGTCACTTCGCGACACTTAAGTCTTCGTAATTTACGATGGAAATTTTATTACCCTGTCTTGACGAATGGAAATAACGTAAGCACGACCAATAAAATTACAATTGGTTAACGCGTGCATGGTTGGTTAAAATGTTTACGCTTACTGAACCACTTTTCGCTTCATATAATATCTATTGGTCAAAAACTATTTTTACTTTTACGTTTAAGCAAGTTTCTTCCGCGCATTGCATCGTCATCCGAACGAGCAAAACTAAACTATCTCGGTGTCATCGCCTACCGACGCGCCGCTCTAAACTTTTACACGCGTTTACACCGTGTCAGACCGTGTTAACTTCGCATCGCGCGTTATCGTCAAACGGGTCAATTGGATTTCGCGTAGATGCAATTTCATCTTTATTCTCTTCGTGAGAATTTGTCTTTGAATTTGGCCGCCATAAGAGATCCAATCGTATTTCTATTTCTCAACACCCATCGTTATTTCCAACTATCTTTTCACGAAACGGATAAATAGGAATTTATTAAACGACGAGCATTATTCTAACGCGTAACTATGAAAACGTTTGAAATAAAAATAATCGTCATTATTCACTTTTACGACTTCCACCGGATGTTTTTGTATTCATATGATTTTTTCTTGTATTTGTACAGCGCAATATATATATATATATATATGTAAATAATGCAAATGTTCTCTATTACGCAACAACTATCTCGGTCGATTTTTAAAAAATGAATTTATCTAACGGTATTTATCTAATCGCGTTTTTTCCTCCCACTTTCGTTCCACACGCGACGACGAGTGGCGCGATCCGAAACCTGAGTTAATTTTTACTTTTACGCAATTGGTAGAAAATGCTCGAGCCACCGACTTCCCGTTAACAACTATTAACAAACTGCACCGTTGTTCCATTTACCTGCAACAATCGTACGGCGTAGTCGACTCGTGTATCGCCTCGTCTCACGTATTTATAGATTACAGAGAAACCGTTCCGCCCTACCGTGAACGAGCGATCGTGCAAATTGATCTACGATGATCCTGAGAATAGATAACGGCCAATTAAACGGGAAACAATAGCCTTAGGCAACCTGAACGCCGATGCTCATGAATCAATGAAATCGAACGGGGCCCACGTACGTCGATGTTCCCCGTTCCTTTTAATCGCGTTCCTCCCATCGAATCGACAATGAGAAACGAGCGTCCAAGAATTAAACCAGGCTAATAAACGATCCTCTACCTGCCCTGCGAATAAATTTCGATCGGCCGCGTTAAACTTTTTATCCGTAAATAATTACGAATAGGTAACGAAAAGAATCCGTTCGAACACTTTTTTCTTACTCTTGACGGTTACCACTTCTCGAGGAATTACCAGAATTCGTTAAAAAAAAATTATTTTCGTATCTCGGTCCGTTGCATCAGAGCGTGTATTAATCTCATAGCTGAAACTCATTACGAGGAGAAGATCGCGGCGAACAAGTTTATCCAATGAATTTTCGAACAGCCGGAAGAAGACGCGCGTTTGTCAAACGACCTAGACCTTTCGAAATTCAAATATTCAAATTTGCATCCATTATCGATTATCATCGTTCTTTCTTCCTTTCATTCTTTATTTCGTATTCGTCCGTTTCGATGTGATTAATAATTAATAAAAATTCGTTGTAACGAGATTTATTCGATTTAACGGAAAACCAGGATATATATATATATATAACGACTTACATCTTTTTCCGCTTAAGACATCCAAAACACGAAAAACGATGGAGGAGGCAAAGCGTGTCCCGAAATCCTTTACCGCGATGGACGGTATTGAACAAGGTCACTGACGTGGATCGTCGATCAGGTGTTTAAGGGGGGAGGTTCGTCGCGTTACGTCAGCGTTTATACACTACTAGCTGTGCGCGCGCGCGCGCACTTGCACCCACATTTACTTCCACGTACTTTCCTATGCTACAATATATATATATATAATATATATATTACTCGACACACATACACGTAAACACAGGTCACCAACGGTCACTTCGATGATCTCTTTCTCTCTCTCTCTCCAAGCGAGCAACGTTTCTCCAACGTCTTCTCGTCCGTTTTCTCGAGTATTTGCACGTGCTCCTTTTCCTCATTTGTCCCTCGATCCAATCCCGATCCGATTTCTCGATCACACTTCAGAAAACACTCGAAAGTTCACCACCACGTGGAAACGAACGTTCGTTACGTTATTAAGAACTACGCGTATCGATTTATCTGTCGATTAAACTTGAGTTTCTCGTAAAATTAGCGGAAATCGGTATCGATTCTCGAACACGAAAAATGCGTATAAAGTGGCAGGATATAAAGGATACGGTATAAGTCGAATGGAGAGGCAAAAACCGTTCGGTATATCGATCGGTTTTTCTTTTTCTTTTAAGTATAAGGCGCGCAGTGCCGAAAACAAATATATCGCAAAGACGCACACGACCCAGTTGCCCCGCGGAACTGGGTTATCCTTTGTCTAAACGGAAAACGTCCCCGCTTCCTCCGTGCCCCGAGCAATAACGGCTCGCGCCGTTCGTTTCGTCGCGCAAAAAACTCTCTTTTGCGTACTTTTTATACACGGTCAACTTCTTGGACAACGATCCTTCTTCGCCTTCGTTCCCTCCTCTCCTTCTTCCCTTTCTTCTTTCTTCGTTCGATCGACTCGGGATACGCGGTGTCGACCGTATATATATATGTCCAGACCGCGTGTAGAAAAAACTATGAACACAACAACGAGATAAGAAAGAAACGAACGGTGCACACGTGGGTCGAAGGTATAGTTTTAAAAATAGCGAATGTCGATGGTTTTTGGACGACGTGCGTTTCGTGCACGAATCGTTGCCAATCCAATTTCTCTTCTATTATTTTTCTATTTTCACTTTCTTCTCGAATGATTATTCGTCGATATAACAGTGATTCCTTTCCCGTAATTTCTTCTCTCCTCCAGAATATAATCGAGGATTCTCGAATTTCTTTTTTTCACCGTTCGGCTCGACGATTTCCCATTCTTCGTTCTTTTTTCTTTTTTCGACTTCGCTTGAATCGGCCACGCGAAATTCCTTCAGAGTTCGTTGTACTTTCCACCGATTTATTAACGAATCGAGTGCCTCCAATGTGCCGATTTACCATCACAGGTCCAGTTTATCATCCCGCGCAGCAACGCGTTTATCAGGCAGCGTTTCTTATCGAGTCGGGCGCGCGAGACCATTCATGCCGACCGATTTTCAAAGGAGAACCGAGCGGACCACTCGCGCGCGGGCACCCACGTACACCACGCGTGCGTGTGCGTGGACCAAAATGGCAGTCGTGTAGCGTGTCTTACGTAACCCCTCCGCGTCTCCTTTGTTTTTCCCTCTTCTCTCGGAAGTCTCTCGGAAATATATATATATATATAAATATATAACTCTCTCCACGATTTTGATCGATCGTTCGAGGATCGAGCAGCTCTTCTGCGCGTGGAGCGAGAAAAAAGGAAGATGAAAAGGCAAAAGTGAAAGAAAGAAACGGAAGATCTAAAAAAGAAATGTGGATGGAACGATATCGGTTTCCCGCGTTGCGCGTATCATCGATCGATGGAAGTGGCAGTACGAAATAGCGTAATTTCGTATCGTTAGAATAATGAAGGAGGAGGAGGAGGAGGAGGAGGAGAGCGGCATGGCGGTGGTGCTGTACCAATTTTGGCTGACCTCGTCACGTGATCGACGCGGATCTTCCTCCTCCGGCACGGGCCTCCTCTGGCAGTATGCGATTCCCGATCGAGCCGGGCCGATCGTGAACGTCTCTCGTCCGTTCGCTCGCTCCTCTCGTCCCGGATCGATCGATCGGCAGTGGGAAGGGAAAAAATTGAGAAGAAGAAAGGGGGAGTCGACGGGACGAAACTCACCACGGTTTTTTCCGCCACGGATTGTTCAAGGGTCGCGGCTTTCCAACGCGATTGTTCCGTTTTGCTCCTTCGCTCGGCGCATGCTCCGCCGATTGGCGCACGCACACACACGTATAATATGTATGCACACACGCGTACACGTACACGTATACACAGGACACGACGAGAGACGAGAGAAGACGCGTCGTGCGCGGTGACTTTGGCCGTGGACGAGAGGCGGCCGCGTTGGATTAAGAAAGAGAGAGTCGGAGAGGGGAAATAAAGGGGAGGCGATATAATAATCACAGCAAGAGCGTAGTAAGGTGTGCCGTGATGATCGATCACGGCGTCGTCGTAAGCGATTAGTCGTAATTGGCAGTGGTCGTGCTTTTGCTCGAGATCGCGAGAGGCGAGAACGCGAGCGGCGAGTTAGTTTTTTCTTTTTCTCTCTCTTTCTCTTTGTAAAGTTTTCGTCACACTTTCCGTCGTACACCGTCCGGTGGATCTATCATTTCAATGGCAACAACAAAAACGTGGAGAAGGAACACTTTCTTTGTCGTCTCGTCGTTGTTTCCTCTTCCTCTTCCTCTTCTTCCTCTTCCTCCTCTTCTTCCTCTTCTTCCTCTTCTTCCTCTTCTTCTTCTTCTTCTTCTCGTTGTTTCGTGACGAGAGGAGGAGCACGCGCGTGTTCCAAGCTGGTGGAACGATGGTGGTGACCGATGATCATCGATGCGAGTGTTTCGTACCGCGATACGGTGACGCGGAGCGAGAGAGGGGGAGGAGGACGGTGGTGAATATTCTCGCTCGATCCCACTTCCGGCTCGAGGCCCGATGCACTTTCTCCCGAACGACCGACACTATCCGTTTCCCCGTGTCGGGCTCCACCTACTCTCCTCTCTCTCTCGATTCCTCGCGCGCCGCGACGAGACGAAAAGGAAAAAAAAAAAGAAAAAAAATCGAAAAGATTTTTAGACCGATCGAGGCCAACGTCCGCCACCGACGATAATTCTAGAAATTGGAACGTGGCGGTTGGAGAGGGCACGACGACGAAGCGCGTTGTTCGGTGGCCGTCGGTCCGAGCGGAGGGCCACGCGGCAGCAGCAGGTTGTCGTAGGTCGGTGGAGGACGGTGCGTAGCTGCCACTTCCGGTCGAGGCACGTGGGTCCGCGAAGAGGCAGGGACGAATGGGATGGAAGAACGGGGTTTTGGCGCGGGACACTTCCGGTTAGGGGCGAAACGACGAGGTCCATCACCACCACATCCACCACCATCGGGCACAACCTCCTCCACCACCTCCTCGGTTCGTCTCTCTCGCGCAACGCACGCGTGTGTATATATATGTATGTATATATGTATATATGTACGGTGGTACGCGCGTGTATATACGCGTGGGCCGTCCCTGTACGCGTGCACGTGCGCGCGCGCGTGTGCGTGGACGTGTTTCTCTGTCCCGTCGTGGCGAGGTGTAAACCGAGTGTCGAGCTGAGTTGGCTTCGACAAAGTAGGGCGACGACTGGGACAGCGGCCACGGGCACCAGCGCTCACCGACGAGGAACCCGTGCGCCGTGCGGTGGAGGAACTGTGGAAGTGGAAGAGAGAACCCTCCTCGTAAAACGGCAGCGTTGCTGTACTACGTTCTCCAGTAGGGGAACCTCTAACACCGCTGCAACCAGCCTAGTCGTCGATCGCTTAGCGTTACGCACGCCGCGCCGCTCGCGGAAAAACTCTGTCTCTCCGTTCTATCCGTCCAACCGCGCCTTCCTACCAGATCCAAACCCGACCGTGTTCGCTCTTATTCCCTCTTCTCTCTCTATCTCTCTCCTCCCTCCCATTTTACTTTTCCTTTCTTCTTCTTCTTCTTCTTCTTTTTCTTCTTCCTTTTCTTTCCTTTTTTCTTCGCTTCCATCGCTTTTAAAGTTCGATCTTCGTTAAATCGCGCGTTATTAATTCTTATATCGTTTTACGTTCCGTCGACGGAATATTTTCACGGGTTAAAAAAATTGGAAGAGTACGACTCGCTCGCTGCTTTGACTCGGTTCTCACGCGTACATGCGCGCTTTATAAATGAAAAACGTCGTATTGTTACGTAACGTGGAGTCGTATTGTTGATAAAAGCGTCATTTATTGTACATACGCCGTGAGTACGAGAGATACGTTACGTTTAGACCGTCCATACGTCGAAATTCACATCGCGGCTGAACATCGCGTCGCGTAATTTCGATCGAAACGAAATTTTTGCGAAGCGGCATTCTTATTCTCGAAGTGGAATGCGATTCGGGATTTCGTTTAGCGAATTTAAACTTGAGAAACGTCTCTTTTCTTTTTCTTTTTTCTTTTTTTTTTTTTTTTTTTTATAGAAACTAGACTTCTATCGTTTACGACGGTACAAACGACATTAGAGAGCAGCGCGTAGCGGTCTCACTCGGTCGCTGCAATAGACAGATATTTTTAGAAATAAAATCGATCGATCGATATTCCGTGGCTCGGCCTTTGCCGAGCATTCGAGAAAGTTAGAATCAATTTCATATCCCGGGATATCGTCGATATCTCTGTGAAAAAAAAGAGATATTTTACATTATCGAACGTAGAGATCGTTGGCGAGAATTTTTGAGGATCGTCTTTTCTTTCTTTGCGATTTTAACCTTACCATAGATATATTCGAAATTTTAAATTACTAATAATAAAAATCTCTCGTTTCTCATTTGTACGGAGTTCGTTTTCGAGTCGATCTTGAATCAATTTTACAAATCCACGGGATCTAATGATATTTTATATCGAGAAACGAGAGAGGAGGGGAGGAAGGAGGAGGGGAGAGGGGGGACGGTGTAAAAGTTCGTAACGACGAAAGCGGAGCGAGGAAACCGTCTTTGGAGGGAAGTATTTAGAATGAAAAGAGAAAGCAGCGAGGCATAAAACTAACTGCCTCTACGAGAACTTTTGTATACAGCCTCGTATACGCGCGTTCTTGTTATTCTTTTACGGTCTAGGCCACGATGTTCGATAACCGAAAAAACTTTCACCTTCCGAATCACGTTACAACCTCGCGAGTCCGTGACCAAGGATCGCACGAGTACGAGATCTCCACACTCTCCTCTTGATCTTGATCTTTTCGATCCACTTGTTATATAAAAAAAAAAAAAAAAAAAAAAAACAAACGAAAAAGAAAAGTAAATTATCTCTCTCGCTCCTTTCCTCGATACAAACGATATAAACGTACAAATTCAAATTTCTCGTTTTTTTATTCGTACATTACCAGCTTCTTCTCGATCGATAATTGTTATTATACGACACGATCGAATACAAAGACGGGACGACCTCGTTATAATTGTTCGAGGATTAAAAGGATGGTCGTGTGCGCGGCACGGCAGGAAGAGTAGTCCTGCGAAAAGGAGAGCGGATGGGAGAGGGGGGGGATCGTTCAGGTCGAAGGCCAACCGGAGCGCTCCTTGTAGCAGCGCTGCACGTCACAAGGATCCTCCGCGTCGTTGCCCTGACCTCAAAACTAGCCGACTCTCGCTATCGCCGCTACGATTACGGATCTAATCTAATCTAGCTGCACTCTAGCTAAGCTAGAGCGAAGCCTACACCTTTCGAAAAAAGAAAAAACGAAATTTGACGCTCTCGCCTCCTCCACCATTTATAAAACGAAATTAGAGAAGTGTATTAATTCGAACAAATTTTCTTCTCGATCCTTTCAATGTGTTTTCCAATCCACTCGATCCGCCAATCAATTTCCCCAAACGAAATATCCGTCCCGAACGATTTGCGATGCCGTTGCATATTCCCGTTCTCCTCCTCCTCCTCCTCCTCCACCGCCATCGATTTCCTCGAATATTTAAGGAATGCCAGATCCGCGGCTGCTCGGTCGGTAATCCCCCTCCCCCCGCTCCCTCCCTCCACCGGTTAATGACCTTTCAACGCGCAATTGTTCGTAACGAGCGGCTTTCGTCCCATCAGGGTCGAGACTCGGCTCGTCATTTCAACGTTGCATATTCGGGTCAACCATTGTTTGTCGCTGTATTAAGCGGCCCGTTCGCCAACCAACAATCTATTTCCGGTGGCGGATAGAGCCCGGTGGCGGTGGCGGTGGTGCTCTATCGCGGGCGAGATTCAACCGAGAGAGCCTCCCCTCTCCTTTCCCTCCCCTGCCCCGCTTCGTGTGTCGGGAAGTGTGTCACTCGTCGTTCCGCTATTACCCCCTCCCCCTTCCTCCGCTCCCCTCTACCCTCTTCTCCCCCCCACCCCGTTCGCGAGCCGTTTCCACGGGAGAAAGCAAAAATTACACGCTCCCGGGACACCGCATAACGAATTCCTTTTCATCGTTCGCTGCCACGCGGTTTTAGAGCGCGGTTGTCGAAGTGAACGTGGTTTCGGAGAGGGAAGGGGGGAGGGGGGAAGGGAAGCGTCGAATCGTGGCAGAGATCGGACGATTCATTCGAGATACCGCGATATCGTCGCTTCGGTTGAGAAAAGGAAGGAAAGAAGGAAAGAAGGAAGGAAAGAATTTCGAAGGGATAGATTTCAGGCATTCTTTTTTTTTTTTTTTCTCTCCTTCAGAGAGACGAATCGAAGATGCTTTTATTCGAAAAAGGATTAATAAGGACTCGAAGATTTTGTTGCCTCTAAGGAATTGTATAATAGGGGTTTAGAAAATGGAACGTTCTTTTGGAAGAGATGGCGAAATTTTTGTTTGTTTGTTTTTTTTTTCGATCGAAGAATAAGAAAATAGATAAATCGAAGATGATCGCTCTAATTAAGCGATAGATTTTGGAAATGATTGTTTTTTTCTTGAAAATTACTGCTTCTAAGAAATTATGAATAGGGTTTAGAAAATGATTATTCTCTTTTGTTTTTTTTTTTTTTTCGATCGAAGAATAAGAAAATAGATAAATCGAAAATGATTGCTCTAATTCAGCGATAGATTTTGGAAATGATTGTTTTTTTTTTCTCTTAAAGATTGCTGCTTCTAAGAAATTATGAATAAAATTTAGAAAATAATTGTTTTTTTTTTTTAGTCGAAGGAAAATCGAAGAATCGAAGATGATCGTTCCAATTAAAGAAAGAAAAACGTATATATTTGAATTTTTATGTATACTTTGAAACGTGAAAGGATAATGGGTGATTAAAAAATCGTGTACACCGTGTATGAACAGAGTGCACAAGAGGGAGCAATAAAACACTGCGCACAGCTGGAGGAGGTATAAATGCCTCGATTTCTTTTTCTGGTGATTTAAAGAGTGATTAACCATTGTCGTTAGTAATAACGTGTTTGCTTTTTCGCGAACGATTAATCTTCCGTTGTATTTTCATACCGCGGTTCTCGAGTTACGAAAAGACGGAGATTCGGTTCGAAAACTTTAATACTTACCTTGGACTTAAGTTACTTAAAAGTTACTTCCATTTCAAAATATACTCTCTCTTCGAGAAATCTCATCGATTATTCTAAAACGAATGAAAATTGATAAAAGCAAAAAGAAAGTGTAACGCATATCGAACATTTCGATAAGTGATCGAAAAATCTAGAACAAAGTTGCGCGAAAGAGGAAGAATTTTTCCAAGATGGATATAAATCTTTCTCAAAAATTTCATTGACAGGAATATTTTTCTATCAACTGACTTCGTTTATCCGATCTCCAATCTCTTATCTTATAATTCCAATACATGAATAATTCTACGATTAAAAAATTGTAAATTTATAGAAATGTAAAATAATTATTCACTATTCAAAAAAAACAATTATTCGTAAACAAGTTATTATCAAGTTATTACCATCGAGTTATTATCGTTACTTTTATCAAGTTTGTTCATTGTTTGAAATTTACAAAAAGGAAAAAAAAAATAAATAAAAAAGGAGTACACAAAAAAATGGACGTCTCGAAAATCGTCGCGAAACGATCGAAAAAAAAGAAAGTGTAGCGCGGGAGGGGAGAAGATTTGGAAGAGGATAAAACGATACGGCTCATCTGGATTACCCGTTTCCCGTTCCTGCCGATGCCTGCCGCTTAACCGTTGAACGTCGTGGGGTACCGCAAGCCCCACTGACTCACAGAACTACTTTCCCTTCTTTCTCGACGAGGTAGTTACCTCCGCCGTGAACAGAGAGCCCCGTTATCCGGCCGGCTCGTCGAGAGTGAAACGTATTTCTCTCTCGGTATATACAGAACTCCTCTGCTCCTTCCCACGGAGCAACGTGACCGTTCAACCCACGTAAAAACCTCTCCTCCACCTTTTCTTTCCATATTTATACATCTTCCCTTCTTCCTTCTTTTCCACCGGTTCCCGATTTTTCCTATCTCCCACGCATAGAGCGGAGAAATTTTAAACGAATTTCGAAGGGAGAGGAGGAAGAAAGAGTTTTATCACTTTCGTCTTCGTCGTTGTTTCCTTTTTTTTTTATTTTTTTGAAGGAAAAAATTGAAGGAATTCAAACGAATTATTTCTCTTTCTCTCTTTCGAAAAGAAGAAAGTAAACTCGGTTTTACTCGAGGTAAAATGTAAAATCAAATGTTCACAGGTGTGTGGCTCTCAGGTTGAGGGAAAATTCATTGTACGGCATGAGGTGGAAGAAAGGACGCGCAGAGAGTCTTTTCTATTTATCCCGCCATAATTACTAACGTCGAGGATAAATTGTTATTACCACCGTAGATGTTAATAACCAACCGAAACCGCGCCGAAAACGATCTTGTCCGTGACGAATTCTCGTCTTCCACGTTTTCCGCCGCGTATCGTAAAGAAATTTGCGATTATAAAAATGAGTGATCGTCGACGAATCGAAAGAAGGATTATTAAAGCTTAAATGTTCAAACCGAATCGCTTCCCCGTTATTCAACGCCGATTGTTCTTTAATCAATTAACGGTTAGAAATCGTATGCGCCAATTACTTTTTCACCCTTTACATAACGAGCTTGCGAAACAGTATTGCTCGCGAATATTGGAAGCGCAAAACGATCGTTACAGCGCCAACGATAGCGCCGGGGAAATGAAACTGCAATCGAAGGATCGAGGCGCTGCATAAACGATCGCTTCGCCTTCTTGGATCTCCCTGCGCGAGTTAGGCGACTTTCTTTTTCTCTCAAATAGAACAACAACACCGTCGATAAGTTAGAAAAGGTTATCTCGTTGTTTCGTAACCGTGCATGGCAGTCAAAAATTTTCCTCCTTAGGAGGAGAGGAACTCGAGAAACTTGGTACGAACGCTCTCTAATTAAAATCTGGAAATCGTGGACTCGGCTGTAATGACTCCCCTTAATGATTTGTACATAACCGAGGGAGATAACTGTGGCGCCTTAATGAAACTTGGGAATCGAGTCGCTTCGTTTTTGCGAACGAAATCGAACGGCGAATCGAATTTCGTTGGAATGTTGCTTCAAAAATTTACTATCGGGTAAAATTTCGATTAGGAAAAATTGTCTCTACGAAGTAGTGGTTATTTCTCCGCAATTACATTTTTAATATATTCGCCATTACTATTTAAGGAAAAAACACTTTGACTGTATTAATTACACGTATAATTAACACGTGTAATTAATTATAATTACGTGCAGTGTGAATCACTCTTTCAAATTATTCATAATCGTTATTATCGTTGAACGCGAAAGAATTTCATGAAAATTAATGTATAACCAGCACCGGTTCGTTGTATAAATGTTAACATATGTAAACATTTCTGGTCGATTAAATTTAGACCAAAACAAGAGCATAAAAATATCTCGCTTACAACTTGATAAATAAACCTTGAATTGTACTTTTTTTTTCTCTTTCTACAATACCAACTCTTCGAGAATATACCCAACCTGTACCCAAGTAAATTACGTAAATAACCAACATACATATATACATACATACACAAAAATATCAAATATTACACACACAATATAACGACGAAAGACATTATTTGTTTCGATATCTCGTATACGCATAGTTCCGAAATAAGTTCCGTGGAGAGAAGGAGTAAGAGGTAAGACGCGAGGTGATTCTCCGTATGGTGCGAGATAAGGAACGACGGACGCTGAAGGTGCGGACGGAGAAGGAGAGGAGGTTTCACTGCCAGCCAGCCAAGCAATAGCGTGGGTCGAACTTTGTTGCCATTGTACGTTGAGCGCGCGGAGAAACGCTCGCTTGGCTTAGCATCGACGCGTTTAGACCTAGCCTAGGAGCAGCGCCGCGGCGTACACCGAGTTGGCGGGAGAGGGGGGAGGAAGGAGGAAAGGGGAGGGGAAAGAAGAGAGAAATAGACCTCCTCGAGATCGTGTTCCTCGATACGCGTCCCACATACGAGAGCTTTTCAGGAGGAAGCTCAGGGAACTCGCTCAAGTTTAAAACGTCGACGTGGAAAACAGAGACTCGGCAGGGGAATTTTTTTTTCTTTCTTTCTTTCTTTCTTTCAGAATCTCTTAGGAGTCTCTTAACTTTAAGTTGATTTTGGATATAGGTGAGTGATAAAAAGATCGATTATCTTTTTTCTTGAAGGTGAAGGGAAAAAAAGATTTAATTTCCATTCCATCCATGTTTCCATTGACCGAGGGGAAGGGGAATTTGATTTAATAGTTTCAGTTCGTACGAGTAAAGTTACTTGTATTTATCGTTCAAAATAATGTAATAATAGAAATAAATTGTAACGTCAAACGAACGAGGTTACGCGAAAAGCGGATCAATTATAATAGCTAGAAATAATTGTTATTCGAGCATTTTATCAAGTAATTACTTAAAGTAATTTTATTCGAGATTTTTCAACGGGTAAAATGTCCAATATCTGGTTTGAAACGTTGACTTAGAAGCAGAGATAATGGAGAGGAGAATTTTTTTTTCCTCTCGAAGCGGAAAAAGAATTTCGATGAATTTCGTTCAAGTTGATTCGATTGCAACGGATATAATTTGAAACGGAAAGAGAAGTCTTGTAAGATTTTCGACTCGTTTAAATTGAAATAGATACAATGGATAATTTGAAACGGAGACGGATTAACTTTTTTTCGATTCAAGTTTTTCATTAAGCCTAACCGCTCGAGTTTAAACATTCTCTCTCTCTCTCTCTCTCTCTCTCTCTCTCTCTCTCTCTCTCTCTCTCTCTCTCTTAGACGGAGAAGAAGAATTTCTTCGTTTAAATTGAACGTGACGTACCATGTATAGAAGATTCAAATTTCGAATCTTCTATCTAGATGTTGGATTTCATTTTCTTTAGCACAATGATTCCTTAAGTCGCGTTCTCATCGAACCAATGAGAACAAATTCAATTCGTCTCCCCCTGAATATCGTTTTCAAAATTGCTGTTTATTGGAACGAAACGAAGCGAAACGACTCACGCGGTGGCTCGAGTAATAGGGGTTAATTGGACAAAATTATTTTTTCCCCCGATTTTGAGCTTATATCGAGACTTAATTTTTAGAAAACGATATTGCTTTTTATCATAATTTATTATTTCCTTAAAAATGTATATATAAAACATAAAAATATAATTAAATATATATAAAAAAAAATCAATAAATGCTTAAATAAAAATGAAAAGAAGGAAATTACAGTTTTTTTTTAAATATGGACTTAACATTAAAAATATACTTATGATTAAAAAATGTGCCTAGTTTTAAATTCACTATTCGAGTATTTTTTTTATAAATTTGAAAATTTAAATTTTAGTCCACTCAGAACCATCGTGCGACACTGTATAGGAAATACAGTTCGCATGAGAACGCAACTTAAGAATTACGAATGGTCAAATGGCTTGACTCATGTCAAGTTCAATGGTTCGAATTAAAAGTGGATAAAATTAATTTTCAAATTTACGAAAAATTTGAATTCAATTGCTTCAATGTAATCTTTCGATGTAACAACCAATTACATTAAAACTCTTATAAATTAAAAATTTTAATCCTGTTTTAAAAATATTTACAGATTAAACAAAATACGCGTTTATAAATCTACTAATCGATTTTTCCATTTTATTTCAACTTATATTATACGTTTAATTTTCCTACACATTTGTATTATATTTATATACTTTTCATACATCGATTACTTGTACTTTCTTTATTAATTAAATTATGCAATGTTAAATTTTTTTATATGTTCACTTATATTTTTATGCTATATATAAATTACGACATAAAAAGCAATAAAAATTAATTTTCTAAAAATTAAATCGAGTATAAGCTCGGGGGGGAGAATAATAGGGGATAAAAATAATTTTGTCCCTATCCTTCGAACCACTGCGCGGCGTCACGTTCCATTTAGTTGCAGAAGTAGTTGCCCCTTCCACGCCGCCAGCGAGCCCACCACGTAGAAAGTGTTGGCTCGCTTATTATCACTTCCTCGTCGCTCTGACCTTTCCCTCCGTTTCTCCTTTTCCTCGCGAAAGGAAAGCAGCAACGATTCGCATCTCGCCGCTAACCTACGATTCCCTGCTTCCCGTCCAACCTGCGAATCGACGAGATTCGCACCAGACTTAGGGGCACCATCCTCAGAGAAAGTTGTATCTCCGTGGAATCTTGTTACTCATCAGAATTATCACTGAATCATGCAAATTGAGCTCAGTTCGCGATGCTATTGGATCGATGCAGGTTGAGGCTGTTGGTTGCTGGACTGTGATAAAAATTCGTATGGAAAACTGAGGCTAATATTAAGAATAAATTTAAGTTTAAGAACAATTACGAGAATAAATAAGAATAAGAAGAAATTTTCTTGAATTTCGTTTGCTTCGATTTTATTCGAATTTTATCGATGCATTAATTGTAAAGAAAAGGGAAAAAAAATTTCGGTCAAAGATAAGATAAGACAATATGGCTGTGAAAGTTTTCATCCTCCTCAAACTCGCTGCCGGTTTCCACGCGTTCGGATTTTCTCCCCTCTCCCCGCCGCGTCGCGAAAATATAATTCAAATGTTGATTCCGAATGTTAATTTCTCTCCAATCTCCTCGAGAATTCAAATAAAAATTGATCATGTAAAAAAAATAATTTGAGAAATTTGGCCCTCGACTCGGTCGAGTTTATCAGGAAAAGAATCTTCTCGCGCAAAAGAAAAACCTCTTAGCTCGATTATAGAAATCGAGATTTCGACTCGAGGAGTCGGCTCGCGGCGGCGAGCGTTTCTGGTGAAAGCTGGCGTTCACCAGCCCTTGACCTTCCCTCGGCCGAATTCCAGCCTGAACGAATCGGCTGGTTTCGTAAACTCGGCTCGGTGAAAGGCTGGAAAAACTGTTGTTTTACAGCGAGGTTGAAAGCGATCTTTCGACGAGGTGACAAGCGAAATCGAAAGGATTCCTCTCCTCGCTCGCCCCCTTACGGACGTCGTCGACTTGCGACGATGCCTCGCACGTGACCACCGGCGCGTCACACCCGGCGCCGCTTTCGCAACACTTTCCCCATTGTTTAAAAAAAGAAGAAGAAGAAGAAGAAGAAGAGGAGGAGATAAAGCCTCGGCCGTCCCTGGAGGTCGTTCAACCTCCTCCGATCCGAAAACGACGACGCTTTAAACAAGGTCGTTCAACCTTGGACCGCTGCTTTTTCGATTTTCCGGCTACGAAAAAGTAGCGAGAATACACGGATTGTCGTCGAAGATTGGATCGGAGACAGTTGAGTCGTGACATGACTTGACGCGTGAATATAAAATGGATGGAACGTGAATACGAATATAAATTTGTTAATGCGCGGATCGAGAAACGGAATCTTGAAATCCTGTTTTCCATCGTCGAATTTAAGAATTCCAGTAATCTAATCGAACGGATGCAAAATTCGAACAATTCAAAATTTTCAGAATTAGAAATGTAATTGGTTAAAAAGTTCGAATAAAAGTTTTATGTAATTATTTATTAAAATAGCTTCCTCGTATAATTTCGTTTATCGATAGAATTATTATTATATTTTGAACGATAAATATATATTTATTAATAACTTCGACTGTTGTGGATCAGAGAAAAATTCGTTCACATAACCTAATCGAACGAATGCAAAATTCGAACAATTCGTTCTATCCAGAATTGGAAAAGTAACTAATTAAAAATTAGTTAAAAATTCGAATAAATAAATATATATTTATTAATAATTTCGTGGATCAGATATATTTATTAATAATGTTGTGGATCAGAGAAAAATTCGTTCACATAACCTAATCGAACGAATGCAAAATTAGAACAATTCAGAATTTTCAGAATTAGAAATGTAATTGGTTAAAAAGTTCGAATAAAAGTTTTATGTAAATAACTTATTAAAATAGCTTCCTCGTATAATTTCGTTTATCGATAGAATTATTATTATATTTTGAACGATAAATATATATTTATTCATAACTTCGACTGTTGTGAATCAGAGAAAAATTCGTTCACATAACCTAATCGAACGAATGCAAAATTCGAATAATTCGTTCTATCCAGAGTTGGAGAAGTAACTAATTAAAAATTAGTTAAAAATTCGAATAAATAAATATATATTTATTAATAACTTCGACTGTTGTGGATCAGAGAAAAATTCGTTCACATAACCTAATCGAACGAATGCAAAATTAGAACAATTCAGAATTTTCAGAATTAGAAATGTAATTGGTTAAAAAGTTCGAATAAAAGTTTTATGTAATTACTTGTTAAAATGCTTCCTCGTATAATTTCAACTATTTAACTATATAATTATTATTATATTTTGAATATATTTATAAATATATATTTATTCATAACTTCGACTGTTGTGGATGAGAGAAAAATTCGTTCTCATAACCTAATCGAACGAATGCAAAATTAGAACAATTCAGAATTTTCAGAATTAGAAATATAATTGGTTAAAAAGTTCGAATAAAAGTTTTAACTAATTACTTATTAAAACGCTTTATAAATAACCTCAATCTATAATTATAACTTATAACTATAAATAATTATAATTTAACGGTACAATTATTCGCGATTATTATTTTGTACGATATTTATTATTATTTATAATAATTATTATTATTACATTTTGTACGATAAATATTCGTGATTTCAACCGTTCAAACTATTATTTACCTGTCGTGCATCAGAGAAAAATTCATCCACATAACCTAATCCAATAATTCGTTTCATTCAGAGTTGGAGAAGTAACTAGTTAAAAAATCTCGAATAAAAATTTCACTTTATGCAATTACTTATTAAAATGCTTCCTCGTATGTAACTTCATCCATTTAACGATACAATTATTCGCGATTATTATTACATTTTGTACGATAAATATTCGAGCTATTATTTACCTGCCGTGCATCAGAGAAAAATTTATCCACATAACCTAATCCAACAATTCGTTCCATCCAGAGTTAGAGAAGTAACTAGTTAAAAAATCTCGAATAAGAATTTTACATTATGCAATGCAATTTGCTTCCTCTTATAATTCGTCTATTTAATGATACAATTATTCACGATTATTATTATATTTTGTACGATAAATATTCGAGCTATTATTTACCTGCCGTGCATCAAAGAAAAATTCATCTACATAACCTAATCCAACAATTCGTTCCACCCAGAGTTGAAGAAGTAACTAGTTAAAAAATCTTGAATAAGAATTTTACATTATGCAATTACTTGTTTCCTCTTATAACTTTGTCCGTTTAACGATATTATTCGCGATTATTATTACATTTTGAACGATAAATATGTACATATATATGTATATAACTTTATTCGTAACTTGGACCGTTCAAACTGTTATTTACCCACCATCGACTAAGAATTCCCTTTTTCGTTCACGCTCATTGTCTCAGTCCCAGTGAATGAGATTGAGAACGAGGGTTGCGTTTCGCGGGTACCATGAGAAACGATTATTTTCACGTTCGTATTCACACGATATCGAGAGAGAGAGAGAAAGAGAGAGAGATTTGTGAACGGGTGAACGCGTCCATTCCTTCGTGCGAACCACGGTTCGAGGAATCGATTGCGTAAATGTAGGAAGCGCGGATGCATTCACCTTTTGCGCTCCCTTGTGCAGCCTTGCTCGGCCAGTGCCTCTCATCCTTCTTCTGACTTTTCATCCGCGAAAAAATCGTCCGAGCTCCATTCTCTCTCTCTCTGTCTCTCTCTCGATGCATCGAGCCAATCGAATTCGATGTTCGCGGCTTCGCGATACGAATTTAATTTAGTTGCTCCTCTTTTTCGTTCCAAAGTTACATCGATTACATATTCGATCGATATTTTTCGTCCCATCACAGGATTCACGATCGCAGGTGTAATTTGAAAAAAGCTTACGATAATAATGTAGTTTATATCTGAAATTATATCTGACATAGTTTCGAGATTAAAATAATTCGAACAAGTTATAATTATATATATATATTCTCAAATAAAGAAGAACAAAGTTCTGTGTATTCTTCTCGAGGAGGGAAAGTGATGATACGTTCAAATCTGTTCTTCTACAAAAATCTCACGATTCTCTCTGCGGCGATTGGCCGAGCGAGCGCGAGAGAGAGAGAGAGAGATCGGGTCCGAAACACGAAACGAATCGTTGGAACACGATCCCGCCACGCGGAAGCGCAAAAGTATTCGCAATCGATTTTCGAAATCGCGATACAATATCGCGGCATAAGGTATTGATTCGCCAGCCGATAGCCAGATTACCAGAGCCGTGCTCGGTCGGTACAGCGCCGCGTACAGCACCGTGGAGAGGTTGACGGACTTCCTCGCGCGACTGGATTGAATTTCTCGCGAGTGGATACGATCGGGGGGAGGGGGGGGCCGCTCCTCGCACTTGCCCCTCGGATACGCCGCATCCCGTGCAACGGCCGCTTCTCTAACTTTCTCTCTCTCCTCGGTTCTGTTTCTTCGTTGCCAACCGGCTAACCGGTACAACGTCGTCCGTGTCGTCCGTGATAGATAATGGTACATCTACCCACCGCTTATGAGTCAATACCGGTCCCGTGCGATACTCGATGAAACGACGCGTGCGAGTATTACATATACATGTATATATACCGTTCGATCGTACGATTTAACATGGGCGGATGACAGATTTATTGTATTACGTAATTTATTAGGAAATCATCGACGAGAGTGAGAATAATAATAATAATGGTAATAATAGAAAAAAGTAGAATTACCTCGAGTTACGTGGTATAACTCGATGAATTTCTTCTCGGCTAATTCGAAATGAAATTTTACATGCAAATTAATTACTTGTGTAGAAGTTTTATATTTTAATATTTTTTAATGTATCTTTGGATATAAAGAAAGAAATATTAAACTCTGTATTATTCTTTCGTGCGATATTTTTTTTAAAGCGATTGGCAAGATGCATCACGGTGAAATGTCTTTCGTTTAGAAATTCTTATAATCCTTCTCAACTCCTGTTAACGTAGCATGCTCTCATATTCACGTGTTTATTCTTATTTTTTCCCTTCTCTTATTTCATCTCTCTATCGTCAATTTTTTTACGAATTGAAGCAATTTTGTTATTCGATAACGAGAAACTATTCAATTATCATATTTCATGCTTACGAAACTCAAAAAATTTTGAGAATATTGATTCGGTCAAACTCGGATTAACGCCGAAGATGCAGTCCGATCTAATTTGAGATAAGAAAATCTAGTCATTTGACAATATATTATTCTACATTTCATATAAAAAAAGAATTTAGGAATCTATTCACGAAGCGATATTCTAAAAAAATCAAACGTAAATAAATATTGTCGCCATTCGAATCCAAATGCGAGTCACCTCTCGAGTTGCATCATGAGTGCAAAGGAATACGAGTTATTTCTCCGTACGCAGAATTAAATCCAATATTGAAAAATCAGAATATATAAAAAAACTTCGCTGTGACTTAGCCCCTCATTTATAGAATATAAAAAATATTTTTTAAGTCGCCATAACATCCATTTATTTATACAAATTATTTTCTATTACCCAAAAAAAAGAAAAAAAGAATAATAAATTAATGAATTAAAATATTTAAAAATTTTGCTGCATTTATAAAATAATAAAAAATATTTTCCGCCAATAAGTAACATTCATTTACTTAAACGAAGTAGAATTTTCTATTACAAAAAAAAAATTATATAAAAAAAAAAAAAGAAGAATAACAAATTAATAAAATTGGAACGGGTTGCGAACCTGTGAAGATCTGTCTCGATTCGCGACTAAGCGAGAAGTCACGCGACACAATTAAGCCTCGGCCGCTATTTCTACTTCTACGTTCAAGTTTGCTTATTGATTGGAATTACGTCCCGCGAACAGGCGCTAGGCGTTATGTAAGCCAGCCGGCTACTAACTAAATTTCCAATAATTTCCTTTCCCTCGCGTGGAACCAGCGCGGCGACGAGACCTGTTACGTCACCAAACGTCTAACATTTCCCCGGACGTGTGTACGCGCACCTATTCCCGTATTCTCTTTTCTCCTTTACCGAAGGACGCCAAACTAAGCAGAGAAGCGTTCCACATCTAAGAAGAGTAAATGGAGAGTAAACAGAGTCTGCGGCAGCAAGTAACGAAATTGATAAGGACAAGTGTTGGACAAGAATTGGTTAAGAAAACCAGGAATTTATTTTAACGTAATCGAATGATAATCGAAAAAGGAAAAATGGCGCGTATCTCTACCTAGGCTGTTTCCTCACTCAGTTAAGAAATACGTTAGTGATACATATTCATAAGAAATTTTTACAATAAATATTAATAACTTATTATTTTAAAAAATTATAAGTATTAAAAAAAGTAACAAAAATAATATCTTACAAGTAAACGCATCGATAAATATTTTATTATCAAAAATTATAGATATTCTATTTTATTTTGGACAACAAATTAAATATTTCTTATATATTATTATTTTATATTATATAGTTATATTATTATTAATTGGTCAACTGAGCTCGGTAAGTAGGGAGACAGGTAGTAAGCGAGATTTACTACCCGATAATTAAGAAATCGAAAGCCGAAATGCACGATTATTATTTTAGGAGCAGCAGAAGTGAAATTCGGATCCTTTCACGCGTCGTGTGGGTCGATTGACGAACTCGTATTAACTTCGTATTCGTCGAATCACTTCGTCGAGAATTTTGAAATTTGGGGGATATCTCTGTACGTTTTTATCCAGAGAGTCAAAAATCGTACTATTCCCCTCACGTATTTTTATCCATTTCCCTCCTCTCCCCCATCGAGAATATTTCCATCGAATATTTGGAAATTTATATATATATATATAGAGAAAATTTTCTTATTCGAGATTTCTTTATCATTCGTCTCTCTTTCGTTCAACGAATTCACCGATCCAGCTTCTACCTAACCACGATTTTATTAAACACCTCGATCATTCGCTCGCGTAACACAACTCATCATATATTATTCCTTCGCCTCCTCGATTCCCCATCGACGGTTGAATTTTTTAAATCGGCATCGCGCATCCCCTCGGCCTACGCCACTGTCGACCGTTCCCTCTCTTCGTCCAACCCCTCCCTCCCTCCTCCCTCGTGCCCCCTTGGAGCGAGCGTTTCCCATGATATATATACGTATATATATATATATGGAGGGAGGGAGGGTTTGAACGGTGGGGAATGACGTCACCGAGGGGTGGAAAGGCGGGGGAGGGGTGGTGGGGGGAAGAAGGGCGGAGGGAGTAGGGGTTGCGCCGGGGTGAATGACCGACCTAGACTCGAAGTCAGGGGTGTGCAATGTATGAAACCATCCGTAATAGCAACCCTCCTTCAAAGCGATCTACAAGGGTAGGCTTTACACCCTCTTTCTCTTCTCCTCGTGTTTGTGTTCTTCTCGCTGCCTGCGCCCCGTTAGGAGAGAGATGACTAGGCGCATAACTCGTGTTTCGAGCGTTTTAACGAACGCTGCGCCCAAGACACCGTTTTCTCTTCCTGATTCTTTTTTTTTTTTTTTTTTTTTT
>NW_025220714.1:202177-269269 GCF_014066325.1 Apis laboriosa | reverse complement strand
TTTTTTTTTTTTTTTTTTTTTTTTTTTTTTTTTTTTTTTTAATCATTCAACTCGAAGGTTTCTCGATGTCTTCTCGTCTTCTTTACAGCTCGATCTAAGTAAAGCGGTTGACTGTGATCATTGTAATGGATGGATTCCAAGAGTTTTCCTCCTTACTGTCTTACGTATTCGAAGAGAAAAATTCTGTTCACCTACCGATCTTATCAACCAGCAATATATCGTTTTATTTACCGTTACCATTTCTAGATTTTTATCGCTCGAAACAACTCTCCCCCCCCAATATCCGCGTTGCATTCCGTTCACACGTCACCTACACGTTCGTTATTTCTGGTTAGAATTTTATTTATAAACAGAGACAGGTCCGTTTCTTTATTTAGACGACGACGAGTGAACGTTGGCACGTTCGAGGAAAGTGGTCGAGGATCTCGAGGCGGATATCTACGTCTACGAAATTCAAGACGAGGCAGCGCCCCTCCCCCCCACCTCTTCCCTCCGATTATGACTCGTTCGAGGTCATAAGATCATCGATGCAGATCGGTGCCTCTGCGCGCCGATGACTCGGTGTCCTAGAAAGATAAAGGCCGTTCCCTGGCCGGCAAACTGACGTGGGTATTAAGGTGAATCGGGTGCACGAATAGGGTAACGCGATCGATAGCTGACCAAAAATAGGATCCGCCGCTCGACTCCGTGAAACCGTTTTTTATTACAAGATAACCGCTTCTCCCGCCGATCCGATCGAAAACGCATTTCCCCCGTGGAAAAGTAATCATTACACGAAGGATAATGATCCTTGTGGATATTCACAAGTTATCGTCTCCTATATCAGAGAAAACCGATCGAATAATGAAATCCGAATTCGATTCTAAATTTCTAAATTAAATAATTCGACCATATCTATCGTATCGACGTTTACGTTAAAATCAATTGGATAAAGGAAAAAGCATCGAGGATGATTCGAAACCTAGTCTCCTTCCTCCAGGAATAGAGATTAATATTTCCTTCAGGAGAAAGAAACGTCGAAAATGACGTTGGGGCGAGGATGAAAAAATGGGAAGGAAAAATGTATTATATATATATATATATATATATATATAGCCGATGATTGGTTAGGTTGTTGCATGCACGAGGGTTTAGGTCGGTCGTTCTCTGTGGCGTTGCCGCTACACACCACGTGGTCCGTATTGATCCTCTTCGGTGGCCACGATGAAGGAGAGGCGAGCGAAAGAGGGGCGAATAGGAGCGAGAGAGGAGGTCAGAGCCGATCCGTTCGAAACCTTCCTTCTCCTTCCTTCTCTCTGTCTCTCTCTCGCTCTGACCGCTACCTTCTCCGCAACCCTCCAACGTCTTTCTCTCTCTGTCTCCCTTTCTCTCTCTCTCTCTCTCTCTCGTCGCGAAGGGTAGCAGCCTAGTGCCCCTACCTTTCGGTCGTTCACCCTTCGTACACACACTCGATTCCGATTCTATCCACGTCCTCTCCTCCTGTCCTTCCTTCCTTCCTTCCTTCTGTCCCCCCTGCTGCCCCTCTCCCCCTCCCGCGCTCTCTTTTTCCGCCTTCCGTGCAACATCCACGCTCTGTACTTGACCTCGCGGAGAAGCGAGTATTAAGAAAGCGGATAAAGGAGAGGAGTGGAAAGGATCATCGAGAAGAGAGATGGATCTGAGTGAATTTTAAAAATTTTGCATTCCCGCATTTTAATCTTAATTTTCGAGAGAGAATTATCGTAATTGAGAGAGAGAAAGAGAGAGAGAGAGAAAGAATGAGAAGGATGGCAAGTACTTACTTATTTCGATTAATTCGATAAGCTGGTTGAACGAAAATATATGATGGGAGCTTACCTGAAACAGAGAGGACAAATGGATGGTAAATGTTTCTGTGTGTTGTGTGTTTCGTTTTTGTTTTGTTTTGTTTTGTTTTGTTTCGTTTCGTTTCGTGTCGCGAGATCGCCCTTCGAAAAAGGTTAAGGTCGTTAAAGGAATGTTGTGACAGGTAAAGGCGCGCGTATATATGTATATATATATATACACATACAGTGCGTGCAATATCGTAAAATAAACTTGCGTAAACTCGAGAAGAATAATTTTTTTTCCTCGAAAGGAGTTTATTTTTTTGATAATTTTTCATTGAACTTTTTTTCTACGTATATATTTGGTATAATTGGATGAAAAAAATAAATAAATTTTCGTATGAGTTTTTCAGAGTTTGCGATTTCCATGTTTTTTCGTTTTCGCGACTCGAGTTCGACTTTAACGAGTTCTCCGAACGACACTCGTGCGGTGTCAAAACAACACCGCGAAGCATTTTCTATGCGTTCGAGCGCGTTCGATACGAGTTAGAGAGAGAGAAAGAAAGAGAGAGAAAGAGATCTCGAAACGGTTTTACGACAACTTCGGCTTCGCACACTTTGGTAAACTGCGGTGTAATGAAGGAATAGCTTATCTCGAATCCCAAAGAAGTTTATTTAACACGTTTATGCTCGAAAGAAAATATTTTCACTCGCTCTTCCATCTTCTCTTGCCAATAATTTATAACAATCACAAAATCATCATCTATTAATATTTATCGTGTAAAATGTAAAAGGAAAAATTTTATATTCCAACCGTACAAATTGAGAATTAATTTTCAGATATGAAGGATCAAATGTTTGTTATCCGTGGAACTCAAACTATAGTTTCTCCAATTCCCTTCGAATATCGATGCAACGATAGTTTCGATAATTCCTGTATCGATTAATCCACGTGCGGTAAAAGCAGATGTCAGTGAACCGACCCCTGAAGAGCATCCTGATTCATAGCTCACGGACCAATGGAGGGCTTCGACCCCAGCGATCAAGGTCATTGATCTTTCAAGGGGGATGAACTTTTCGCTGCTGGAGGCCGCTACGAATCGACCGTAATTTCGGGCTCAACCCGTATTCTCACCCCGATTCCATTACCAAACGATAATTTTCAATGCAAAAAATATATATATAAATATATATATATACACACACACATATATATATATACATATACACCGATCCTTTGTAACGAAGCAACGAGAATATTTCCATCGAAACGAATTACGAACGTTTGATATCCGATAAATTGGCAAATTGGTGGATTTTCCATCGGTGGAAAATCATCGATTCCGATTAACTATCGGAGATTCGCAATTAGGCCACGCCTAGCCTACTTTCCTCGAGTGCGTTCACCTCGTCCGGTGGAGGAGGGGGTGTACTCTCTCCCCTCCCTCCCTCCCTCCCTCGCGGGTTGGTTCCGCCAACGCGGGTCGGTCGGCGGCACCTGCGCGGTGCGCACCACCGTTAACCACGTGGCCGCCACGTGGTCGTCGAAGAAAAGCGGCGGCGGCGGAGGGTGGAGGCGTTCGACTCCGGAAAAAAGCAGCCGGCCATCGGGGGGATGAGTATCGACCAAGGGCAAGGGCGAGGGCATGCGTATATGACGCATGCTTCCCTTCCCCGAAATTGTTCGGGGACACGATCGGCTCTTCTCAAGAAAAGAATTATATACCGTTGCTGGGAAAAATTGACGATCGAATTAAAATGGCAATAATCGTTGAATAATTCGAGTTTAATCTAGTTTTTTTTATTCACGATTATTTCGATATTTATAAATATTTATAAATCGAATTCATCGTCGAAACGAAAAAAAATCGAGATACCTTGAACGAAAGTGGAAACGATGACGCGATAGTAGCCCTTCCTTTAGAGGGAGAAAAGGGAGAGGAGAAAAGTATGAGAGAGCACCTAGAGGAAACGAGAGAAGAGAGGAAATTGGTGTCCCCCTCGGGTCGGTTGGTGCGCCAGGCTTACGCGCACGGTTAAATCGCCACCGGCACCGTTTTCGACAGCCCTCGCTATTCGTATCGAGCGGCAATGCCAAGGGCAAGGGCGCCCTTCCCCTCCTTCCCGCCGCATCCTCTCCCTCTCCCCTCCCCTCCTCCCTCATTCCTCATCCTCGTTCTCTCTTCCTGTTCCGTGGAACGCACGGAACACGCGTGCGTTCCACCTTCTTTCCTGCGTCCCGCGCCCGACCGTTGGAAATTCGGTGAACGGATGATGAAGATAGCGCGAAAATTCTCCGCCGATTCTTCTTACTTTCGCGATACGAATATACGAATATCCATTTTTTAAATTTTTTGAAAAGTATGAATATTAACTATGAGATGAAAAGTTCGATTCGACTTGTAATGTATTGGTGGAAGGAACGAGGGGTCTGGTCGGTTAATATGGAAGGAAATTTTCACCTATTTTCACATATATTAATCCAAAACTACGAAGAATCCAAAGAATTTTATAGATGTAATGTAAAAATTTTTTTATCTTCTCATAAATCTAGGTTAATTACGATTTGTAACGATACAAGTTTAATTTATAAATGTAATCTTGTATTCGAGTAAGTTAAAATAATAATTGTACATATAAACTAATATCAAAGTATAATGAAAGTAATTAATTAGAAAATATTTCACCTTCTTAGATGATTATCAATTTTGAATATATTCAAGTTATGGCTCTTTTACTAGTATACAGAATATGGTGTCAGGATTGTCAACAAAGCGTCTGAAGTGGGGATAAACGGTCCTAGCGACCTCTCTTGGTCCTTGTGCCGTTCCGCAGTAAACAGTACTTTATAAATTTTCATTTCGTTTCTATGTGCGTATTCCGAGACTAATTAAAATGATGCATGAAAAACTTAAGCTTTCAGTTCAATCGATCGATTGTTTCGAAAATTAGAAAAAATCGTTTCTTAAACTTGTTTCAGTAACGGGCCAGAGATAATCGAATAAAGTAGGAAAATTAGGATGGTACACGAGTATCACGTCTCTTACCATTTCTAGAGAGTTCAAGATTCAAGAATTAGAAAAATAGAAAGAAAAGAAAGAAGGGGGGTAAAAAATATACAGAGGAGCGTGCTGACAGGAAGAGAGTTAGAGGAAGGGGTTAGAGGGAAGGTGAATTTAACGGAGGCTGGCCCGGAGGAAAGTGTTGGAAGGCGGTGTAAGGAGGGAGAAACGCTCGGCAACCGGAGAAAGCCGTGTTCGGCTTCACGGGGTTAACGCACTCAACGTTATACCGTCTTGCGACTAACGATGATGTTTCTACCATTACGTAAACGGGCGCAAGACCTCGGCTATCTGCACGACTCTCCACGGCTTGGGATTGGAAAAGCTGTTCCTAGTATCGAGGAGAGAGTTCGCTTCCAACTAGCCGCGCCGTGTTTTGCCTTCCATTTCCTAAAATACTGATATCTCCTCGTTTCGATACATTCGCGCAACCTCGTCACTTCTTGATATCGCAGAGATTGAAATTATCGACTTCTCTGTAAAACGATACACGATGTTCGCTGGAGTGGAAAGAAATCTCGCGGAAGGAATGCGGGTTTGATCGATTAATTTGGAAGAAAACGCCTATTTTCACGTATGAATAGTGAAATAACGATCTGTATCCAAACTTCGATACGTTAGTTTAAATATAGAATCCAAAGAATTCTAACGTATATCGATATAATATAAAAATTTTTTTATTTCTCATAATATGCGATTTGTAAAGATTTGTAAAGTTTAATTTATATTCGAATAATTAGAATAATAATTGTATACGAATAAGCTAGACATATTATCAAAATAATCAATAGTTTCGAAAATATTTTGAATATTATTAGTGTTAGATTTTGAATATTCAAATTATAATTCTTCTACTGTTATGTAGCGTGTGGATTGTCAACAAAGCGTGTGAGATAGGGCGGTCCGAACGAAGGATCCCTCTCTTGCCCCTGTGCCGTCCCGCGAAACTTCTTTCCTTCAGCAGTGAACGATATTATTTAAAAAGAGAGAGATAAAATGAAAACCCAATACAGAGACCGTTAACTTCACCTTTAACTCGAGCTTCGAATATAGTTTCGGGAATAAAAATGGCGAAAAACTTGTCGAAAGCGTTTTCGAACGAGCAAAACGCGAAAGACACACGAGCATCGAAAGCAGGAAGTGTATCTGAGAACCGCTGGGCGAAGAGAAAGTTGCGACCGACATATTTTGCGTCCGCGCAACCGTATAGGTTAGGCAGCCCGTTAACATGGAAGACGTCGCGAGACAGGACGAGAGTAAGGGGAGAGAAAAAGAAGCGAACGACTCTAATAGCTTCATTCGCTCCTCGTGGAGAGCAGCCCTGCTATGGCGTCAATTACGAGCGCTCGCTCCATTTACGGCGATCGAATGGAATTCCTTTTTTCTTGGCTCCACGTGAACGAGACACCTCGAAACAGACGCTTCTTTCACGGTTCGTATCGTCAGAGAAATAGAATAGATTTAGAAGAAAAATCGCGTTACGATTTGTTCGATTGGTGTGCAAGTAGGATCATTAAATTTGAGGTTATTTGAGGATTTTTACATTAAACATGCGTGTTTATTAATCGATGATTTTTTTTTCTATTTGATTGTGAATATGTAAATAATTGTGGTATTAACTCGAAGGAATTGATCGTTACGAAGAGATAAGAGTATAATAATTTTGTCAACGATTTTCGAGATATTTTTCGAGAGTATGGTAACCTTTCAAAAATTAGAAGCAGGATGGATATTCAGGAAACTTGTTAATCTACAATCTCATTTTTTCCTCTCGAGAATAATAATTAGTATCTCCTGATCGTAAAAGAAGAGGAGGAAAAAAAATTATACGGATAATAATATTCGACGAAATTTTAACTACTTCCTTTTTGCCAATTTTAAAAAGATTCGGTGATAAATATCAAGATTCACGATGCTTACGTCAGTGTTGAGAAAAAATATATATGCTGATTTCGTTTCAAGGTTTCCAATTCGAAGTAGGAAATGAATTCGCCCGATGATCGAGGAAGTCTTCGAGTTATTAAATCGGAATTCCATTCATTCGAGAAGAATCATTTGTACAGAAATGTAAACTTCGTATACACGTGTTTATTCGATTTGCAAAGAATAGGCAGGAAGAGGAAAGCTGCGATGCAAGTTTCTAACCAGCCGAGCAAAGCGATGCACCGTGACGCATGGCGATCCTTCCACTCACTTTCGTTTCTAATCGGCATCCTTTGACAAACAACCAACGATTCGTATCGAATTCACTCTTGTGTTCGTAAAATAATATCTCCCCTCGAATATTTTTAATATCCTTTCAGATATGTTTCGTTCGTTATTATTGCCTTTCGGTTTATAACCTAAAAATTTTCACGTAAAGCAAATGCCACTTTTCACGTACGATAGAGAGAGATATAACCGAACGAATTTATATATCTACGAACACGTTTGAAACGAATAAGCGGACGTTAATGCAAAATGGCGCGAGATAGTACGATATCGTAAATTAGAAAAGTTAGAGAATCACATGCGAAACGATGCGCAGAATGGAACGTTCTAGGCGCAGGAAATGGAGGAACTGATACGTAGTTCGACCGATAAAGATAGCAGACACTCGATTAACCGCTTTTGTTCACAGAGATACAGAACAAGAACACAAATACGAAACTTTTGTACCGTTCGAGAATTTTATTCGAAAATCTTATTCTATCCTAAACGAGTGGTAGCCGACAGGAGGCGGGAAATTCGTGGCGATTTCTAACACGATGCCGGTGCGACGCGTACCGGTAGCAAAAAGTCTGGTGTGCCCTCACTTTCGCTGCGCTTCGTAGGCCGCCATTCTCAGTCATACTACCGTCCGTACTTACATGCTGAAACGCGTGACAAGCATACGGGGTCGTCGTTAAAACAACGCCAAAGAATAATTTGCTTCGCACGTATATGGAACACATGTGTTCCATGTTTTACCACGTGCCGCGTTAGAACGTGGTAAATTCTGGTTTTCGAGATAAAAAGAAACGAACGAAACGATTATTGTTCCAAAGAATTCAACCTTTTTTTTTTTTCAAAAAAAAACTTGAAAAGTTTAATTTTACTAAATCCGTTGATAATGTTTGATCTCGATTATTCTAAATTTATTTTCTCGAAACATCGTGAAACACAGAACTATTGTTCACGATATTGGAACTAATTGCCCTAAGAGATATCGATTAGCATTGATTCGAATTGCCACGAAAAATTTTATTTTAATTTATCGAAAAGAAAAGATGCGGATTTATTAATCTTTTTATCCATTTGTCGAACTTTTTGGTCATCGTTAGAACGCAACTCAACTGTTCCACTCTCTGAATGCCAATATAGGCCCATTGAGAGCCTAAAACGGTTTCGGAAGATGGCTCTCGGTGTCATTATCAATCGTGGTGCCGTTAACGAGCGGTGGCCCTGACTTGTCCGCGCGAATTACCGAGTCATGGACTCGGTTGCACGGTGCATATCTCGGCGTGCACTCTTATTCGTGCGTTGCATAGCCGCGAATGCAAGTGCAAGGTAGTACGACGGCTGGTAAACCGGTAGAGGTGAGCGAAAGTTTCTTACGTCACTCATACACGCGCGGTTGCAAACTCGCCTTTACTTCCAATCACGTACTCGCTATACACGGTGTGCCAAAACGACATTCGTCCTTTCTACAACAAACTGGGAAAGAGATACCGAGGAAACGAATAAATTTTCTATTTCCATTCTATTTCGTTATGTTAATTATCGGATGATTCCATCCATTGATCGAACGTGTATACTTTTTCACGCAACGCTTTGCAAAATGCATGCATAAGACATGGATGATTGGATTCACGGTTAATCGATCCTCGAAAGTGATGTGAACGTTGTGAACCTCGCTTAAAATGACCCGTCACGAAGCAACGACCCGGAAGCGATAACCGCGCGCGAGGTCGAAACCACGGTCGATAAGGAGGTCGCACACCGACCAAGTCAGTTTTACGGGGTGGGATCCATCCGTGTGGACGTGGCTAATCAAAAGCAATCCGAGACAACATCGATATATCATGTCTTCCGATTTCGTATTATTATTATTATTATTATTATTTTTCGCACGATTCGCTTTGAATATTTCGATATCTCGATTCCGCTACTTTTCACAGTTTCACAGTAAATTTGTTTTGGAAATAAATCGTGATGGATATGAATACAGGTGGAAAGAAATCTGGCGGAAGGAATACGAATCTGATTGGTTAATATCGAAGAATGTCAATATGTCTATTTTCATACTTATTTTCGTTTCTACCGTGGTATTTGTACACATAATCCGATTGTGATAGAGAGAGAGAGAGAGAGACAATAAAATGATAATTTAATGTATCGATGTATCCAAACCTCGATTCATTAATGTAGGCATAGAATTCAGATATATGTGTAGACTAATTATGATTTATAATAATTTATGATAGTTTAATTTATAAATATAATTTCGTATTCGAATAATTAAGATAATAATTGTACGTATAAGAATAAACTAAACATACTATCAAAATAATTAATAATTTCGAGAATATTTAGCTTCCAGTCTTAGATGATTATCGATTTTGAATATTCAAACTATAGCTCTTCTGGTACTATGCAGCGTGTGGTGTCAGGATTGTCAACAAAGCGTGTGAAGTGGGGATAGATGGTCCTAGCGAAGGACCCCTCTTGCCCCTGTGTCCCTGTCCCGCGTGACTTCTTTTCACCAATGAACAGCACGTGTCTATAGCTGTGCAGTTAAACGAGTTCGATAATAAGAGTTTAAACTTTGAGACTAATGGAATGTTCGCTCGCGTGCGTGAATAAAATTACCAAGTATATATACGTGTACAGTAGATTATATCGCTCTAATTGTAGCGGAAGATAGGAAGTTATTTGGAAGAATTTTAAGGGAATTTCTTGCGAGAGAATATCCGTGTTATTAAATCGAAGCAATTATCGCTCTCTCTTACGAAACCAGCGGCGCAGAGTTTTTAATTTTCACGGATCGAGATGAAACAAGCGGTATCGGGTGAATTTCAAACGCGTCGAATTCCATGAGGCAGAAAATGCGAAAAGGATATTATAGGTTTCCGATCGACGTCGATTTTCAAACGCGTCCAACCTTCGGCTGTGCTCCCAACCGCACACATTCGATTCGAAACAGACCTGTCCTCGTTTCCCCTCTTTGTCCCTCGGATTTATTCCACCTGGGGAGGATCTCTTTTTTCCAATTTTTTTCTTTTTTTTTTTTTTTCTCTCCATATCTCTCGACAGACAATCGTGGCTCAATGAAAATTCGCGTGCAGAACGAAGCGAGAGGATTGCGACACAGGTATGTCGCAGCGTGGATATCACTTAACAGGTACCCGCGACATGTTGCAATGGCCTAGAAGTAGCTAGCCGGAGAAGAGGGTGAGAAACACCGAACAATGTAACGTATACTCGATTCTATATCCTTGAAAATTTCTCAATTTCAACTTCTTTTCTCTTCTCGTGCCAATGAACGTTCAAAAGGAAAATTATATTCTCGCGTATATACATATATATATATATAATTCACCTTCTCGTTGTGGTGAAAGTAATGTTCGCCAAGCTGGGGGACAAAGATAGCAAAAAATATATATCAACAACTTGCTGCGGAGAGAACCGCTTTTCCACAGGTGGAATCGAAAAAACAAAAACATGGATCGTATAATTCTTCTAAAGGGTTAAACCGCGTATCGATGCGCGTATCTCGTTTCACTTTCAATTTCACGAACCAATCCGAGCTTCCCGTCTCCGACATTCCCGCTCGAGACGATGTTTCAGAGTTGGCCATTGAAAAAGTGACTAGTTAAAAATAAAGTTACTTTAATTAAAATGCTCGAACGAATACTTATTCGTTATTTAGTCATTATAAAATGATCCGTTTTTCGTATAAAACCACGGCCGATGTTTGACACTACAATTATTTCCGATTATTATTACTATTATTATTATTATTACGTTTCGAAATAACAATAGATATAACAAATTTATTCGTAAGTTCGACTATTGAATTTTATCCATCGCTGGTTTCGCAGGGCTGGGCGTTGTGGACGCGGCTTAACGAGCATGAGCATGCCGTGTTGCAATGGCCCAGAAGCGGTAGCTAGGCGAAGGGTCAAAAACACCAGGCGGCACGGTTTCTAGGCCATGCGCTGCTATCTATAAACCCCTGCGAGCTTCTCTCGCCCCTTCCCCGCTCCCCCATCCTCTTCACCCCCACCTCCACGATCCTCGCTACCTACACCACCTACGGAATAGAGCTGCACCTACACTTCCATACCTAGGTCACCTTCCCTCCTTCTTTCTCCGTCTCTCCGCCGCCACCTTTCTCTGTCTGACTCGAGCGGAGGCTCTCGCTTTCGCCTCGTCCATTCGTCGTAGACGCAACTATATCCGCCGTGGCGATACACGTTTTTTTCGAATTCTAACGGACGAACAAGGGATGGCGGGAAGGGGGTCGCGAGAGAGGCGAAATAGAGGGATCTATGTCTGAAATTTCCGTGGATTGGCTTGGAGAATTGCACGTGTATGTGTGTGTATATTATTACTTGGATGGTGAAGTATTGTATTGAAGGATCGGGTAACTGTTGCATTTTTCCTTGTTCAAAAATAAAGTTATTTTAAGTAATTACTTACTAAAAATGCTTGAATAATATTTATTCGTAGCCTATTACGATTGAGAGCAAATAATTGTGTGACGATTATTATTATATTTTGAATAATAAATTATTTGTTTATTTGTAAATTTTGCCCATAACTGATACAAATAAAATTGTTTGTAAACAAAAAATAGACAGATATGTTTGGGATCATGGATCGAGGAAGATGATAAAGTCGAAGAAGTCGTTTGTACATTTTAAAATAGAATTAAACACGTGTGTTACTTTCACCAGGTTAGGTTCATTAAGGTTACGAGTTATCGAGAGAAGAATCATGGACCGATGATTGTTCTCCATTTTTGGATAGAACGCAGAATAAAACGTGAAAGGAAGGAAGATAAAATTCGTTAAAATTGATTCATAAACTGTATCGCCTGTATATTATTATTATTCACATTATTGATCAGAATCGCGTTGTTTATCACTCGCCACGAATAAAAGTGATTGCTAAAAAAAATTAGCGTATCGTGTGCGGGTCTCGATTTAAATGTAAAGGCTGGCGAGAATTGAGAATTCGTCTCAACGTCCTTGACTTTTTCATTCCAAATATTCCAACAATCAATGATGGTCAATTTTACATAATCATTAATTAATATTAATAAGCAGAATCGTTTATATATATATATGTATTTATATACTCCCCCCAAGGATATATCATAAATTTTAATCATCCGTCTCGTGAATCGTAATCGTATCGTGGCGAAACTTGTGCAATGGCGGCGGAAGTGTAGTATTCGCGCTTTGGCGATTTCGGCGGAGCGATTTCGATATCGAAGTGGGCATCGGCCTCGGGCAATTTGGCGCTTAAACTTGACAATGGGCAGCCGAACGGGCTGGACTTGAAACGGTGCGAATAATGCGATACGCGTGCACGCACTATTATCCGTGCTCCTTATGCGGTTATACAACGTGCACGCGTGTCAGGGTTCGACGACGAAAGTGCCTCGCGGAGACCGATCGCTCTCTCCTCACCAGCGGTTCTCATCTCTATTTGAATATCGTCGATCAACAAGTTGGAAAATTTATACCTTACGAGTATCGGTTACGTAATTTATCGTCGTAACTCGTATACGTTTGGCTTGTTGACATGTTAGAATTTTGCATCGATGCTTGTAGAAGAATTATGCTATAACTTTCGCTTCTTCGATTTTATTATCGTTCGTTTAGAGAAAGGTGCGAAGGTGACGCTCGATTACGAAGCATCGTTTTTTTCGTTTGTTAAAAACGAGCCGTTTAAAATTAGTAATAGGAGAAAAGCGTTATTGGTTACAGATTTAAAAATAAAATTTAAACGATATTTAATTTATTGAACGAATTACGATTGGAGAAGTAAAATGGAGACGATTATTCCACGTATTAATCCATTCAGATTTAGAGCAGAAACTTGTATACTCGGCACACGGGACGTTGTCAAGCCCACGTTGCAATATCGATTTCCGTGCTACTCGTCAACTGATTAACAACCAGCGTTACAATTCGCGCATCCGTTGAAACGGCATGATGCAACGACGCGCTTATTTTACGCGCGTTTTTCGTTACATCATCCGGGGAATAAATCTCTAATGGAAAATAAAGTGCCTTGTTTTATGTAACTTATTTTCAAATTTATCGCGTTATAGTTACGCTCGAATTTGATCGAAACGAAATAATCTCGACTGTTTCTTACGTTTACAACTTGGAATTTTATTTATATTCGAACGAAATTTTATATTCTATTAAAAAAAAGATTTGCAAATTTAATACTTAAATATTTTCTTTTAAGCAATGAAAAATCCGAATATGTCCATTTTAACAGATAAACATATAAAACGTTCACGTAATAATATATTTATGCGATGGAAATCCTGATCCTCTCGCTATTCGTGAATTTTCCAATTAACAGGAGTTCATGTTATAATACAATAATTTGAATAAAACAAGTATCAATATCGAGCGAGCGAGATTCTTTTATACTCGAATTTTATAATCGAACGGAGGACAGATTATTTCGCGTGTACGACGTTTATTCTTACTCGGTTCACAGGATCAGAGGAGGTACGAAAGGAAGCGTGTGATATAGGCGCGCGCACCCCCCTCTCCAGCCGCGCTTGTTTCGCGGCAACGGTTGCTTTAACGACTTTCACTTAAGCGTCCGACTCGCTTCCTGAATGCATAGACCGGTCTGCGATTCCACGATCGAACTAGGAAACGGCGGAGAGAGACGCGGCTTACGTAAACACCGTGTTCGACTCGTGTCGAGATTTTTCGATCGCGCATTCAACACCGTTCAACACCCTGTTCAAGGACGATCGTGGTTTGCAAAACTTTTGCCTCTATCTTTTCGTATTCTCGCGAAAGTTTCGAAAATGTTCGAAACGGAGCGACGATCGTACAGGTTAAAAAATTAACAAGTTACGTTCAATAATTTATCGTTCAAAACATAATAATAATCGTAAATAATTGTAATGGTATTACACGAAAAATGGATCAAATATAATAGATACGCAATAAATGTTATTTTAATTAAAATAACTTTTTTCGAAAATTTTTAACTAGTTACTTTTCTCTGAATAATAAGAAGAAAGGCAATGATATTTGATTTTTAGTTTTAATTATCATTGTAATTGTAATCTCGAAATCGGAGAAAAAAGAAATAGAAACAATTCTGTGTTGTAATGATGCAAGTAGGAGGATCGAAATCTATGCGTTCGCGTATAGAAAAGAAAATTTAAGGAACGCTGTTGTGTCTATCTTTATCCACTTGGTAGAAATAAGTGTCCGTCCACCCTGGCCTTCCCTCTACCTAGAACTACACCACTACGGTTGCTCGGCCACTTTTAGTCGAAAGTAGGTGGGAAAGTAGGTGAGAAGGTGATCGCGAAAGCAAAGAGAGAGAGAGAAAGAGAGAGAAAGAGAAAGAGAGGAAGAAAAGTGGAGACAGGCAGAGCGTTAAATAATCGGTTTAATTGGGTTATGCACGAGGAAGTGACCTATGCGAAAGACCTGAACCTCGCGGCTCGAGACCTTCTGCTCGCTGCCTTGCCTACGCTCCGATCATTCTCCCTCTCCCTCTCTCCTTCTTTCTCTCTCTCTCTTTCTCCTCTCTTTCTGCCTCCTCTTCCGTTCGATCTACCCTAATGACGCGCACGGGAATTTATTCGGCCCAAACAGTGGCTCTCAATTGTCGCGATTCCCTCTCTATTTGAGAGGCTTTCGCCGCCTTTCAAAGGATTTAACGAAGCGCATTGTCCGTTGCAATTGAAATCAACATTGGTCAAATGTGCATCTCGTTTTATTGTTTCAGCTCATCATATGTTTATTGTTGGATTAGATATTGATACACGAGCATATTTTACTCGAGTAACAATAATTATTGGTGTATAGGAATTAAAGTTTTTAAATGATTGCTATTATTTTAAGATATTCATTAATTACCGATTTATCATTAAATATTAAACGATTAAAAATTTTCAATTCGCTCGTAACATTTATTGGAATAAATTTAACATTTTTTTTCCTCGAAATTTTTCAGCATCAATATCTACGACTACGATTGATTATTCCAATTATCCAGATTCGTATTATCGTTGAAATTCAATTTTCAATAATTTCAATTGAATCAATAATTTCATTGAACAGATTAATATTTTTTTTTTATAAATATATACACGATCCTTGAAAGTTGTTCGAAACGAGAAACGTAGAAACGAGAGAAATCGATGAATTCTTCGTTTCGAGAAAACGATAAAGATCTTTTAACCTCGATATCGATTCCTTCTATCCTGTTAGAAGTAATAATCTCAATTTCCATCTCAATTCGTCGATCGCGCTAATAAGTCGCCGCGTGAAACGTCCACCGTTCAATCGGGGCGAATTCGAGGCGATCGTTTCGGGCGGAGCTTTCCACAGTTCGGGGGCTTTCGCTTTCGCGGTTCCCCTCTTCGACTCTCTTCCCAGACAGCGCGCTTCTATTACCACGGTCGGTATTAAATAAGCGGCTAATCGTGTTGCGCAACAGGAAGCGAAAAGCGACGCGACGAGTCTTTTCACCTGAAACTCTTAGATCCTTCTTTCTTTCTTTCTTTCTTTCTTTCTTCCTCTCGTCCTTTAACCGCGAGATCGAGGGAAGAAAGAGATGTTCTTCGAAGCTCGCGGTTTCGCCCCGCTTCCTTCGACGAGGCCTCTCTCTCGCCTCCGCTCTTGTAGGATACGCCTACTCCATTCCGTTTGAATCATCGCGCGGCGTATAATAAAATATGTGGCGCAAAGAGCTCGCGAGTCGGCCGCTACCAAAATAGGACGTATCTTTTTCTCGGTGATTAGCAATATACACGGTGTCCCATTTCCATAGATTCGAGATTGAGATAAGAAAGTTAATTGGATAATAATTTTATTATCTCGCGGAACGAGGTTAATTCGAACTGCTGTATCATATTTATAATAAAATTTTACCTGCTTCGATCGAAACATTTTCTATCGGGCTAATTAATTTTTCAATCAACCTCTCTCTCTAAAACTATTTTCTATAAAACTGTCCGTAATGATCCGTAAAATTGTCAACAGGTAGGAGGACAGAACTTGAAACTCGTTAAATAATATTCGCCTATAATAAAACTCGTTCCCTCTGCTAGATTTCTAAACTGTACACGAATTATTATCTCATCTCCTTTTCTCTCTCCTCGATTAACAAAGTGACAAATAAAATAGGATAGAAAGAATTCGTCGAGCGCTTTTAATCACGACTCGATCCACTCGATCGATCGTTACCAAAGCACAGCGTTTCGTTCACGACTTTTTCGTGCCGCATCGGAACGCGGGAGAAGGAAAGTGGAAGCGAGAAGAAGAGCGGGGATGTTCGTCGGAGCGCAAGATTCACAAGTCGGCCGCCAGCGACAGTGGCGGCAACCAGGCAACGAGCTGTACAGTACACTCTATTAGGATTACGCAACTAGTGAAACTATCCCGGCAGCGTAGCCGTTCCGCTCGTTCCATCACGGTTCTGTCGTTCTATCGGTTCCACCGATGGGTTGGCCGTTGGCTGAACTCTCTCTCTCTCTCTCTCTCTCTCTCTCTCTCTCTCTCTCTCTCTCTCTCTCAGCGAGGAGCAAGAGTAAGTTTATTGCCAAAGTTTTCGGACACAACGACCGCGGATAACCCTGGACACGAGGAATAGGCCATCGCGCACTCGCGCTGCCAGCCTTTCGCCTTTTGCATGCACGAAACGACGTAATCTCGGGCCCCAGGGTTACTCCTCCCTCCCCCTCCCCCCTTTCTTTTCCATCTCTCACGCGTCCCTCCGTCACGTTGCACCTCCACCTTGTTCCAGGTCTGCTCCCGCTTCGGTCACCGTCACTCGACTTCTCTCTCTCTCTCTCTCTCTCTCTCTCTCTCTCTCTCTCTCTCTCTCTCTCTTTCTCCGTGGTTCTCCGAACCGGCGGAGCTTGATTTATCGCCCACCCCGCGCCAACATTGCGCAACGGAAGATGAGCCACTTTCGAGATCGCACTATTCGGCCGCGTGAGTATTTTTCTTTTCTTTTTTTTTTTCTTTTGTTTGTTTATTTTTTTTTTTGAATGGAGGAAAGAGAGAGAGGATCAAGTTCAATCTTAAGAAATTTTTTTTGGATATTATATTAGGAGATCTGTGGATTCTTCGATCGAGCTTTTAATCAAGGATCGAAATTGTATAGATAGATTGTATTAAAATTTCGAGGTTTAAGATAATTTGAAGTTTATTTATAAATATAGTTTGTAATGCTCGTAGTTGTTACGATTTGGACTTCCCTCTTCGTATAATCTCGCAGTTATAGTTACTTTTGGATTATAAATTATTCAAATAATTTGTCGAAGTAACTTTCAAAGTTCATCAAAATTTTCCCTAATTTACTTTCGTTTTTCAATTTTCATTTTATATAAATGTATATAAATCTACGTGAAATTTATCATTTAAGCGCTTTGTTACGAAAACTGCGAAAAGCTTTACCATTTCCCCGTGTAACCTTTTAACTTTTCCAAAAAAAAAAAAAGGAAAATAAAAAGAACTCAACAAATTGCAAATAAATTCTTAAACGATTTCATTCCATTATTCTCGCCTCGATCGAGGCAACAACACTCGTCGTATCCCCCGATTTAAATTAATTTATTCATCGACGAAATAATCCGAAAAAAAACGAAACGAGAAATATTTGAAAATATTTCGCGTGAAACAATTTTCAGAGGGCGATCTGTAACGCTCGGTCTCTCAGGAGGGAAGGAGGAGGAGGAGGAGAGTTACGCGTCGGGGGAGAAACGTTAATCGGCCTAGGAAGATTTATTTTTCGTGAACGGTTCGCCGCCGGCTAGTTTCACTAGTTGCGTAACATGGCAATAGAGACCGTCTAGTAACTACCACTATCGCTGCGACCGACTTGCAATCGAGACAGTCGAGATCGCTGCCAGTTAATTCGAGAAAGTTGCAACCGGCCGTAGATCCTGGCCCGAGAGAAGAAAACCAAACTTACTACTTGCTTAGCCGCGCCGACATTTTTTCCCCTCTCGCTCTCCTTTTTTCTTTTCCCTTTTCCTTGTTCAAACGTTGACGGTGCTCATTTCAAACAACTCTTTAAGGAATCTGGATCTTTCTTTCGATCCTCTTATTTTCGAATCGTTCTCTCTCTCTCTCTCTCTCTCTCTCTCTGTCTCTCTCTCTCTCTGAGAAAATTTGTTATTTCGGAAGGTAGGTTTCGAGGTTAAGTTTCTAGAAGTTTCTAGAAAGTTTCTGGGTAATGTTAGTTGATGTTGATGGGAGTGATAACACGTCCCAAGATTCGAAGATATAGAAAACGATGGAATAATTTAGTGGCAGATCGTTACATCGATATGGTTACACCGTTTTCTTAATTAAAAATTCCATTCCTGCAGGAAAGAGTTGTAACAGACCCTCCATCTTAATTTTGTTAATTGTTAATAATTTTGTTAATTTTGTTAATTTTGTTAATTTTCTCACTTAGAACAATACGTTTCGCAAAAATTCGATCGAAGGGAACGAGAGGAGACAGAAGAAGGGAGATAGCTAATTCTCGAGTTATTCCTAGTAAAAATTATTCCAAGTGACGATACTTTGATCCTACATTTAGTAATTTAAATAATTTTAATGATCCTCCATTAATTAATTTTCTTTGTTTTGCAAGAAAAGATCGAGGATGGCAGAAGAAAAGAGACATCCAATTCGTGTATTTTTGCAAAAAGGAACGAGGTAAAAGTTATTCCTAATAACGATATTTTGATCCTACATTTAATAATTTAAATGATTATAATGATAATTTGAATGATCCTGCATTAATTAATTTTCTTTGTTTTGCAAGAAACGATCGAGGATGGCAGAAGAAGGGAGACATCCAATTCATGCAAAGAACGAGGTAAAAGTTATTCCTATTCGATTCCCCGTTTATTAATTTTCTCGCATCGAACGATTTGTTTGGGAGAAAACGATGGAGGAAAACGAGAGGAGAGGATGACAGACGAAGGGAGATATCTAATTCTCTCGAGCGTTCTTCGTGCATCGACAGGTAACAGTTTCACCAGTTGCATAACGAGCTTGTCAAACGAACGAGGCGTGTTGTAAACGGACCCTTTAAACGGATCGAAACGAATCTGAGAATATTCAGGACCGTTTAACGTTTACCATCCACGAAATTGAATAAAATATGCAATGTATTATTGAAACGCGATAGATTCGTCCGATATTCGTTTTCGATAGATAATAATTTACGAGACGTTTCTCGTTAAATTTCTCTTTCGAGTTTAAAGACGGATAACTTATTTACGCGGAGAAGGAGAAATTGGAAATACGATATTCGTTTCGCTCGTGCTACTCGAGATTACTTATACGGGATCAATCCTCGAATGTTAAAAAAAATGTTTGATTATCCTTCGTTAAAATTATCTTGGAATAAATAGAGAATAAAAAATAAATAATTGAAAACATGATCCTGAATTGTCTCTCGATTACATTTATTCCATGATTTATCGTTTAATATTCGTTGTACGTTCGATCTTTTCACATGTTCCATTGCGTGAATCGCAAGGATAGAAAAAAATGCAAAAATATTTGCTGGTACAAAAAAGGTACAATAATAACGAAGGATCCAATGAGATACAAATATATATAAATTTAATACGTTGTCAACGCCGCACTCGAAACCGGTCAAACCATTATTTTCTTCTCCGCGAGTCAACCAAAAAAGGTCAGAATGACGTAATAGTAAGTACAATCGAGTAAGAATTCACTGGTAAGACTCGAGAGTCGTAGTCGGGCGGTCTATACGCAACTGGAAATCGTATCTTCCCCCCCATCCCATTACAACCCACAAAAAAGAGTACTTTGTATTTCTACAATTCTTAACAACGAAAGAGAAATATTAGAAGCCTTGCGATACTTACGAATCCACGAAAGTAGGGAAAAATGATCGAGTATACAAGGAGATCGATCGCGAGCATCGATTGAGAGCCACTGTGTCATGGCGGCCGAGGCGGAACAGGGACGGCGAGAGAAGCTCGTTATCTCGCTCGCGAAGACGCGTGTATGTACGCGGTTGAAACGAATGCAGAAGTGCATTGCAAGCGGTACGAGCGTGCAGGCTTAGCTTGTAGCTCGCCGGCTGATAGTGTTGCGCAAACGTCATCGAAAAGTTCATGATACAAAGTCACGTTACGAAAACGGCGAATGACGCGAGCGCCCCGTTATACATCGAGAGCGAGAGCGAGACGGACGGCGAGGGAGTGCATCGAGTGAATGTTAATGCCAATTCGAACACGGTTGTAATAATAATACAGGCCGCCTAGGCGATAGACCGCGACAACAATAAGCTTTCCTTTCCGTCTCCGTTAGAAAAGATCATCCGACAATCCTTTTCGACTTTTTAGAGGGTTCGAGTCCTGAACAAGAGAAACTCTCCTTTCTTCTTTTTTTTTTTTTTTTTTTTTTTTATTTAACCAGAATCGATTGTTACGATCATTCAATAGTGGATTCTCAATTCCACTATTAATAGTTACATGGACGATAGAGGTATAACAGTCGATTTCTAACCGACGTTTCTTGCAATTGTATTTTTCATATAACCATCAATGGGGAGCAATATTGATTAAAAATTTCCATTAACCAATGTTTAAATCGACCAAGGTTTTCAAATCGAAGAAGGATCGAAGATAAATAGAATAGAAATGTTTTGCTATATTTCGATTATATTACGGCGAGATATATTCTGTACACTACGATATCCTTCAGCGACATTCGTTTAACCGATTCGAGAGAATTGGAACATTGCATTCTTTTTCGCACAAACAGGAGTGAATTCTTACGTAGCTATGCAACATGAAAGGAAATGAAAAGGAATTGAATTATCTTACAAACGAGTTTTCAATTTTATTATTATTTTATTATTTTGTAAAAGAAGAAAAAAAAGAATTTGTTTTTTAAAAAAGATTTTAAAAGAAGCTTAAAGTGGAATCGTAATATAAATCTGGAAGAAAGTATTTTAGGTATTTTAAAATGGAAATTTGCATGTTGTTAATTACATTGATTTAATGCTATCTTCGAAATTTTTCCACCGATAGAAATTCTATTTTTGCGCAATAATTCTTCGATGCCTATCTCTAAATCCGCATTTTTTTCCCCCGATATCCAAAACATTCCAACGTCGTGATTTTCTATAAATTTTCCAAGAAACGTTGTAAACGTACGCTCGCGACTTCGCTTTCAACATTGCTTCTTCGAATTGCGTTTCAACTAAAATCGAACGAAGTAAGTACTATTTATCCGTAACATTGTAAACGAGTCGATCGAATTTTTTATTCTTTTTATTTTTAAAATTAACGAGGATTTTCAATAATCGTAAGATTAAATAACATTTCGATGATAAATAATTTTTCTTGAATAGTTTGAAAGAATTATAATTATAAAATAGAAACAATATTATATTGTTTATTTTCCTTTTTTGTTAAACAAAAAATTAGGAAGAAATTCGAAAAAATTTTGTTCATTAAATTATTTCTGAAATTGTTTGACTTTATATTTCTTTTAATACATCTTTTTTTTTCTAATAGAAATTCATTATCTTTTTTAAATTAATTTGAACAGCGACAGTATTGCAACTACGAAGATAGAAAATTTTATTTTGAAAATTATAATCATTTCAAACAATTATCAATTCAAATCATATCATCAATGTATCATTCCGTGTCCCTTTGAATACGTTCGAGATCCGTATGAAAAGTGTAGAAAAAAATGTATAACAAGTTCCATTTATTTCGCAATTTTATCGCGAATAAAGCGAGAAACATTTTTAAAAATTATCGCGTTTCGTAAAAAAAAAAAAAAAAAGAAAAAACATCTTTACGTTACCTCTTACAACGAAACAAAACGAAACGAGAAATTAGTTATTAACACGTTTTACCCTCTCTTCGCATGCAACGAAAAATATCACGAAATCACGATCGAATGTATTCCCAGTTTCTAGGTTAACTCGCGTTAATCCCGTTTCGCGATTTCTGAAAACGAAGCGTACCTTTTCCGTGCAGCCTTTAACCTACATACCGTTTCATCTCCTCCCGTTTCGTGAATATGGCGCGTTTAAAAAAAAAAATATCCAACGCCGATAAGAAAATCACTTACCGGCTGCAATTTCACGAAACTCGTGCGCACGGCCCGTTGGGAACGTAACATGCATTGTCACGCGTGTTCGTTCCTTCCTCTTTACCCGAGCCGTATCACGCGTCCACAGCGTTGTGCAAAGAATAATGTCAAAGGTGGAACCGTGGCGTTTCGTTACCACGTAACAGTAGTTTTTGCTTTGACAATATCATTGGATAGAATAATGTTCCTCGCGGTAGCTTGAGAAAACGTTAATTTATGCTGATGTACATACTCGTTAGAGAGAAACTCGAGAGAAACGAATCGTGGATCGAGGCATGCGTGAATTTAATAACAGTGACATTTACGATTGTTTTTTCTTAAGATTTCTTTGAAACGAGGAATACCAAATCCTCGTTACTTTTAATTCTCGGGTTCTCGAATATATAATGTTTCTTTCGATTCGATCTTCTTTCGACGAAAAATTTTCGTCGGATGAAAGTAATTTCGCGTATCGGGATGGAAGTCGCGACTGGAAAAGGAAAAAATATACCGAAAAGATGAAAAGCGAAAAATAGAGGAACGGAATTTCTCTTCATTTTTTGTTGAACGATCTGGAGCAAAAACTGCGGCCAACCCTTTGATCTTGGCTAAACGACGATAATGGCCACGGTCGGGATCCATTATCGTTTCCGAGAGGCTGCGTTTTTCGCAGGTCGCTGTTCGCCACTGTTTCCGGCGAGCGTGGTGCGTCTGCATGCCAGTTTCGATTCGAGCGATTCACCTCGGCTGGCCTAAATAAACAACCGAGAATACATCGACCCGACCAGCTAGCTTGCTCTAGGAACACGATTCCACCGTTGTTTATACCAACCACCAGACCAGAGATTCGATCGACCAAAGGAGAACCGGAAACAACGCCCAATGAAAATCAATGGTCTTTTCTAATATCGATGGTAATGCACTTTGAGCGTGAATCGAATTTAAAAAAAAAATTAACTTACTATGTACAATTTTATCAAAAACCCTAAAATTAATACTACGTATTAAATCTACGAAACAGACTGAATCAATTTTGAAAACCGCTTTCACTCGATGCACTTTGACGCGAGATTCTTTTAGAGAGAATCGTACGATTCTATTTCTAGTTATTAATTCTCAACGTTATTAATTCTGAATCTAAACAGAGTACTCGATCAATCCTTCTGAAACGTGGCTTTCGAACAAAACGGAACGAAACAAACGTAAAGTAAACTACGCGGATTTTAATCTACTTTAATCACGTCCGATTCCGTCGAAATAACTCGTCGATCGTCGCTTACGGAAAACGAGCGTGCCACGATTAGGTTAGGATCGCGAGCGTGGCATTTGGCGGCGGAAGGTCGACGGTGGCGCGCGTGACGGAAATATCCTCGGCGATTATGGGCGAGGAAGAGATGGCACAAAGGCTGACACACACGCTCGCGCTTGTCCCGCCACGGGTGGCGTTCGTGGCGTTACATAAGGCAAACTTACTGGCCCTAGCGAACTGCCTGTTTGGCCTGAGGCGCGCGCTATCGCGCCGCCATTTTTCCACCTAGTTATCCGAGGTATCGGCGAATTTTTAAACGACCTACTTCTCCTTATCGCACGGAGGAGGCTTACCAAGGGAACGAAGGGGCGGCGATTTCGCGGAACGATGTCGCGCCTCTTGTCATTGAAAGTGTTCAAGATCTAGTGCAGACCGCGGGGAACGTTATCTTTGCGTGTAAGCGGACGCTATTTTTGCGCGCGGAAATCTTTCGGGCCGCGATGAATGAACGCCGCGCAAACGGGATGAATGAACTCTTTCGGAGAGATGGGGTTCCATTCAGAATAAGAAATTGGTATTCCAGATGCGTAACTGTACGGGGTATTCGATGAAAAACCGTTCAAGATTCGCGTGATACGTATCGAGTGAGAAAGACACTTGGTAAATATAAGTGGAAAATTCAAGCGGTTATAATCATTTTTTGTTTTATATTCGAGCATCTATGACTCCTCGTTAATCGATGTTCCGCGTACTCCGCTTTCATTTCCATACGCGCTTCGTATCTTTCTCTTTCTTCTTTTCTTTTAAATTTCTCGTCGAAATTTAACAGACATATTAGATTCGATTTCGTTGAATTATTTATGGTAAAGAATCGATGTATTTATGATATATATATATATATATATATATATATATAAGGAAATTGAAAAAATAAAATTACGAAGAACGGTTTATATAAATACTTATGAGAAAAACATCGCGTGCGATAGAAACCAGTACCAAGTCAAGTAATAATTATTATTTTTTTCGATTATGCATAAAAGATCAAGGAATTTGTAATAAGGAGGGGGATAAGATATCTTGAAACGTCGTATTATTGCCATCGAAAGGTTTAATTTTAATCGAAAACTACTTTTCCATAGGGGAATGAAGGAATCACAGACGTAACACGACTTTGATATCGCTAAAACGTTTCTATTTCTGAGCATCATGAATTACGTTTGTCCCCAGCTTTCACTTTAATCGTCGTCAAGAACGGTCTCCTCGTATTAGGGACAACCGTCTAAATTAGGTCGTCGTATAATCTTCATTCGTTTCGAGGCAACAACGAGCTGCCCAGCTGCATGGGACACCCTGCACAGGAAATTCCATCTCTCAATTTCCCTTCTGTTCGACCGATTAAAGCCCGCTCAGCTGGATTTTCAAACGAATCGCGACCATCGATTCTTTTCTCTCCCCCCTCCTCCTCCTCTCTCCTTCTCTCAATCCAAAAAAACGGAAAGATACCACCCGTATCTTAACGATCTTTAGACGACCATTTACAATCCTCGATTCTCGATTCTAAGTTTCTCGCTACCAGAGGATTACGTGTACACGTAATCGACCTCGGTCAACGCGCGCGCACACGAGGCCACACGACTCTTCGTCTACGAGCCGGCCAGCTCTCCCATTTGCTAGGTGAACGTTTTTTTTTCCTTTTTTTTTTTTCTCCTCCTTCTTTTTCAATTCCCTCCAGAGATCCAAGGATTCCAAACATCACTTGACCCAGATCTTCGTTAAACTTCGACCGTAGTAAACAGACCGGTAGCGGCTCCGTCCCCTCTCTCGTGAGAACTCTTCTACTTCCATCTTCGACTGTATCTCAAGGGGAAGGGGAACAAATGGTTGAAAATTTTTTTTCGGCCGATTTATCGGGAAAACCTTGACCTTCTGAACGAAACGCGAAACGATATTTAAATCGAAGATGGAAGTCGAATTTTTCGAGCGCGTTCATCGGACATATTGCACATATCGAATTAATTAACTCGATGCGAAAATCTGCCGAAAATATAGCGGGTGATGAGCGTAACGATTGCATCGGATCAACGTATTCAGTTTTACCTTTATTATTTCTTTTTTTATATTTATTATAGTAATATTATATATTATATATTTTTTTTACATTTATTATATTTATCATATTTTTTATATATCCGAGCGAATCGTGTGTTTCGAGTACATTCGCTCGGTTTCCCCCTCCCCCGTTATATGTAAAGATGTTTACAACCGCGGGAATAATTTCTATGATAATGTTAATGTAACTCTATTTACCGTCACGCGAGCCGTGATAGATTAAAGCATCCGGACTATATTTCGTCAGACGCTGTCTAGAGATAGTGCTCTAATAACAATAAGATAAGTTTACCTCGGGCTCATTACTTTGTTATTCGTTTATTATTATTATCGGCTCGGCTATATAGTCGGCTGATGTCTCGGCGAGCCATTGATATCGCGAATACAACGAGCGATGTATTATTCGAATGAAATAACGTTTAAAATTCGACATTATCGATAATTGTCGAAACCACGCGTAGTTATACGTACGGGAGTGTGTATATGTATATTTTCAACGAGAAATTCGTATCCGCTTTTCCTATTTTAAATTCCTCGTTTATACTCCTTCGAGACTTTGAGACTTTTCTTTTTCTTTTCTCTTTTTCTTCTTTCAATGCACGGGTGAACGAAGCCGGCTCCTCCCCTCCACCTTGCACGAGCAATGACTTTTTTTTTTCCCCCGCATGCGATTATGAATCACTGCATAATATCCTCTCGACGGCCTTAACCGACAGAAGGAAAACGAAAGGCCGCGAACGCCTCGACTTTGTCTATTTATTCTTCCAGCCTTTACGCGTTTATTTCGTAAGAAGTAAAACGGTTCGAGGTTGGACGACGAAAGAATCGATAGGATTGAAAATTATGAATGGCCGTTTTTTATAACGATTCACGTCGTCCTTTAATTTCATATTTATGATATAATAATAATTATAAAAATAATAATAATAATAATAATAATAATAATAATATTCGTAACATCTCATCGTCAAGAATCTTATTAATATTATATATATTTATATATATATATAATAAATATATATATATGTAATAAATATATATATATATAAATATATATATATTGTATATGTATATATATACATATATATATATGTATATATATATATATGTATACTGTATATATATATATATACATAAAAGAAAGACAACGTCTAAAAATTTAAAAGTTTTAACGCTTCCTCCACAACTGTGTGTACATATATATATATATATATATATATTTATATACAAGATGTATAGCGAGACGAGTGTTATGTCGACGAGCATGTGTATAGCTGGAGGCGGAACAAGCTTGGACAAAAAACGAAAGCGATCTCGCGGAGAAATTTTTTGCGCGAGGAAGGAGATAGGTGTATCGTATCGAACGGAGAGGGAAAGAGAGAGAGAGAGGGAGAGAGAGTATGGAGAGTCCCCGTCATCCGCATCATCGCGTTTCTCCGTCGGGCCACGAAGTGAGAGAGAAGTGCCCTCTGTCAATCGGCTCGCAAGTAGAGCGTGCACATCGAGCGTATACATACGAGACCCTTTTGCGCTGAAGAGAGGGTTCGACAGCGTGAACCCTCTCCGCGAACCATCTCGAGTCCTTTGCGCTCGAGTCGTACGTTAATCTCTCTCTTTTTTTCATTTTATTCCCCCCCTTCTCAATTCTTTATTTTTTTTTTTCTCACGAAGAAATGATTTCGATTGAACGTGTCTTTTTTGCCGAAAAAATTTTGAACGATACAACTTGCAATATAGTTTCATCGTGCGAGAAGAGAGAAGGGCGCGAAGAGAAATCCGACAATCGAGCGAGTCGAGTCATCGAAGATAACTTGAAACGGAAAGGCGAGGAGCGATGTTCAAGGAGAAGGAACATCGACACGAGCACGAGGAGAAGGAGGAGGAGGAGGGAGGCGTGTAGAACGCGTACGAGAGCGCCGTTATTGCTCGTTATCAACTTTTAATGCAACAGCCGGCGTGTTTACAAGCGTGGAACGAACGAGCCGTGTCAACAAGATAATGCAACTTCTTTTCTTTTGCACGCCCGACATATTAGATTAATGCACGTCGAGCCGGAGGATAGAGAAGAGAGAGAAAAAAAAAGCTGGCATAAATAGGGAATGAAACGGTTCGGATTGAACACCTAGAGAACGAGCATTCCTGAAGGCGAAGGAAAGTCCATTGCGTAATACGATAAAAACTTCAATAACTTCGTCCTATATTCTAAAGTAATTGGCCTTCCTTTAATATGCACGACACCTTGTTGCCGTTGCGGTAATTCATGCCGCCGCGTTACATATTCTTAAAAATTCCGCTCCCCTCATAACCGTGGAACGCGCGGGTTGCGCACAACAGTTGCGCGAAACGCGCCGCGATATCCGTAGCTTTCTCGTTTCGCGTCGTTAAAAATTAACCACTGCTTCCGTTAATTCTTATAACGGTAGCAAAAGCTTTCGACTTTCCTTGTCTCGTTTATTAAATTCATCGGATAATGGCAAGGATTACAAAGAAGAAAAGAGAATTAACCGTTAGTCAATAACAATTCTAGAATCCAATAGTGGAAATAAAACTGGTTCCAATGTATCCCTGAAATTCGCTCGTAGAGAGCGTACACTTAAACTTCGTTCCAAGTTCAAGCCCGTACACAACCCCATGATCGAGCGACCTAAATCGAGCGAGCCGCCCGCTGCTCCAGAAAACACTGGTCGGACAAATTTCGACCTCCAAACGGGGAGAGACCTTCGGAAAATCCTGCGTAAACAGACACGGTATTCCCCGGTATCAAAATCTCTCAAATAATCGTGTAAATATATTCCGTGTATCAGCCGTACCTTACTCTTCCACGTTTCGATTCTTTTCGATCATCGGGATGAATCTAATCTCGCTATTGTACACTGTTCCGTATATATATATAAACACAGCGAACAAATTCTGAAAACATGCGATCCCTCTCCTGGAGTCAGCTGGATGAACCCTCGTGGAAAACATGCCCGGGACACGGTTAGGAAAATCAGGGCGCCTAGGCGAGCGAATCCATCCCTGAACCTATCGTGACCTATCGCGGAGAGTGTGTTGTATGCGGCATGCACGCAGACACGCACAGGTCGCGGCTCGATGCACCGAGAGTCGAGTCGACGTGTACGTGTAGTCCACGCAGAGTGGTGGGGAGAGTTGAAGCGCGGCGGGGCGGAAGGTTGGGGGAGAGGGAGGAGGGTTAGGTGTAGTATCGGTCATTACCTCCGCCGAGTAACTGGGTCAGTCGTCACAGCGCCTCGGTTCGCTCACTGGCTGCCCGTTTTGCACCGTTCTCCCACCCTCTCTCCCTCTCTCTCGCGTCCCTCCATCTCGTTCCTTCCTCGTTCGCTTCGTCTCTCTCCGGTTCGACTGGTTTTCTTCGTTTATTCCCTTCGTTCTCTCCTCGCCCCCACCGCCCGCCTTTCGACCGTATCCCCGCTTCGAAACCTAGCGCACGATTCTCGAGGCGGCCACAGGAGGTTAGACCTTGGATTGGAAGCGCGGCGCGCTGCGCGGAAAACATCCGCCTTTTTTTCCCCGGTTTCGCAGCGGGAGAGGCTATGTTTCACGAGGCTGCCTCTCGCTTGTTTTTTCGCGGGGGATACAACGGTGACCGTTGTTTTCGAACGGGGTGGATCGCCAAGTCGCCACGGTGCGCCACTCGAGGGGGCTTGTTTCTGGCGGCTGAATGAACCTCCTTCAGGATTACTAACTCTCCTGTTACGGATATCTCTCGGCCGGGTAGTTGGTGGGGATAGGAACGCGTTCGTGGCGAACGAGCTCGATTATTCTTTGTCGAGTGGGTTTCGATCCGATTGTTGTTTTTGTTTTTTTTTTTTTTTTGCGTTTGGAATTTTTTGGTTGGATATCGATTGTTTTATTAAGTTTTTTTTTTTTACAAATGTTTCTTTCTTCGAAGAGGTTGAAACATGAGATGCGAGTTAGATAGGTTTCGCTTTCATGTTTCATTCAACGTGTTTTGCACTATGCGCGTCATCGATGACCTATGACATTCGACTTAACTTTGATCTAGAGGATACGATTCTTATGTTGAATTAAAGTTCATAGAATTGTTCGAAATAATTATTAGTAAAGGAAACAATTAATTTTATCATTTTAAATGTATCTTTAAAAATACAATGTGATAAATCCTTCTGCTATTTTTCCATTCTTACTATTTCACTCGTATTATTTTTTCTTATGAAACAAATCGTATATTTCCAACTTCCTTCGTCGTAACTTTTTATCTCTTATTTTTACCGTCTCGATTAAGATAAGAACGAAGGAAAAAATAAAAAAAATACGAAAAGTCGCAGCTACCTGTTGGGCCGTAATGGCCATGTAAAACCCATGTTGCTTCCACGTGATCCATTTATTCGACGAAAGGAGAAGAAAGGAACGTTGAAACCGAGATTGGATGCGTTCAGTTGCGCAATCATAGATCGAAGGACGCACGATGACAATTAATTCCGCGCTGACAGCGGAAGAATGGAGCGATAAAGAGAAGCGGGATTAACGGAGGGGAGGAGGGGAAGGGAAAGCGGAAGGGATGGACTAATTTGAGGCGACATTAGCATCTCGCCCCGTGAATAACGATAATCGAGCGCAATTATTGCGGCAATAAGCTACCCTTCCCATGTTAATTCCGTTGACAATTAACCCCTACGCATCCCTGTGCAAGATATCTCGCACAGAATTGTACGTCATTTTCCACGAAATATTCCTTTCTTTTTCTTTTTTTTTTTTTTATATTTTTCAGAACCGTGTAGAACGTAGAAATTTTTCTTTATTTTTTCGAAGAACTTAATTATCTCTTTGACTATATTTTAAAAAAAAACAATTTCCCGCGCCTTTTTTTTTTTTTTCATAAGAGATAGATAATCTTGAAAGTCTTTATAATTAAAAACAGAGCTCGACTATTTTATCAAACATCCGAAATATCTTGCAGAATAGCAAGGATGAAAGGGGAGCAAAGTTATTGGCCGAGGATTGAACACTCGCCAGACTCGTCCATATCGTTCCACGACGTGAAATTTCACGACGCGCGTGCCAAATAAGCCGGGTACGGGTATAGAGATAAAACGTAATACGCTCTGTTATCTTCGATCCGAGGGGTGTGACCTAAAAACGTGCCACGGAATAGGTTACTGGAGGCCATCCACTGGTTCGTGTCAACACGTACGACACAAGCTCTGTCTTCTGAACGATCGTGGGATGCGTTTATCAGACGCCATGGAGGAGGGATCGTTCTCCCCGAACGTCCATCGAAATATCGCCCCGATAAATCCTCGAGGAGACGCGTAATTGTTCCACGACCGGTGAAGGAAGCGCGGATAAATTCGCTCTCCTCTCGTTCCTTCCTTTGAACGAGGGATCTTGCTCCGTTAGATCTGAGATCTCTCTTTTCTTTTTTTTCTTTCTTTCTTTTTTTTATATATATATATATTAAAATATATATTATTATATATTTATATTTTATATTTTTAATTATTATATATATTTTAATATATATTTTTATATTATTTATATATATTAAAATAACCAGAAATTTTTAATTCTTTGGATTACTTCATAGTTCGTTGATAGTAAAATTAATAAAGTGACGAGATTCTAGACTTTTTTCTAGTATTTCAAGATTCAGGATTCTAGTGCAAATATGCAGATAGAAGACTTGAAGCTTGAGATTGTTTTCTCGTTTTTGTAAGAAACTGTGTTAGTCTTAGGGTAGATTTCATAAATGTCCTGATAAAATTATTTCATTGGATTGAGTTCTTTTTTTTTAAATATATATTAAAAAATAAATAGAAAATTCTTTCAAATTTATTCAACGTTGATAGTAGAATTAATAAAGAGATTCTAGATTTTTTTCTACCATTTGAAGATTCTGGTGCAAATATGCAAGTGTAAAAAACTGTCTGAGTTTGATTATTTGGCACTGGAAAAGACTGGTTTTTGTATTTGGAAATGTTGTGATACGTTATACGTGTGCCAAATAAAAAAAAGAAACGAAATAAAACCGTGTCTATTACGATAGTACGCGAAACAGGTTATGGATAAAAGTCGAAAAGAGTCGAGTATATCGATGCCAAGACGAAAACTTGCAAGGAGTATTTTCTATATATTTGACCAAAACTTTTTATTTCGGAATAACTTTTAAAATATCATAATAAATAATTAAATTTGTTATAAATTATAAAAAAAATTATAAAAAAATTATAAAAAATTATAAATTGTATAAGAAAGAATACAAAATGATTTTAATAACGAGGAATTATTTAAATAATTCGTCTATATAAAAATTGAGTCTAAATTTTTTAATTTGCAAATTTATAAATATCTACGATCGATATCCATTTATTTTTGTTGCTTTACCTTCTCGATTGTCTTTAACGAAGCTCGTAGAAATTGTATAATTGAGTTTTTCCCCCCGTTATTTGTTGGAAAATAAATTGTTGATGAATTATTCGCGTCTCGAAACATCGTCGATAATTTACGGATAAACTAAATTTTAATTGGAGAATGAAAAATCATGAGAAATTAATTACTAAAAGTGGGACGGATCGCGTTAAAAAAATTCCGTATGTAAAAATTCCCGATCCGTTTAAAATTCGTTCGTAATTAAAAAGAAAGAAAAGAAAGAGAAAAAGAAAAAATCATCAAGAAGAAGAGCTAAAAAAGCTGTTTCGCGTTTTCTCAATCAAAAAACAATCGGTATTTATTATTGAATCGGCTTATGTTTCGGTCTTCTCCGATTTGAATAAAACATTCTCGCGCGCGTAAATTATGAATCGGCTTATAATGCAATATTTTCAAATATTCTCACCTCGTTCCACATATCTCCTGACACACATACGTCTCCCATTTATTCTTGCAACTTGTTAATTTTTTTTTCACATCATTTTTCACTATGTATAAATAAGATATAATCCCAAGTTAAGATTATAATTATACATAATATAAATATAAAATTAAAATTATAATTACATATAATGTAAATATAAAGAAAACTAATAAAACACGTTCTACTAGTTTTAAGTAATTCTACTAGTTCTAATAATTCACACTAAAAAAAAAAAAATTCTAAACCTCTCGACGATCCTCGAATCGAAACGAATCTTCTCTCTCTCTCTCTCTCTCTNTCTCTCGAACTTCTCTCTCTCTCTCTCTCTCTCTCTCTCGTTTCTCGATCGCCGAATATCCCGGAAGGGATGTTCCTCGCGGCAACCGGAAGTCGGCGTTAACGAGTCAAGAGGACAGACAAGGAGAGCGACGAGGAGGATAAGAGAAGGGGCATATAGGCATAAATATTCGGATGGTTGAATATTCGCGAGGGGGGGGCGCTCCCTCCATCCATCCCCATCGCGCGGCGTTGCACGGTCACGTCGAAATTGCGAGCGGTGCGCGCGATTAACGGGTTCGAAGCGTTGCATATCAGTGTTACGAGGGGCATTCTGGGGCAAAGGTTGAGGAACGCTCGCCCTTCCCCATCCTCCTCCTCGAAAATGCTACACTCTCCCTCTCTCTCTCTCTCTCTCTCGTTCCACCACCTCCCCTCCTCCGCCACCTCCGTTCTACGCCAACCTCCTCCCCACCCGAGCGGCAGTCAGGCAACGCTCTCTGGCCGGTGCTTTCGTCCGACCTACCCCAACATCCCTCCTCCCACCCCCTTTCACTCTTCCGCCCACCCGCTTCGCTCTCGCTCTTTCTTTCTCTCTCGCCCGCTCGCTTTCTCTCTCTCGCTCGCCCGCTCGCTATCTCTCTCGCTCGCTCACCTGTTTTCTCTCTCTCGCTCGCTCGCCTGCTTTCTCTCTCTCGCTCGCCCGCTCGCTTTCTCTCTCTCGCTCGCCCGCTCGCTTTCTCTCTCTCGCTCGCCCGCTCGCTTTCTCTCTCTCGCTCGCCCGCTCGCTTTCTCTCTCTCGCTCGCCCGCTCGCTTTCTCTCTCTCGCTCGCCCGCTCGCTTTCTCTCTCTCGCTCGCCCGCTCGCTTTCTCTCTCTCGCTCGCCCGCTCGCTTTCTCTCTCGCTCGCCCGCTCGCTATCTCTCTCGCTCGCTCCCCCTCCGCCGACGCCTCGAAGCCCCCACCCCGCTCGCTTCGCCCACCTCCCGCACACGGATGTACCCGATCAGCCGCTCCTTCCGCCTCGCTTTCTTTCTTTCTTTCTCCTTCGCCCCGACCACGCTTCGCAACGCGTATTCCGGAGGGAGTATTCTCTTTCCGTAATCTTTCCGTGTAACGAATAGGCCCCTCGCGCCTACTCGTCGCTCCACTTCTTAAAGGGGTAAAGGTCCTGTTCGTTCCAATGCTTTTCTTTTTTCCTCCCTCCTTTTTTTCGTGTCGAGAACTGGGAGGGGGCGGAGATTCGAAGAGGAGAGTGAGTGAGTAAGTAACAGGTTTACAGGATTACAACGAGGTGGAATTATAAGGATCGTGATAATTCTGTCACGCTAAGGCGCGTGAATTATATTGTTGATAGATCAATAATCAAAGGTGGCGTACGATTGGTATTCGACCATTTTATCGAATCGATAAAACTCAACGAGTAAAAATAGACCGCGACCTACCCGAACCTGGGATGGGCGCAGACACCCCTCGCCAGTTTTTCGTTTCCTTTATCCCCGATCTTTCTCTCTCTCTCTCTCTTTCGTTTATCCGCTTCCATATTTCGAACACCTTTTCTTTCGAGACGAAGTATAATAATAATAGCGAGGCTTGGATTGATTTACTCGATCATACGAGGGATTTTTTCACGAGGAAGGGGAGGAGGGAAGTGGGTCCGTTGGATAGCATCCCTTTCAACTCTCCATATAAGGGATAAAAAAAGAAGGGGTCGTTGACGATTTGTTGAACGAAGAGATTCCTTTCGATTCCGTTTCGATCGAAAAAAAAGGGATTTTTGCCTTATTTTAGAATGGTTAGAAAAGATCTAGAGGATCATTAAATTTTTAGATGAAATTTTTAGATATGGAGAAGGAGAGACACGTGGAATTATATATATAATAAATTATGATAGTTGTGGAATATATAAATTGGAAATGTGGATTGCTCTCGAATTTGGATCTATAAATTTCTATGAAAATAATTTTTTCATGGAAAGGAGAGATCCGTTGATGATTTGTGACGAATGATCGAGATCGAGCAAAACGTGTCCTTTCCGCCTCTTCCTCCTCTTATTTCACGTGAATTTTACACGAATGCACGCGATTCGCTGCACGAAGAAACCACTCTCTCTCGGTCGAACACATTTTCTTCGCGATCTACGAAACTACGAAAAACGAAAGACGAATTTTGAGGAGCGCGAATTTCGGTGGAAAATTTCGTGGAAATGAAAAAAAACAGGAAATGAGAAAAAGAAAAATGGAAATTAGAAAGTATTTCGATTTTTCGAAAATTGAAATTCAAAAGGGAGGGATAAAGTGGATTTCGATGAAGCTAGCCACGAGAGGATGCGTCGAGAAAGAGAGAGAGAGAGAGAGAGAGAGGGAGAGAAAGAGAGTCTTGATAAAGCGTCTATTTTTGCGAGCGTAAAAGCCGGGTGTGCGCGTTGCAGCGGCGCTCTGCGTGAAGAGGGTCGTGGCACAATGCATGCTGACCCATATTCGGGTCGTTGCTATTTCAGATCCATCCTTTCCATAGAGGAAGGTCGTCGGACTACGTGGCGAGCGAGCCGGTTATGTAACGAACCGCTTGTTTTTAACGCCCGACTCGCGGAAACACGCGATTCGCCGTGCATGCGCCTCGAAAAAAAAAAAAGATAAAAAAAAAGTAACATTATATTTAATCGTTCCTCGCAGATATTATAGACGATTACGGGAACGGGATGAAGAAAAATTACGGTAATTTTATTTTTCTATTTCTTTTTTTCTTTTTCCTCTCTCTCTTTCTCGAACGAACGAAAGATCGTTTTTTTTGTCGGTGACACGATCTTTTTACGCCTGTGCAGCGTTTAGAATTGAAAGCTGGGTTTTAAAAACAATGTTAGAACGTCGAAACGGATGGATTTCGTTCATTCGATTCATTATATCGTATTATTCGTTTCCCGATATTTTCCTTGTTTCTCCGTATTTTCCCTTCGTTTTTTTTTTTTTTTATTATTTATTGAAAATGTGAAAATATTTTTTTCTAAAAATTAATATCGTTTTAATTTGTTCGAGGTAGAAATGTAACCGCGTATCTTATCTAACTTTATTTTTTATTGTCGCTTTAATTACGATCATTTACACGGTAAAATAGATAATATAGATTGGTTGTTCCAATGTTGATCGATTTTTTTTATTATTATTATCGAGAAATTTCATAGGATAGATTAGAATTATTTCCAATGAAAATATGGTTGCGAACCTTTTTGGAAAATTTCTTCGTTTCAAAAATTCGAAGCGTTCGTAAAATTTGTATCAAAATAAGTATCTTAACGACTTTTTTAATAAAATCTATCACGTTATCAAAAAATTTTATAGGATAGATCAAAATTATTTCCAATATGAAAATATATTTGAGATTATTTTTTAGAAATTTCTTCGTTTCAAAAATTTCGATCAAATTAAAGACGAGTTTGATAAATTGGAAGCGTTCGTAAAATTTGTATCAAAATAAGTATTCTAACGATTTTTTAAATAAAATTTATGAATCACGTTATAAAGAAATTTCATATGATAGATTAGAATTATTTCCAATATGAAAATATGGTTGAGATAATTTTTGGAAAATTTCTTCGTTTCAAAAATTGGAAGCGTTCGTAAAATTTGTATCAAAATAAGTATTCTAATTTTTTAAATAAAATTTATGAATCACGTTATAAAGAATTTTCATATGATAGATTAGAATTATTTCCAATATGAAAATATGCTTGAGATAATTTTTAGAAATTTCTTCGTTTCAAAAATTTCGTGAAAATCACCATATTTCCCATAAAACTTGTATAAATATCGTAACGAGTATCAACGATCTTATCGTTGCTCTCGTGACGTAAAAAATGAGATCCCTTGGTCCGGAAAAAGAATATAAACAATCGAGTACGAGTGTTGGATCCGTGGCCAAACGATTCGATCGATCGATGGAAACGTCACCTCCGTCGCGTACAGCGCATTCGATGTCCGCCTCTTTCATCGATTCGTTCTATTTACTCGGAACCGTATTTGCGCGGATTTAGCGCAACATTTGGTCGTTTCACCTCGGCTGATAAATAACAGGGGGCAAGCAGTTTCTTCAGCGGGAAACTGATTCGCCTAACCGGACCGCAATTCATCCGATTTATTCCCTTTGCCATCCCTATCGAATCCATAATAATTCCGTGTTATCACCGTTATTATCATTTGTAAATTAAACGGATTGATTGCAAGAAATTTTCAATTTCCAAACGAATATTAAATCTGTTGTTTCAATATGGAATAAAAAAATTCTTTTTTTTTTTTTGAGGAGTGTCAAAGAAATATTCTTTAGCTCTATAAATCGGTGGATTTGTTTATAAACACTGTCACAAAGTCGGTGATAATCGGTGTTTAAAGTTTCAATAAAATTGACGGCTCTGATTTTGTATTTTTCTCGCGAGTCAAGGTTGCGTCCGACCATTAATGGTCCGTACTACTGTCGCCTCGAAATTTTTCGCGCCAGAATATTTTCCAACTTGGAAGAAAAAAACGATCGATTCGATTCTTAAAATTCACCTCGATACTTCTCTCGAAAATTTTATCGAAAATTTCTTTGCAAGTCTACCTCTCCCTTCGAGAACATCAGTGAACTTTTGAACAAGGATTAACGTAATAATATCAAATTGACTATGAGACTATGGTTCGATAGAATTCGAGGGTTACGATTCGTTGCTTTATTCTGAGCAGATTCGTCGCAATTCAAGATATCCTCTCTCGAATATTCTCGCAAATATTTTCTCCAATGTTCCACGCCACGAGCAACATCATAGTTCAACTCGTACGAACAACATCTGCCGCTGCGCCGCACGTAACGGCTTCTCCCCGTACTTCTCCAGTTTTCGCCTTCCCTCGCCTCACTTTCGCTCTCGTTCCGCCTCGTATATCCGTCGATTCGGCCGCATAAAACGCCACGTCGATCGGATACAAGCGCTTTCGTCGACAATTTCACGCCTCGTCGAGCACCGAGCGCTACGCCGATGCACGGCCACGATAACTGTCCACCTCTCTCACCTTGAGAGAGAGAGAGAGAGAGAGAATCTTAAAGGCACGCGTAATCGAGGAAAACTCGTTCGAGCGGCGTGGAAAAACGAGATAAAGATCCCCTTCGGAAATCGTGGCTTACCTCGACGACAGTCCTCGAGACTTTTAACCCCGCCGGCCACACTGTGAATGCCACTCGCTTTTTTCTTTTTCTCTTCTATATATATATAATTTCTTTTTCCCCGGTGACGTAATCGCGTGACAAATGAAAAGAAGAAAAAAAGGAAATCTAGTCTCGTATACTAGCTCGTATACTAGCTTAACCGACCTTTCATTAAGCGCGATGCTTTCCATTCTCCTCGATCGCAAAACGATATCAATTTGCACATTACGTGCAAGAATAAAATTCGCCTACGTATAATAAATTTCCATACTCGACGAAAGCAATATCTAAAAACGATATCTTAAAAATCATATTCCAAAAATAATTTCATAAGAAACTAGCGAATTAGAGATGGAGCGTATCCATACACACACGAGTGGGAAAAGTGGCAGGAAAAAAGAGGAGGGGGTCCATTAGCAGCGTCGTCGCATCCGCTGCACTTTCTCTCCTGCGCCGCGTCGCACAAGGGCAGGGTGTGCACGGCCGGTAAACCGTCGCCGGGGGATTCCCCACCTGGAATGCGTGCACCTCGCCGCGCTCCAACGGATTTCCCTCGCCGTTCCCTCTCCCCACCGCTTCCCCCACTCCTCCGCCACGCGGCGCTCGCCTCTCCTGCGCGCCCGCCCCCACCACGCCGCCGATCGCCGCCCCTCCCCTCCCTCCACGGCGAGTCGCGGCGCGTTCCCATGAATCAGGGGGTGGCCACCGCGGTGGCGCGCACGCGCGAAAATAGTAAACACTCCCCGGCTGCGCAATGCGACTCGCGTTGAGGCAGGTCCGGCATACGTGCGTACATATATATATATATATATATATATATAATATGTATACGTGTATATAAAGTATTATATATACACAAAGCGACAGCATCAGCAGCGATACCTACTCTGCCACGGCATACTCGGCTCTCGTCACTCTTCGCGCGTTCGTGTAGGTGCGAATGGCGGCGGAACAGGGACAGGTATATGGGATATGCGCGTAATGGAGACGGAGAGGGATAGAGAAAGGGGTTAGAGTGTGGGTGGGCAGCTCGATACCGAGTCTGGGTTCAATGCACACCGAACACCTCCTCCCCACTCGGCTCGCCCCTCCTCTACCTGCGCGCTCTCCTACCACCGCTCTTTCAACCCCTTCATCCATCCCGCGGATCATGCACTCCTCTCCGCGTCGTTGAGCCCTCCGCTTCTCTCCCCCTCCCCTCTTCATCTCCATCTCTATCCGTCCTCGAGGAGGGGAGGGAGGAGGGGTTTTTTTCCTCTCTTTTTCGTTACCGTGTCCTTGCCTTTGTACAAGGCGCCCCCCTCTCTTCTATTACTTCTTCTTCTTCTTCTTCTTCTTCTTCTTCTTCTTCTTCTCGATCTCTCGGCGACCAACGAATCGAATGGAATGGGGTTGGAGGAGGGGGAGGGTCAGAGGCAAGATGTTTTCTGCACGGAGGGAGGGAGAAAGGGGACGGGTTGCGGATGGTCAGGGTAGAGAGATGATGGCTTTGGAGGGTTTGTCCTTGCTTGATATCTAAGTAAGTTTTCGTGAAAGAGGCTTCGAAAAGTAATAAACATATTCCTCCACGCGATTAATTAAGAAGAAGAGGAAGATATATAAGCAGAAATGCATCGTTTTCTTCTGGGCTGGCCACGTTAAGAGACACGTTAGGAAACTATTTTTTCCATCGTTTCTCAATATTTCTCTCGGGATGCAAACGACATTTCACCTTCTACGCAGGAGAGAATCGACTTCCCGAAATCTTGTTTCACTCCAAGATCACGTTAACGTAATTTCTCTATGCTGAGCTTCGAATTCGTCTCGCGAATCAGGCGGAAGCGAACGAGATGATCGATAATAATTTCGCGGAAAGACTCATCAAGAGTTTTCTTTTTCGTTTTGAATTACGAGTCAGATTCACATTCGGTCACATTACATTATTGTTTCGTGTTTGAAAACGAATAAAAGATTAGAAGGTGGGCGCAACCCTTTCTATTTGGAATAATTCATCGAGGAACGGTTTCGGTTTCGGGTGAGAGAAAGGAGATGGAGCCGGCGGCGGGGGCGGGCTCGAGGGGGAGGACATCGAAATTGACGCGCCCTCGAGGGATACTCGCATCAATCGAGCTTCTCCACCGGCGCCCTTGCGTGTATTTCGATCTTGAGGAGAGAAGAAAATGTGCCCGCCGTGTGTTTTGACGGACAGACGTGTTTACGATCCGGCTTCTCCTTTTTTATCGACGATGCGAAACGGGCGGCGGGAAACGAATGAACAGTTTTAAGAAATTGACGGCCGAGGAGTGGAAGAATCTTCGAGCGGTATAACGGTTTTATTTCTGTCCCTTCTTTGTTTCCACGATTTAAGAGAGAGGAAGGAATTTCCTCCTTCTTCTCTCCTTCTTTTACATCGTCCATTTCCCTTTGCTCTTTCCCCCTTTGCGAAATTTTCGCAAGCGCTTGTAATAAAATTATTACGCGTCGAAAGAACGTTTCGACGTTCTTCTGTTAAGCCGTGCGCAACGATTTCAATTCCATAAGAGAAAAAAAAAAAGAAGAAAGAAAGAATTGCGAAATGGCATATGCTTGCAAACGAAGAAGAAGAAGAAGAGAAAATTTTTGCCGAATTTTTCGAAAACCATGCACCGTGGAAAATAAGATGGAAATAAGAAAAGAAACGACGCCTCCCTTCCTTCCCTTTTGAAGTAGTTGCCCGAGAAAAGCGACTAGAAGAAGCGTCCTAGAAAAAAAGGAAGAAGAAAAAAATCGGACTGCAACTTTCATACCTCGAGCGTCCAATATGCTAGGACGTGTTCCACCACCGCAACAGCCTCCCTCTCACGCCTCCAGGAATCGCGAACTAGAACTTCGCCGAGCGGCGAACGCATTGACCCTGGCAACCGGGACCAAGATCCAGCCACTTCCCTCCTCCCCCTCCTCCCCCTCCTTCCTCTCCCCTCGGTCCATCCACCCACGCTCGTCCAAATAAATGCCGAGGGATCGCTCTTTCGCTCGGTCATCGACCACCCATCTGTCTCACCACCACCACCACCACCACCCTTTCGTCATAGTCATCGTCGTGTTCAACCGTCCTCGAGATTCGACAATCGTTCTCGATCGCGATTCCGTCGTAATCTCGTCGTCGTCGTCGTCGTCGTCGTCATCCTCGTCGTTCCCCAACGAATTCGAACGGGACGGGACGTGTCGAAGAATCGATCGCGATTAAAAGTCCTGCACCGATGTAAACAAACTGCAGAGCGCGAACCGCGAGAGAGGAACGGAGGAGCAGAGGGGAGGGGAGGGGAGGATGGTTCGGGGAGGCGGCACGAGAGAGAAAAAGAGAGAGAGAGAGAGAGAGAGAACGGGAGTCGTTGGTGCGTTAGCTCGCGGAGGTCGTTGACCGAGGGATGGCGAAGAGAGAGAGAGAGAGGGAGAGAGGGAGAGGAGGGTCGGAAGGGTTTTGGAGGATAGAGGAAGGGGGCGTGCAGTTGCATCGACCGACGACGACGGCTGCTCAGCTGTGCACCGGCATCGACCCCCTCGCCCCCCTTCGCCCTTCGCTCTCCCCTCCCAACCAACCAAGTTCGCCAACCGAGGCTCCCTCGTCGCGGCCCGGACCTCGCGCAACCACCGACCGAATCGACCACCGCCGAGGCGGGGGCGGGGGCGGTGGAGGAGGAGGGGAGGGGAGGGGGAGGAGGAGGAGGAGGAGGAGGGCGGAAGGGGATGCTGCGCTGTGAACGTGACCCTCAAAACGTGGCACGCCGCCGTGTACGCACCCCGCGCGCGCGCCCCCTGTTACCAGACACACCGCCGTGCATCAACGTGGCCGCCCCCGTTAATGAATCGGGGGACCTCTATCCTCCTGCTCGAGAACCACCCCGCCTCGACTCGGCCGGCCTCTCCCTTAAGACTATCCGCCTTGTATATGGAGAGACCTCTCCCTCTCCCTCTCTTTCTCTCCCGTTGGAGAGAGGGTTCAACGACCGAGCCGAATCCGCCTTTCGTCGCCTCCTGGTGCAACGCGTCGCCCCTCGCTATCGACTGCCTCCGCTTCTTCCTCTTCGTCTTCTTTCGCCTTTCAATATATATATATATGTGTATATGTATATGTGTACATATCGGTTTCCGTCGATGCGAGGATTCTATCCTTTTTCATCTTCCTTTCATTTTCTTGCGGCTTTATTTTCGTGCCTTTTGGAAAATGATCTCAGGATCACGCATATTTGGAGGAAGGAAGAATTGAAGATGTATTGGTTATATAGGTATACGCAATTAACACGGGTGCACCCTTGAGCGGTGCGCAGGCATCCTCTCGCGGATCAGCGAGAGATACGCAACAAGTCGGTGTATCGTTGAAAGCATCGCGGGTTATTGTTCCGTTACAATTACTCGATCGCGGCGCCCGCGTTAACGGCAGAAACGATATTCCAGTATCCCGAATTCGACGTATTATATATCTTAAATATACATAATAACATATCTATTATATATAATGTATCTAATAATAATACATCTATAATATATAATATATCTATTATATATTATATATCTATTATATATAATATATCTATTATCGCGATTAATTATTTTAAATTTTTTTGAAATTTAATAAACTTAGCTAAAATAAATAATTATATTTTTAATTTACAAAATTAAGGTTTTTTAGATAAACTATTTAGCTATATTGAATTAATAAAATTAGTATTTTTTATATTTATATTTTTTATATTAATTGTATATTATAATGTTCATTTTTTAAATTTTTTAATTTTTTCAGAATTTATAGTAATTACTATTTTATTTTTTTTAATTGAAATTGAAATTAATTCTTGATTATTTTTAGTTTTTTTAGTATTTTCAGTTTGTGAATTAGTATTAGGATTATCATTAATAGTAAGAATTAATTATGAATTAGGTCATCAAAAATTAAATATATTAAATTTAATTTATTAAATTATATTATTATTTATAATAATGATGATTATAATAATAATTTTTTATTTAATAATGTTGTTTTTTGTAAATAATAAATATTTAAATTTAATTATTAGTAATTTAATTATAGTTATATTATTATTTAATTTATTTAATTTTAGTTGAATTGAATGAATTGTTTATATATGAAATTTTAGATTCAATAATTATTCATATGGATTAATAATATTAACTTTATGAATTTTTAGATTAATTTTTTTATCATTAAATAATAATAGAATTAATTGTTTATTAATTAATTTATTATTAATAATATCTTTATTATTTGTGTTTATATCAATAAATTTTTTGTTATTTTATTTATTTTATGAATTAGGATTATTAATTATTTTTTATATAGTAGTAAAATGAGGATATAGTGAAAATCGATGATTAGCAGGATTTTATTTAATATTTTATACTATAGTATTTTCTTTACCTATATTATATATTATTTATTATATTTATTGAATAAATAATAGATTAAATTTTATATTAATAGAAATATTAAATTTTAATTTAAATTTTATATTATTTATATATTTATTAATATCATTTTTAGTTAAAATTCCTATTTATATATTTCATGGATAATAATATATCTATAATATATAATATATCTATAACATATAGTATATAATATAATAATATATCTATAACAATATAATATATAATATAATATATAATATAATAATGTATAATATATAATATATAATATATCTAATAATAATATTTATATAATAATCTATAACATATAATATATAATACATCTATATAATAATATATTTATAACATATAATATATCTATATAATAATATATTTATAACATATAATATATCTATATAATAATATATTTATAACATAATATATCTATATAATAATATATTTATAACATATAATATATCTATAACATATAGTATATAATATAATAATATATCTATAACAATATAATATATAATATAATATATAATATAATAATGTATAATATATAATATATAATATATCTATATAATAATATATCTATAACATATAATATATAATATAATAATATATCTATAAAATAATATATTTATAACATATAATATATCTATATAATAATATCTACAATATATAATACATTTATATAATAATATATCTAAAATATATCTAAAAGTGGACGCTTTCAAAGATTAAAATCCTTCTCGAAATATTCTTTTCACTCCTCCTTTACTCGTACGTAATAACTTTTCTCCCTCCTCCTTTCTTTCCAAATTCTCCTCCTGACTCGCGATCGACTGAAGAAATGAATTCGTTCGACGTAGACTTTCGATCGGTGGAAGTCGAAACGATGGACATCCTTCTTTCGTTTCGTTTCGGGACCTCGAGGCATAACCGATAGCACTCGGAATGCACCGTCGTTTTACGATCGACGGTAGTCTGCCGCGTTACACGATATACGAGCGGCTCTATATCCACGTGTCTGGTTGTTTTAGAGAGGACCGTTTCAAGAAAACGCGTTGGAAAACTTTGAGAGAATCAAGATCTACGTAATTACGTTTCCTTATTTTTCCCATTCTCTTTGAACCATCAAAAGTTCTCCGATTCGTAATGGATACGGTCGAAAATTCGCAATGAACGAAACGGAGGAATTCTACCCAGGCAGATTCCGTGTAATCCTCCCTTCTCCCTTTTCGGTAGATTCGGTTCTAATTTATTCTTGACAAGAATAATTGGCGAGGGGAGAGAAAGAGAAAGAGAGAGAGAGAGGCGGGGGTGGCGAAGGCCGGCAATCTCAAGTTCGAACGGGAAGGAATTCTTCGAGTTTTAAAAAAAAGATCCATATCGAAGAAGATGATTTCCAGTTATGGGGCTACGCAGTATCCATGACAACGTGTGTGCCAGCCTGATGTACACGTTACACACGGCCCCGAACGATGGGGTAGGTCAACGTACGGTTTGTCGCTTGGCAACCTAACAACCTACCCCGCGACCAACTGCATCCAAGGATACTAGACCCCTTTTTTTTCTCTCTNTTTAATCAATGCCTTTGTCCCGCGGTTCGATTCTCTCTCTCTCTCTCTCTCTCTCTCTCTCTCTCTCTCTCTCTCTCTCCATTTTCCCCGCGCTGAAGCGAAACGCTGCGAGGAGGAGGGGCGCGGAAGTTTGATCGACGCCGAGCCCTTCCTTTCCGCGAGGCAACCCCTTTCGGTGTCGAAAGCTTATTCGAAAAATCGACGCCCCTCGGAGGATAACCTACATTCGAGAGAGCCGCGAGGTCATTCTTCCGAGCGGGCACGTTGCTCCTCGTGAATTAACCCTTCCCCAACCCTGCTCGTGTCACTCGAGTGTTAAGTCTTCACCCTTCCTCCGCCCAGTTTTTTTTTTTTTAGGTTACGTAGATTTTATAATTTTTCTCTCTCTCTCTCTCTCTCTCTCTTTGAATATTCATAATTATTCTCGATGGCGAAGTTGCGTGCATCGGTAAATGGATAAATAGAAAGAGGGATGAAGATTGTTTCCAACGGTGTTTTTTTTTTTCTCTCTCTCTGGAACGGAGAAGTAACGAAGGGATGGAGAAAGAAGGGTTCGAAGTTGAGAGATTGAGCCGTCCGCCGGGGAATTAGGTTAAACTGCGAGCAATTATGACAGGATATGATTTAGCCTGGCTTTCTTAACCGTCAATTTCTGTGTATACGTGTGTGCGCGCGCGAACGGTGGTCCGCACGCCACAGTGGTGCCGGTCAGGGACGGCCTTTGACACGTATTCCTCGATAGCTGTTGCGCTATCGTGGAACGACGCGAGTAATTGTTTCGTTCGTGAGCGTGTAATCACGTTGACAACGATAGCACGCGGTGGAGAACCGGTGTTATTGCTTTTTGCGGCCCACGATTAATTCTAGAAATCGCGTTGTTTTCGAAATTCTTTTTTAGAAATTAGGGAACGATAACAACGTCCAACGTATCGTCGTTAATTTTCGCAACAACGCGTTTTTTTCGTTTCGAAAGAGTTTGCGGTGGGAGTGTGGAATAGCGTGAGAACATCAAAACTTGAACATTTTTCGCGGAAAAGTTTAGTCACTCGGCTGGTGTGGCTGGTGTTTAAACACTCGGCTTGGTTATCTCATTCCGTAAGTGGATCTTTGCTGCGTGTCGTTTCGATTCGTATTACACACGCGTCTGAGCGTTGTGCTGAACGAACTTCGATTAACTAGTAAGTTTGAAAATCAATTTTTAAATTTACTCAAACGAAAGTTAGGTGGAATTAAGAAACATCTGCTTCCTATTTAATCGTGGAAGTTCATTTTTCGTATCTCTTTATCTATTCTTTTCAAGCTTGGACGAGCTAATCTATAAAAATCGTTAATTTTTAAACCCGATTAAGAAGCGCGTAAAAACATGTTGGCGAGTCGTCATTTTTACAAGAAACGTTGAAAGAAAGGGATTTCAAGATATTCTCCTCTTAAAGATCGATAATTCGAAATAATAAGGAGACAAATAATCGTTTCCAATAACTGAATTTTTTTCTCTCTTTCTCTATCTTTTCCTCTCTATCGATCCGAAAGAACAAAGCTTCGTGATAAGTGGGCAAAAAAAAAAGAAAAAAAAATATCATGGACGCTCGTACGAAGAAGAGATTCTCTAAAAATACCGAGTATTTTCAAGTATCAAATTGTTCAACATTTCTTTCTACACACCAATGATTGATAATTTAAAAATTAGAAAGAACAATTTCTTTGACGCCAAAGTTAAAACAGCTTCGTAAAGTAACGTGCGGGGGTACGATAAACCGTTTTAAAAATATACAAGGAGCAACAATAACAATAAAGCGTGGCTCGGTTTATTTAACGATCGAGTTAAAATTCGCTTGGAAGAAAAGAAAAAAAAAAGTGGAAAGAAAAGGTATCACACCCACACACTCGGTGCGATCTCGGATATCAGACCGTCGCAGAAATAGAGTTCTAATTCAGAGTCACGGGTCATTAGTAACGGGACAATGCCGAGAAGCGTAAAAATTCCGCTGTGACCGTGGAACCAGAAATTCCTTGAGACACCGTTAATAATAGAACCCGTCCACACGTCGGAGCCACACGCCCAGGGAACAGATAAGTCCCTCTCCCCACTCCTCCTCCCTTCCCCCACCCCGGATGAAAGCAGCAGCAGCACCAGCAGCAGCTGCTTTTCAATTTTCACCGTGACATCGGCCTCGAGCCGATAACGAGTCGCTGCGAGCACGCTGAGCAAACAACCACCAGGGAACAGATGCATGTATATATCTGGTAATATCTGTGCCCCAACAGAACGATATAATATATTTCGCGCGAGAATTACGTATATATTCGGGGAGGGGGAAAAAAAAGGAAAAAAGAAAAATATTGAAATCGATATGAAATGGCGTGTGGGCGTTTACTTTTACTCAACCGTTTGCACAACCGTTTGCACAACGTCTGTAGATTTCGGTAATTGCTACAGCAGCGGCGCGCTTCGTCCGCGTGGCGAATTGATTGTGATCGAGCATCGGTCGACGATCGGGAATCCATCTGTCGGCGAAAGAAAGAAAGAGGGAACGGAACGGGAAAAAGGGGGCGCGAGAAGAACACGCGTGCGACGTCGTCCTAATCAGTAGCGAGATCTGAAAGCTGACCGTTTAAAACTGACACGCGCTCCTCGAACGGTTTTAAGATTAATTATAGAAAGGGAGCGTCACTGGCCTCCGCCGTGTGGAACTGTCGCGCGAGCCGGAGAAAGTCACGTGCGACCGATTAGTATCTAAATGCTCTCGTTTCCGCGTCTCTGTCTACGCATGGGTGGGGAAGTTGAAATCGTTGTTGCGATTTGATGCGTAGACAGTTATTGAGAGAAAAAACAAATATAGTTTACGCGAATAATGAAAAACTAGAGTAAAATGCGATATAATATTGACGTGTAATAATTGATCGATAATTGGTAATTAATAAATAATTATTGCAGACAAAGATTTGAATAAAAGAATGTAGAAATTACGAAGAGATAATTTTCGTTTCAAACTTTCCCAATGTCAAATTGAACACGTCCCTCGTGTTCATCGTTTTCCCTAATCTATTTCCAATATCTCCAATCCCCAATTGCTAATTGTCGAAATTAACTGCGAACCAACATATCGCAGAGCAGCTACAATAGGACGGTTTCAGCGCCCTCGTGTGTTCATCGCTGTTTCTCTGATTAACGTTCATTTGTCGACACGTCTTAAAACCAATCCAAATTTTAAACGTTATAATTACGTTAGCGTTATCGCTTTGATATACCTTTGAATAATCAATCAGAATCGTGCGTAGACGTAATAATAACAACAAACACGTTTTTATATGTTATAACGTTGAAATCACTTTTCTCTAAAATTTAAAACTCTAAAATTCGATTGCCCTTATTATCGTCAATTATCTTCGTTTCCTTCGTATCCTTTGTGAATAAACTCCTTATTACGAGAAAGAACAATAAAGAAGAATCGAAACTGATTCCCGTACATAACGTAATAAAATGTCAGGATTCCCCTGCGAGTGTATCGTCTACTTAATCAGTAGCGCGCGTCGTGCAAGGGGTAAACAAGACTCGTGTCTATTCCCCGATCGGGAAACCGGCGAACGAACCCACGAACGGTCGGGGACCGTTCCGTACGCTCGAGAACCAATTCCACTATCTTACGGTCGCTTTGTAACCGATCGATCGTCTCTCTCGCGCCCCTCGCGTCTTAAATCTCCTCTTCCTTTTTTTTTCCCCCCCTTCTTTCCCCACTCCTCTCTCCTCTTCCTTTAGACACCGCTAGACAAGCGTGTTTCTTCGCGGCGACCGCGCGATTGCGCATGCACACCGCACTAGCGTCAGATTAAATTCGAAACGGCCTGTAAAGCGTTACCGAGACACGTTGTGTTTTGTGTAGTTTGGAATACGTGTAGCGCAGAGTGCGCCGTGGGGTCAACGACCCGTCTACGCTGTGGAACGCACGCACACCGACCCACCAGCCTCGTGTACACATGGCACACGACCGTGCCGTGGCATGTACGTGTGAACACGGTGAGCCAATATCGCCATGCACCTCCACCAGATGGAGCTGAATCTCTCTCCCCCTCCCCGCCGCCGCTCCTCTTCTAGCTATCTCTCTCACTTTCACGGCTAGTAACGCGCCTCTCTCGTTTCGCTTCACGCAAGAATCTAGCCTAGACCGCGTAGGCCATGGAATATATGGAACGATAGACGGCCAAGTATAATATTCGTAACGAATTCTCGAGTGACGATAAGGACACGCAACACGTGAACACACGTGTGTGTGTGTGTGTGTGCACTTATCTGTCGAGAGTTACACGTTCTCACCGAAAGTTTTTTTCGGTACTATAGTAGATACCGGATCGTTCTTCTTCGGGCCTTTGCGACGGGCCACAGCTTTTTCGGATTTCAAGGGTGATATTATTTTTAGAGGGAAAGGTATACGGGGTACACGTGTATCTCTCGATACGGGATGATCGGAGTTTATTCTCGGTCGATGGAGACTATTTTCAATTGTAAGTCTTTCGAACGACGTCATCTGTCTGGAATGCAGTTAACGAGATTTTAAATAAAGAGGTTTAGAGGTATTTAAAACGAACTTTTAAATCTTTTTTCTTTTTTTTTTTTTTTTTTTCTTTTTTTTTTTTTTAATCTGGAGAAAATACGTTTGGAATTTTAAAGTAAGATAAATCCAATAAGTTTGAAGTAAAAGTTTTTATCGAAATACCTCAAACGAATTTTCTATATCATAAACAGAAGAAGGAAGAGAATTATATTTACATGATATAATTAACGATGTATAACGATAAACAACGAGATGTAATAAACGAATTTATTATTAATAACGTATGATGCACATTTAAAACTCGTAAAAAAGCATGCAATGCGATAAAATCTTTAAGTATCGAAATGCATCTCTTATATCGCAGATGCACACAAGACGATAATTATATTTTATGTATTTTTGAAGTTTGAGATAGATAGAAAGCTACATACATATGAGCCTCCCTCGAACGAAGCTCCCTTTTTAACGCAGCCGAGTGGCTACACAATCGAGCAATTATAAACATTATTCGAATTGTGGCCTGACACACGGAAGCTCAAAAAGCGGAAATAGCTTTTACGTTAACGGATCGGTATAGTGAAAAGGAGAACAATCAAATACGAAGTAAACGGTATTCGTTAATTTATTATAGCGATTAAGTTACTTAAAGTTTGCTATCACGCGAAAGACAATCGTAAAAATATAAGAATATAAGATATAAGAATTGACATACAGAGATAGAATAGATCGTTTTTATTACGATTTCAGAAAAAGAGAGGTAATTTATTTTCTTTTTATTGATATCTAGTTTAGAATACAGTTGTTTTTGAATTTGTAAATACACGTCATTAGAAACATTATTCCATAATAATTTTACGATGCTCTGATAAGGTCTTTCACGAAACATTCTCTATTCTCTAGCACATTTTGATAATGCTATTATTACGGACATAAAAAAATAATTTCTTTCAAACAACGAATCAATAAATACAACGAAACGCCATTTCTGTCTACAACTCATTAGAGCGTAAGATTTGCTCTCGTATCGTTACAGTCCAGGTCCTTGACCTGTCCCAGTCCACCTCGTTGCCGCTGTGTCCGTCAACACACTCCCTATACGCGCGAATTGCTTATTTCTATCGTCTGTTCTTTTCCTTTGATCCGCGTTGATCGATTACGACATTCGAGAATCATTATATTCGATAACAATTGTAAATCTCGTTGAAAATCAAGCAAAAATTTCAATTGACACTCACGACACCACGCTGCAACGACGTTACACCATCTGCGCAACCGAAAAGCGACGAGGATCGCCGAAGATGGCCGAATGGTTGTCAGTTGTGACGAGAGTCGCGGTACGGCGCACGTGCGAGTAAAACAGTGACAGATAGACGGAAAACAAGATAGTTAGAGAGAGAACGAGCGAACGAGAAGGTTCGAGCCGCGTGCGAGTGGGAACGAGGAAGGGCGGTGTAGGAAGAGGGGAGCTTGAAAATCGACTGGACGTCGTCGTGCACATTCGTCGCGTTTTCACGGTCAGGCTTTATCGATCGTAGAAGGAGGGCGAAGGAGCGGAAGGAAAGGAGTTTCGGAGTGCATCAAAAGGGCGTTGAACCCAGCCTTTCGGCAGTCGCGGCGCCCATAATGCAACGATTGTTATACCCACCCGCCCCGACAGCTGCCGAACTCGTAACGTTCTTTTAACGAGCGCACGAACACTGATCAACAGAAAATTTTCTCTCTACGTAAGTTAACGAGCCAACTATCGTAGTTTTTTTTTTATTTTCTTACCGTTTGTGTCGTAGACGCTTCGTGTTTCGTTGGCGTAGGTCCGAAACGTCGTGTTCTTCGCTTCCCAGGAACGAAGACTGCCGCGTATTTCGTAACTGACAGACACAAAGTGAACGTGAAACGTCATGTCACAAACGTTCCGGTCATTTTCGCGCGGGCAACGTGTTTACATGGCGCGAAACTCGAGTCACCCTGACCGCTATTGCAGAGAAATCTTTCGCAGTGTTTCTTGTTTAACGAGCCAATTATCGCGTTTCGCAATTATATATATATTTTTACCGACTGAAATGTTCGCGAGCGCGAACAGATAAAATGCGGTGTCTAAAAAAGTTATGGTCGGAATGACGAAACGTACGCGCACCGATTCTGCTTACGGAGGATCCAAACCCGTCACTATTATTATTATTAGGAATCCCTTTTCGGCCGTGTTCACGCCCTTCGTGGTTTTTCCATGCATCCCTAGAGAGAGCAAAAGGGGGACGAAGTACAGGGTGGTCGAAAGAACGAACATCAGAGAGAGATGGTGTATCGCGTACGAGGATGCGAGAAAGAGAGAGAGAGGGGAAGAGTGAGAGAAAATAAAGGGGAAAAAGAGACAGAGATAGAGTGAGAAGCAGAGAGGGAGAGACGCATGTGCGAGCAACAACGATGTATTTCGGTGCAGCGCTCCATACACCGCGTGGAGGTCAATGCCCGTCCTTACTCCGGCCCAAGGAAGGAGCGGGGGGGTATGGAGGGAGCGATAGAGGGGCGTGGAGGTCGGGGAAGGGAGACAGAGGGCAAGCACTGAGCGGAAAAAATGAACAAACATTCAGAAAGACCAGAAAAGGGACGCATAGAGTGCTCGTGCACCATTCCTCTCTTCCCTTTCTTTACCTCGTGTTAACTTTCATGTTAATTGACGAGCTAAGATTTATGCTTGATTTAAACGACCGCTTCGAGTTCCGTCGCCTCCTCCTCCCTCTCAACCGTTTTTTCTATTACGAGGAAAAAAAGCTTTTAAACGATACAACGATTCAACGTTTATTATTTATAATTTCCATAACCATTATTTGATAAACGAATGGTTAAATAATTTGTACAACACTTATTCGTTATTTCTATCTTTTGGATTATTAATGATTATTAATCGTTTCACAGGTTATGCTTCTAGAGTGACCAGGAATTTTTGTTATCATCGAAATTAACACAAGTTAAAAATAACTTTCTATTTCTATTTCCTACCTTTATCTAGAAGCCGTATATTCCATTTTATTATATTCTATTTAAAGAAACGTAGATATCAAATATTTAGAAAATATAGAAGAAAGGAATAAATAAACGATACGATATACAATATATACCAATATCGAATTACTTAAATTTCCAACACTTAAAATTTCCCTATTTCTACGAATACGCTCTTCTGTATTTCGTACAAGACAATGCCCGATACAATCCATTCGCGACGATGACTTGCCTCGACTCAGCCTCGATAACGATAATATTTATTTAAGAGGCGAGCGGTGCGTCTAGCAGGCGCGCTACTAATTTCCACGTCCAGGCGCTTGTCTAGCCGCGTGTCGTTCGTTTATTTTCGGTGTTGATTATGCAAACTTTTGACGCGTTGCCAATCAGCCGTGATGATTCACGGACCACCAGAATTGATACCGCAGGGCCGAAAATCTGTTCGCCACGCACGTGGCGCGGCAGGCTTTACAACCATTTTCACGCGGCTCACGAAAATCCCTAGATCCCTCAACTAATCCCTAGAACACGTAACATAACACAAACGAACGAATCATTTTTAAAAAATTTTAATCAAAGCGTAATTGTATGTAATTTAATTTTTAAAAAAATCGAGATATCTTTATAAGAGAGGATATATATCGATGATATATATATATATTAAGAAACTTGTATTTTAAAAAACTTGATCGCGATTTCTGGCAACGACCGTGGCATCGGTGCTTTTCGGTAGCTTTTCGTGTAAGAAAGCGTGATCTTTGGACCAAAGAGGAAACACGTAGCAGACTGGCTGCTCGTGCAACATTGATGAGACATTACGACCGGTGGATCGGGATATACGATTGCAGACACACCGAACGTATGTACTCTTACGTCGAGTGCAATCGCACGAGGCGCATTTGTGCGATGTTGCTTGATTCACGATCCAGGATGGATATCGAACGTTGTCTCTCGTTCAAATTCGTTACCGGATCGATGTCGTTAGATTTTAACGATCTATTATTTAGAGCAATAATAAATTTGATTACACGCGTTATTATTCCTGTAATGTAAAATGTAAACTTTAAAGCAATAATAATTATGGTATACGGGTTTTCAAACAATTCTGGTTTCACTTTGTCCTGATTTTATGCCCGTTCGAATTAAACATGGATCCGGGTGAAAATAATGCATCAACTCAGCTCGAAACTCGGGAAAGTTTATTCAATTTTTATTTAAACTTTGTTCTTGTACTTTTTCTTTCTTTCTTTTCTTTTTTTTTCAACGACGTTTGATCTCGAGATAATTCGATAAAAATTTGTCGAAAGGTCTTAAGAAGAAATTTCCGTTATACTTAGGAATATATGTGACAACCATGTTCATATCCAGTGTTGTCGAGGACTCGAAACCGAAAATCCAATGGCGTTTGCATAGATTCGAGATGGGATAGGAACAGTGTTAAAACAAAGAGCTGAATTTGATATTGGATTCGAAAAAGAAATTAGAGAAATAGAAACTTTTAATGGTGACATCGTGCACGCCTATCAAGCGCTCATTTATCGCCGCCATTAACCCAGTGACACGGCACAAAGGTGCAACCTTTCTTCCTTTTTTTTTTCCAATCCTGTTCTGACTTCTTCCTTCCGTCAATCTCCCAAATTAGATTATTCGAAATTCCAGAATTTCTCTTCTTATAATCACTGTTTCCGTTTTCTTACGGTAATTACACGCGGATCAAAGCCACGTAATAATTGCTTTCGTCCCTGTTTTCCCCGTCTAAACCCGTTTCGTTTTGTTGTTTGTCAAGAATTCGTTCGTTGAATCGATGCTCGAAACATTTCGAGATAATTTATAAGTTATCAATTTAATCAGTTTCGAATACGATGATAAGTATCAGGTTGGAAAGAAAGTTCTTTTTAAATTCAAATGCGCATAGATCTCGGCTGAAAGAAAACTTTATTAATCGAAATAAACAAGTTTTGTTATAATAAATAAAATTCTAGACTCCTGGAACTGGAATAGAAAAATTTTGGAATTTGCTTCTTGTATTTTCAACACCCTGAGAAATCAGGAAAACTAATTTGAAAATAAAATTAATAATATTTTCACAGAGCGAAAAATAAAAAATTTTATTATTAAAATTAATTAAAATTAAAATTAAAATTATACACAAACGCAATTTAACACCCAACTCAATCGAGAACATTTATAATCGAAAAATAAGAAAAAGAAAAGTGAAAACTTTCTTTCCAACAACAACAATATTCTAATAATAACGAGCATTGCTGATATTTCTTCGAAACTTATATGTATATATACTCATATCACGATGAAATTTTGACGTGGCAACAGTGGTTATTAACCGAAAATCCAGCATCGTGAATGTTCGGCGGGAATTACAACTTGGTGGAGCCGCGGTAAACGGCGGGCATAACAGTTTACTTGGATCGATCGGTGAATTTCGAAGTTCAGTTTCCTAGAGGCGCATCCCGGGGAGCACACATATACCTGGTTTGCAAAGCAAATAGAAAATCGATACGATTTCACGCGAGTGTTTGACGAATGATTCGGTATTCGGCCGATACGCGATAACCTGTTAAATAATTCCATTCTGTGCGCATGCGCGAAGAAGAAATGGCTGACCGATCGCCATTCCTCGCGAATTGCACAAATTCGGATCGGGTCACCGATTTTTTTGACCGTTATAATTGTATCGAATCAACCAGTGTCTTTCACGTTCAAATTTATCTCAAGAATTAATCTCAAATCTTTTGCACTCGAATCGTGATTCTTTTCATTGGATGGTAATGGTTTAAATTTTTTAGAATATTTTTTAGAATATCAATCTGAAATGTAGAATAATATATATTGTGAATAGTTAGATTTTCTTAGTTTTTGAGTTTTGTAAGGGTGGGATGTGGTGATGATTGGTTCGAGGAAATTACTTCTGTTCGTAGAGGAATTAAAATATAGATAGAGAGAAGCAATGATAAAGATAGAGATGAAGCAAGAGTGAGAGCACATTACGTTAAAAAGATTTGTAAGCTTCACTCTCAACGAAATAAGAAAAGCAACATTCAACAAATTTTCTCTCTTTCTATATAAAATACAAAACTCTTAATTCATCCACGAAATCGAATCATTTCGAGTTAAAAAATTCATACGAAAAGTTTTCATCGAGTTGTTGATTAAAGAAAAAAAGAAAAATTCGAAAATATTCAGCGGATAATTTCATCCCAATTTTGTTCCAAATTCGAAAAATTGAGCGAAGCCACCTGCAAAATTCGAAGAAGCAAGCCTGTCAAAAAAGGATGGAAAGATGCAGGGGAAGGCGGCAAGGAGCCTCCCCTTCTCCCCGGAGCGGGGACTATTTTTCGAACTAGGTTCCCGGGTGGAACTGTGGATTAGGAAGCCTTAGGCGAGAATGAATTATGAAGCCGCACGTACAGAACGAGGAAACGTCTGTTCAAACTCTGTGTTTCTCCTAGGAATCGTATGTGTGTGCGCGTGTGAGTGTATTTATATTGTTTCTTGGTCGACCACCATTCCCTCCCCCCTCCCCATTTTCGCTCTCCGTGTGTACATTCTTTATTGGATTTGTCATCGGCCGCGAGCCACACACTATATATATATATATAGTTATATAGGCGCGGCAACGATTAACGAGCAGGACACATTGCATTTGCACTTTTGCTTCTTATTCTTCGCGCACACGCACACACGTGTGCCCGATCGACGAATGAATGAAACGTTTTAGATTTATGATTTATGCCAGCGGTTTATTGCGACCTCTTTTTAATGGTAATCACTTCTTGCCCGATTAAAACGTTTCTGGGTGGCAGGTTCGGTATAGAATGATAACAACACGTAACGATCCGATTTAATTAGACGTATTATAAGCATTTATACAATTCGCGGATCCATTTTGATAAACTTCGATTACGATTTTCAATGACATTATTATACCGTATTCTTATGGATAAATTTCCTGGAGAACGAGTTATGCAACGGAAGGTAGAAAAAAAATGTAATTATCCGAGATCCGAATCATGCAAAAATTATATATATTATATATATATATATATATATATATATAAAATATTCCAAGTAACAGATTTTTTTTTTTATTTCTAAGCGGTGAAAACAATCGTTAGAAAATAATCGAGCAGCGAATTATGCAAAGATATATATATACAAATATATATAAAATATTTCAAATAAAATATTTTTTTTTTATTCCTAGGCGCAGGAAACAATCGTTAGAAAATAATCGAATATATACAGATATACAAATATATACAAGATATTCCAAGTAAGACATGTTTTTATTTCTAGGCGAAGAGAGAAATTCTCGAACAAAAAGATTACAGACATAAATACAGCTAGAACAAAAAAAAAAAAAAAAAAAAAAAAAAAAAAAAAGAAAGAAGAAAAGAAAAGAAAGAAAAAGAGATCGGTTCAATAATCAAAGAAGCAGAAGAAGGGCAGGGCGTCGGAAGGAGCGTTTAGAAAGTAATATCCCGGACAAAGAAACGGTGATTATCCGAGTGGGTATAATGGCGGCACGGACGGTAGCCGGCCGACACCAGGAAGCGAGCCGCTTAAACTCCCCTGGTTGCGGTGCAATTGCAATCATCTCGCTGCCTAGCTAGCTGCTGCCTAGCCAGCCACTTTCACTGGTGACCTACTGTTACGACGTCCTGGCTCGCCGGTGACGCGCCACCTTCCACACACCGTGTGTCTGATGACGAGCGCGCGCGCTCGAGCCCATCCACGTGTTAGTGGTGTACGCGCGCACGCGTGAGCCCTGTGTGCGTGAGGAGGAGCGCGTGCGATCGCACCGCGAGGCCTGTTCACGATTCGTCCGCGCGCACGCATAACCGTTAAGCGCGACCAGAAGGGAAGAGAAGGGAAGAGAAGGGAAGATTGCGGTAGCTGTTCGCAGAACAACTTCTTTGAACGTGCCTCTGTCCGATTGGTTGTTTCTCGTCGAGCTGATACGATCGTATATATATAAATATATATTATACACGATATATATTTCCTTTGAGAGAGGATCGCGTACTCTGCGAAGTTTGTTGAAACGAACGTTTTTTTCGCCAGTTTGCCAAGTTCTTTGCGAAACAGAGAGTTTATTTTGTAGTTTATCTTATTGTTTTTAAAGATATTGGATAGAGAATAATGTGTATTCGGGGATTGAACGTGAGGTTAGATATACTTGCCACGACGACCCTGAGTAAAGTTCGAGCCGCTTATCTCTTCTCGCACGCTTCCGTTTGGTGTTCGAAACATGTTTAACGCTCAATTTACCTCGCGAGCGTAATATATCCACGAAATGCACACGATATCTAGATCGTTCTCTGGAGATAGTTTGGATAGCTGTTGAAAAGCATACGTATAAATTATGCACGTACGAGCGTGATCTTTTTGAAAGATATAAATTTGGATGAGGATGAGAAATACGTTGAAATAAATATTTCGCGATTCTCACCGAACTTTCCAGTCGTTATCTCGGTAAATAAAATTATGAATATCGCATTAGCTTCGGCTCGCTCGAAAGTGTCAAATTTCGCCAGATATTTTCCCCCTTCTAAAGTTTCCTCTAAAGTGAATGGAGAGAAGAGGAGGGAAAAGCAAGGAAGCGTGGGATAGAGAAAGAGCTACGTTGGGAGAGAGAGCTATTCGTGAACGGTGTATTCGTTGATGTAAACTACTCGATGATGTATTTTGAACGCTGGTGGTGGTCCCCTCTCGAAACCGCATTCAGACGATACAAACGTCCCGAGGAATTAGCGGAATCTTTTTGCGAGTTTAGAGAAGAGAGGATAAAATTGCTTGAGGAAGGGCCGATGCAGGGCCTTCTTCTTTGCTTTTTTTGCTTGCTTGCCGGTATGAATTTTATCATGGAAATAAAGGGATTAGTTGCCATTTTTACTCGACCAATCAACTCGATCGAATTTTAAATATTTTAAATATTACCAAATTACATTCTTCCCTTATTCTTTCTCTTGTTTAACATCTCTCGATCTCATCGATTCGTCCTTTTCTAAATTCCTTTCGAAATAAATAAAATTTGTTGTCGCGAGATTAGTTCTATCGATCTTTGCACCGGATCCCTTTAATCACCTATTCTATCTCGTCCTCGTCAGTCTTCCCAATTATCCTGCGTTCAGGACTTTGCCAAAGTGCCAAACTATCGGATTACCAACACAACGCGAAGCAACAGACTCTCATCGAGATTAACATCGACATACTTTGCGCGTAAACAATAATCATCATCAACCACACGGATCGTGAACGCGTTTAAAATTTTATATCGCGTTCTCGAAATTCTGGTTGCCCAACTACAATTTTTCCCTTCTCCTCCAAAGTAACAAAGTAACAAGTTAAGATTGTAAAACCGTGTCCAAAGTATAATAAGGGTAATATCGATATCTCTCGTCGTGAATTGTTTATTAACCGTGAAACATCTGGCCAACATTGAAACCGTCCATTAATACAATCGGCGGACCGTTTCTCGTAAAAAAACCGTCCTCGAAAACATTTCACGCGTTGGATTCACGGGAGGAAAACGCGGAAGAGAAACGCAGGCCGTTGCCTCGAGAGGGCAAGGTGCATGAACCGTGGGTGGTTGCGCAAGCCGCAACCTCCTCCTCGTGTACCTGACCATGCAGGCCGGGTCTCGGTTCTGGTGAGACCATGATCGCACGCAACATGCATAAATTACGTGGAACGAACTACGTGCACGCCTATACATACAAAGGGCAACGTCGTGATCCTGCGGCGGTGAAAGTTGCCCGAGGTCAACCCGCTGGCGACCATTCTTCACGCATCGTGGAAATGGAAAAAACTGGCGTTTATCGTAATAAAAATTATATTTTCGGGTCGAAAAATATCAGAACTGATGAAACTAGGATGGACAATTTTTAGCTTGTTTAAAATGGCACCGAAATTGGTAAGTACCATTTTTTGGTAACTAAGCATTTTGAAGAGGAAAAATGGATATTTGGATTGAAAATATCGATATCTTGAATTTCGTAGGTTTTTATGGAAATGGCATCAAAATGGCATCGATAGTATTAAGTACCATTTTTGATAAGTATTTTGAAAAGAAAAATGATATTTAAATTGAAAATATCGAAATTTGCTCGGCAATATTGAATTTCGTAGGTTTCGTGAAAATGGCACTGAAATGACATTAAGTACCATTTTTGGTAAGTATTTTGAAAAGAAAAATGATATTTAGATTGAAAATATCGACAATCTTGAATTTCATAGGCTTTGTGAAAATGGCACTGAAATGACATTAAGTACCATTTTTGGTAAGTATTTTGAAAAGAAAATGGCACCGAAATGGTATTAAGTACCAATTTTTGGTAATCGAGTATTTTGAAGAAGAAAGTGATATTGTATCTATCGTCGAATGATGATATTTAGATTGAAAATCTTAAAATTTAACGGACAAATCTTTAATTTCCCAAGTTTTGTAATTTGGTAACGACTAGCTATTATTTTTGGTAATCAAATATTAATTTCTAAAGAATATTGCGTATGAAAGAAAATGCTGGTATGAAAAAAGATAAATATCCTTATATCACGATTTATGCGTGTCTCGTTGAACCATGAATCTACAAATTATAATTGCAGCTTCGTTTGCGGCACTATTCACATGTCAATCTAAACGCGCGTCCCATTTCCGCTCTACTCACTTTCACTTACCAGTCATATTTATACTTTGACATATGTATGTTGTGTACCGTAACTTTTGTGCAATGCTCATAATTTGAAATATTATATCACAGTTTAATTCTTGATTGATTTTATAGGAGAAAAAAAATCATTTTGAAATTTTAATAAATTATATCATCGTATTTTAAACTATTAACGTTTATTGCATTCCGATGTTATTACGGAAAAATAAAACGGTAATAAATATATAATATATTTAACTATTCGAATCGTTTATTTCATTATGGAAAGTGAGCCTTTAAATTTTTGGTCGTAAAATTTACATCGCATATTATTTACGTCATATGAAATATTGAAAATTTATGCATATGAATTTTATATTTATACAGAAATTTAAATTCATGCGCACTAAATTTTATATAAGTTCTATTCTTTCTATTAGTTAATACTATACTTTCAAATTTTTGAACCGAATCAAATATTTTTACAGAAATATTTTCACAAATCACGAAATTCTTTTGCGACCGAAAACTTTACTGACAACTAAGTAACAATCGTGCAAAGTACAATGCGCATTGAAAGATATTTCGTATTGTATAAGAGAGAGAGAAAGAGGTCGCGGTGACTGGAAATGTAATGTCATTGCACTTCGGAAGCCCTGCAAAGCTTTCAAGCTCGTAAAGCATCGATGAACGCATGTAGTTTCATCGGGGTTTTGGAATTTTTAGGGCGTACGCTTATTTCAGCGAAAAATGTCTTACGTAAGGAATCGTAGTTTCAACCGTTATCACGTACAAAATATTGACTAATAATTTCATTTTACGCCAAAAATATAAAGATATCGAGATATTAAAAGCATTAGAAAATATTGTTTACAATTTTATTTTATCAAAGAAATTATTTTATAATTCTAATTTCTAAAAGAAGAAAAGAATTTATATGTAAAAATAATTGTTAAAATTATTATATATATATACACATTTTGTTACATAATCAATTAATATAACTAAAAATATAAGATAATATTTCTAATTAAAAACTTTAAAGATTTTAACATATAAGAATTTTAAAATGTATAATCCATAATATCATTTTCTTATACGTTTTAATTTCTATTGCACAACTTTGTAGCTATTTAAACGTTGAATTTGAGAAGTCAGTTCGTAAAGTGCCGAAATATGTCGAAAATATGCGATAAATCAACCAATAAGGAAGCTCCATGGGTCGAAGGAAAGTGGGGCAAGGATACGGAAAAAGTCGATTTTTGCCGAAGATCAGTACTTCGTAGATCCTCGAAGCGTGTATGAGTGTTTCGCGTGTTGCGTCCTTGAAGCAAAATTGCCGAGCTATGGCGTCTTTTGTTGTCGGTAAGTGTGCACTGTTTTATTCCATATCTCGTAAACTTTATATTCTTCAATGGATAAAATCGTACAATGCATCAAAAGCGTATACGTTTTATCACGTTTGAATATTATTTAGATACCATTATAAATGTACTATTAGAATTATCGATATATTATTGACCTAACCTAACTAATTCGAGAATCGAGTGAGTTAATATAATATAATCTTTACACGTAGTGAGAGTTTATTATTATCTTTTCTATCTCTACTACTTACTTATATATAAATCTATCTATAAAATAATAACAACAACAATATTGCGACGAAAAATGTAGAATCGAATAACATACGATCGAAATAAAATTCATAGCCTGGAAACAAAGCGAGCAAGCCTGGTTCGTTATCATCACCGCAGTAGGATTATCTTACTTCTTTTTTTCTGTTTCTTTTTTTAATATCAAACAGTCAGCTGACCGCAACAGCGAGGTCCATTGTCAAGTGTCTCTCTTTCTTTCTCCACCGAGTTTGTTATCCGACAGGAAGGAAAGCGTGGTCGAGATTAAAGTCCCTCCATTGGCAAGGTTTAGATTGTTGCACCGCATTCCCGACATTCAGAGCCGTTTCATTTAAAGGTTAAGGTTTCCTCGATTTCACGATCAAACTTGTAGATTAATACATCATACGCGAAAATGTATTGCATTTTTTTTTTTTTTTTTTTTTTTTTTAATACTCGCATTCCTTTTTCGATGTATAAGCATTACATTCTAAACGTGATATTATATCTAACGAATTATCCAGATAGTTTACGTGCTCGTAGAATTTCCGTCACATAGAATATCCCAAGAGAAAAATCGGAAAAAACAAGGTTCGAATTATTCTCTTTTTTGTAGAAAGAAGAAATCGTCGAGCGGTTTCCATCGAGCCACAAGAAACGCTGTTTCCTTTCAGGAGCGGGTTTCGAGGCAAAGAGCCGTGACACCCGGCAGAAAGATAGCAACGTTCGGCTCCTTTTTTAAGCCGGCCGCTTTTTCTCCCCGGTTACTTTGGCTTTTAATAACTCCCACGCGTAAAAACGACCCCTCCGGTGTGGCCGCGTGGATACGCTCGGTGGATGCGGCTGTATAACCACCGCCACCAGTCAATGACCCTGCTTTTAATGCCGAATCGACCATTTGCTCTTTGCACGAAATAGTCGGCTCGTTACCACCGCGAATATTATTTATCGCGCCATATTTTTTTTTCCATGAATTTTCATTAGTATATATATATATATATACATATATAACAATGGTAAAAAAATTCTAAACCTTGTCACTCGTGAAATCAGGTCAACGATACGCGATAAACGTGATAACGTTTATAACGTTTACTTATTATACTTAGGTATACTTTGCATAAAGTGCGCGGAATATTTTAAGACACTTGTTTGTTAAACAAGTTTGATTAATTAATTTTACGCAACATGGAAAAAAGTGAAAGGAATAAAAGTATATATAAGCATACAAAAGATCCAGAAGTCAACTAGTCTAACTCGCATTAATTCCTTCCTCGTTTAATCGATTTATCTAAACCCTTAAGAAAATTTTTAATATCATTATTTTTAAGAGTACGTTGAATTTAATTGTTCTTCGAATCTTCCCAATAGAAGAAGAAAATTCTTCTGAATAAAAAAGCAAGCAATACTCCTCAATATTCGAACTAATTACATCGCCCCACAATATTCAAATTAATTCGAACTCTCGAGAAACCATAATATCGAAACTATAATAATTTCGCCCAATATTACCAATCTCCTCAAAACAATCCCCAAACTCATCCCTTCGCATAGCATAGTCATCGACACACCCCCCCCTTATCACCAAGTCGTCCCCGTACGTGTGCAAAGGCCGCGGAAATTTCCGTCCTCCCCCCTCCCCCCGATCGACACCACTTTCCCCGCGGTCGCTTCCACGCCTCGTAAATCCCGTTACGTCCCATTCAGTCGGCGCGTGCGTTTCTCCGGTCCACCCCCAGCCTCGTGTTTTTTTCGCGCCTCGAGGGGCGCCCTGTGTCTCGAGATATTCGCGCGGCGATCCGCGGCACCGTTGCATTTCCATGTATTTTTATGCCCGAGTCATCGCTCCCACGGTGTATTTTTATCCGCCGCGGGTGATACGCGGCGTTCCTCGCGCCTCGGATCCGGGGAGGGCACGCACCGGATCGGGGGAAGGGGGAGGAAGACGGCGAGCGCGGAGTGGCGACTTCTTCGAGGCTGGAAGAAACGAATGTTTTGCAGAGTTCGATTCTAGGTAGGATGTTGTTGTCGACGATGTTTAGTATTATTTAATTTGCAGTCGAGTTGTAATTTCGTTGATCGAAGAAGACGGCAAGTCTTTAGTTAATAGAGATTTCTTTCGGTGAAGTTGAAAAATTTTTATTGACTTTATTTTTATTTTTATTGACTTTTAAAATTATTTAATATTATAAATTGAAGAAGATGATAGCTTGGAATAGAGATTTCTTTTGGTGAAATTGGTATGAATGTCTCAGAGTTGATTCGACTGAGAAGGTTGAAAGATGTTTATCGGTGCTTTTGTTCGCTTTTAGAATTATTTAATTATTGGTAATAATTGTAAATTGAAGAAGATAAGTTGGAATAAAAATTTTTTTCGTGAAGTTGGAAGATTTTTGTCGACGCTTTTAGAATTATTTAATTGGTAATATTATAAATATTATAAATTGAAGAAGACGATAAGTTGAGTTAATAGACATTTCTTTCGGTGAAGTTGAAAAATTTTTATTGACTTTATTTTTATTTTTATTGGCTTTTAAAATTATTTAATATTATAAATTGAAGAAGATGATAGCTTGGAATAGAGATTTTTTTTTGGTGAAATTGGTATGAATGTCTCAGAGTTGATTCGACTGAGAAGGTTGAAAGATGTTTATCGGTGCTTTTGTTCGCTTTTAGAAAATTATTTAATTGGTAATATTATAAATATTATAAATTGAAGAAGACGATAATAGAGAATTAATAGAGGTTTCTTTCGAAGTTGAAAGATTTTTATAGGCGGTTTTGTTCGCTTTCTTAATTTATAAATTATTTATTTTATTTATAATTTATAATTATAATATAATTATTAATATTATAATATAATATATATATAATATATATTATAATTATTATAATATAATTAAATTTATAATTTATAAATTTATATTTAAAATTATTTAATTATTTAATTATTTAAATTAAAATTATAATTTATATTTAATTTGTAATGTAGTAATTTCGAAAATTGACCAAGTTGATTCGATTGGAAGATTGAAAGATTTTTATCTGTGCTTTTGTTCGCTTTTAGAATTATTTAATATTATAAATTGAAGAAGACAACAGGTTGGAATAGAAATTTTTTTTGGTGAAGTTGGTATGAATGTCTCAGAGTTGATTCGATTGAGAAGGTTGAAAGATATTCGTTTTTAGAATTACTTAATTGGTAATATTATAAATTGAACAAGAAGATAGATTGGAATAGAGATTTCTTTTGGTGAAGTTGGTATGAATGTCTCAGAGTTGATTTGATTGTAAATTGAAAGATATTCGCTTTCGACGCCATTGCCAGAATTTTACCGATTTTACAAATTAAAGAAAATGATAAGAGCGCGATAAAAATTTCTTTGAAAATTGAAGATTTTTANTAGGCGGTTTTGTTCGCTTTCTTAATTTATAAATTATTTATTTTATTTATAATTTATAATTATAATATAATTATTAATATTATAATATAATATATATATAATATATATTATAATTATTATAATATAATTAAATTTATAATTTATAAATTTATATTTAAAATTATTTAATTATTTAATTATTTAAATTAAAATTATAATTTATATTTAATTTGTAATGTAGTAATTTCGAAAATTGAACAAGTTGATTCGATTGGAAGATTGAAAGATTTTTATCGGTGCTTTTGTTCGCTTTTAGAATTATTTAATATTATAAATTGAAGAAGACAACAAGTTGGAATAGAGATTTCTTTTGGTGAAGTTGGTATGAATGTCTCAGAGTTGATTCGACTGAGAAAGTTGAAAGATATTCGTTTTTAGAATTATTTAATTGGTAATATTATAAATTGAACAAGAAGATAGATTGGAATAGAAATTTCTTTTGGTGAAGTTGGTATGAATGTCTCAGAGTTGATTTGATTGGAAGATTGAAAGATATTCGCTTTCGACGCCATTGCCAGAATTTTACCGATTTTACAAATTAAAGAAAATGATAAGAGCGCGATAAAAATTTCTTTGAAAATTGAAGATTTTTATTAATAGTCTTATTTTAATATTATCTACTAATCGATCGTAATATCGATTTCTTCGAAGTTGAAAATTCGATACGAATATTTTAGAAATATCATAGAATTATTTAATTAATATGTAGTATTGTAGTTTTAAGTTGAAGAAGACGATAAGCTAAAATAGAGATTTTTTTCGTGAAGTTGAAAGTTGGTATGAATGTCTCAGAGATTGAAAGATTTTCAATTCAATTTTATCAACGCTTTTAGAATTATTTAATTAGTAATTAGTATTGTAATTTTATAAATTGAAGAAAATGGCAAGTGGAAGTTGATATGATTTGTTTTAGATTCGAATGGAAAATTGAAATAGAGATTTCTACGTGAAGTTGAAAGTTGGTACAATTGTTTTAGAATTGATTCGATTGGGAAGTTGAAAGATTTTTATCAACGCTCTTGTTGAGTTTTAGAATTATTTGTTATAATTCCAATCGAATTTATAAATGCGCAGTAGAGATTTTTTCCAAGTTATAAAAGATTTCTATCAGAGCTCTCAGAGATAGATTATTTATTGTAATTTTATAATTCCATATAATTGATTTAAAGTAAGTTATAAAATAGATGAAAAATGCGTGGTAACAATTTTTTTGAAATGTTTTAGATTTTGGAAAACTTTTAGAAGAATTTTCGACGCCATTGCCAGAATTTTACCGATTTTACAAATTAAAGAAAATGATAAGAGCGCGATAAAAATTTCTTTGAAAATTGAAGATTTTTATTAATAGTCTTATTTTAATATTATCTACTAATCGATCGTAATATCGATTTCTTCAAAGTTGAAAATTCGATACGAATATTTTAGAAATATCAATAGAAGATTTTGAAAGAATCGTTGAAGTTGAGAATCTTGGAAGAAATTTATCGGCTTTTTTTAAACGGGAAACGGAAAAAAAAATTAAGACGCTCGTGAATTTCAAATCATTAAGATAAGCTACGAAGCTTGATTGACGAAGATATACACGTAATATATATATAAATTCCGCAACAGAGAGAAAAATAAATAATAATTGCTTCGTCACGCCGACTGTCTTTCGTTTGTCAAACGATACTGGATATCTGTCTCTATCTATGACAGATAACTTCTCGTTGGAGAAAGTATATCAGTGTCAACGACCCCGAGGTTACATAAGGTAGCGCGAGTTACTCTCTCATTCATCGCATCTTTATTATTAATGAAATATAAATCTAAAGCACGTCTACGTTTCGCTACGGTGTTATTTCAAACAAAAAAAAAACAAAAAAAAAAAAAAGAACAAAAAATTACGAATATCAGAAACCACAAGAAGTTCCACCATATCTTCATTTATAATATACACGTATAATCCTCCATTTAAAATTTCGTTCGCGTAAATGGAATCGATGTCGAGCGGTGAGATGCTTCTGCTGTCCCAGAAGAAAAGAAGAAAAAAAAAAAAAAAAAA
>NW_025220714.1:196970-202169 GCF_014066325.1 Apis laboriosa | reverse complement strand
AAAAAAAAAAAAAAAAAAAAAAAGAAAAAAAAGAAAAAGCAAAAAAAGGAAAAGGGATGATAGAATGGTTGGGAAAATGCTATTACTCCCTGTTTCATTGACGTCATTTTTGGCTGCTGAAAAATTCGATGCGAAGCTCGCCGCGTTAAAACTGCGGGGTTTACCGCCGCAATTTCGTCCCGGGAAGAGTACCCGATCGGCGGAGTCCTTTTTTCGCAGTCATCGGTCTCGGTAGCTAAATTAGTTTCACGGTGTTATAGGAGAAAGAGGGAGAGAGAGAGAGAGAGAGAGAGAGAGAGAGAGAGAGAGAGAGAGAGAGAGAGAGTCCATCCGAGATGGAAGATAAAAACGTACGGTAGCCCCGAATGCTCTCGAAGTCTGCCACCTGCGATCCGTTTCTTCGAAATAGTTTTCCGTTTCGTCCATTGAAAATACGGTGGTGGAAATTGGAAAAAATTGTAATTATCGTTTCAAAATTTTTTATACGACGAATTTTTACATTTTTTACAATTTTTACGAAAAGGTTTTGTTGTTGAAGATGAAAATGATGGAATATTTTTAGAAATTTTCACGTTCTTGTTGAAGCAATTTTTTTTTTTTTTTATTAATAAAATTATGAAAAAAAGGCAAGAGATGGATCAGAGAGAGAGAGAGAGAGAGAGAGATTCGTTTCATCCGAAAAAAGGATTAAAAATTCAATAACGTTTGCAACAAAAGTTTGGAAAGTTGGTATTTATAAAAGAAACTCCTCGTACACTTCTTGTTAAACCTTCGTCGACAAACCTCAGGTTTCGCGTTCAAATTATTTCGGCCTTCATAATAAGCTATTTCTACGAACTATTCAGACCTCGAAGCTTCCGCCAAAGCCATTTAACGCGGCTCGTTGACTTCATTAATCGTTACGTTAAACAGAACGACCGAAATAGATGAGACGTTCCATGACCTGGACTTTAGAATTTCGATACTATGTATTTTTCAAATTGTTCGATCGTCAAACTATATTTAAAAATCTTTCTTCATTTCGACAATACCAAAATTCTTAACTTAAACCAAACAATTATTCAATCAATATTATTCAATATATTCAAATCAATATATTCCATCCAACTACGATAAAAGACAGAAAAGAAAGGAAAGAATCGCGCTATCGATCTCCAACGGAAAGATAAAAAAGGAAAGAAAAAACTCGTCGCGTCATCAACTTCCCAAAAAACGAAGAAAACTGAGAAAGAAAGAAAGAAAGAAAGAAAGGAAAGAAAGAGAAAGAGAGAGAATCGCCGCGAGTCTCCATCGTAAAAATAGAAGGATGGGAGGGGGGGAGAAAGAGAATCATCAACTTCCCAACACAAAGATGGAAAGAAAGAAATGCTCGAGTTTGGGGCCCCCTCCTCTAGTGGGGGCTAGGTGCATAGTCCTCGGAGAGAAAGTTGGTTGGCATAATACGCGATCTAGCCCAACCTAGGCCAGCGGACACAGACGATCGTGGCTCGCCAGGCCTAGGATAATATTGGCCGGGATTGGATCTCGCTCGAAGCTACGCTCGACCGGTTATGAGGAACGGTTGTGCAACGCGGTTGCAAACCGCTTGTCGGGAATGGAGAACTCTTCCGAGCCGCGAAAAGTGAAACGAGAGATCCATCGGGCACGCGCGCCCGCCATCCTCCCCCCTCCACGCGTTTTTTTTCTTCTCCTTCTCCTTCTCTTCTCCTTCTTCTTTACGACGTCGATAATCGTATTCCACGATCTTTGTGGCTGATCTTGCCACGGGCTGTAAATATCGAGGGATCGAACGCGAAAGGAACGTGACGATTGGAAAATTATTTTACGAGGAAAGACTATGCAAGGAGAAGACTATGTTTATATTCGAGTTTTTTGGATGAAGAATAGTTAGTTTATCGTTATGGCGATTTTTTTTTCTCTTTTTCTTTCGGTAAATCGTTCGAAGAGTTTTAGAAACGCACGTAGAAAATTCAAATGGTTGAATGTAATATATATTTATAAGGCGATTCTATTTTTATAAATCTGATTTTAATTAGAATATGGAATTTAATTTTTATGGAAAAAATAGGATTGGGATAAACTTTTTAAAATTTCTTTTTCAACTTCCAGTTAATACTTCCTTGTAAGTGTGATCGTTTAAATTCACTCGAATGATAAAAAGCGAATTTTTATTTTTAATTTATTTAAATTGCAGCACTTTCACGCGACAACAAAATTATTTTACATAGGAATCGAGAGAGTTTCGATTTAAAATTTTTAAAAAAGTCACGAGAATAACGAATTTGAAATTTCACATGAATTTTTCCAGAAAGAAAAAAAAAAAAAAAAAAAACCGATCAGAAACGAGAGAGGTTTACGCATAAAAACCCGTAATTAAGTTTCATTTATATCAGAAATTCGTAGCAGTGGTGTTCGATATTTCGCGAATATTAAAAAAAAAAAAAGAAGAAAAAAATCGATGATAAAATATTCTTAACGATCGTATATTTACAGATATAATATTTCCGATTCAATTATTGGACGATACAAATTAATAAATAACCCGATGTTAATAAAAAGTGTTTAATCGAAAATATTTAAAATATCCATTTCGTAAAGATGAAAGAGTCGCGTAATATATTCCGCTAAATTGAAAGTGACAATAAAAAAAAAAGTTTATTAATATTTATTTAATATATATATATATATATACATCTATATATATATATATATATAAAAGAATTTAATTCGAAATATCTGGGAATACGTTTTTCAACCATGTTGAAAAATAATTGGTGGAAGCGTGTACCAATAGCTGTCAATAATAAATTAAAACCGGCAGATATAAACACGTTGAACATGTTAATTATCAATGATATCCGATATGCGAACATTTTTCTTTTCTTTTAACAATAATATTTTAAAAATATCCACTATCATCTTTGATATTGAAGACAATTAAATAAAGATCGCGTGTCCAAGAAATCGAGTCGATTATTTCCCCTTGCTCTCTTTCAAAAGAAGAAGGGATAAGAATGGGAACAGAGGATTTAATATCGTGGAATTTTTATTTCATCTGTTCAAACGACGTATTATTGAATGTCTTTTTTTTTTTTTTAAACAGTATCGGTCTCACCATTCTCAATTTCGATTATGGATAATAGAAATACGCACAGGAAAATTGCTCGCGGTTATCGCACCTGTAACCCAATTAATCGCGCAGCTTGTACGCATTGCATTGTTGTACAGTCGAGATTCGACACGGTGATAACGATTTTCACGGTATTATGTAGAAGCAGAAGAGGGAGGGGAAGATCGATTACTTTTTGCATCTGAATTCGAAAATTCGAGAAAAATTAAATTTCTAATATTCAAAAAATATCGGCGAATTAATTGTTGCCGAATTGAAATTCGAAACGAGAAATTTCTTCTTAGTCTCGAAAAGAAGAAAGAGATCGAAGAATAATTTAATACTTTCGAATATTCGCGTGATTCCATCCGAGAATACAGCTCCAACCCTCCAGCGTTGCGTACACGTTAATCTCACACTCGAGTTCATCAAACCGTCGTTAACGAAGGAGCGTGGTCTTCTTGGAACGATCAAGGTTCCATAGACGGGCGGAGATTCTGCTTGGAATTTTCGGTACGAACATGTCTTCCGAGAGAAAAATCTTTGGGTAGGATGAATACGTGACAGAGCAAGCGATTTTTTGAATCTTTGGAAAGCCAGGTGTCGAGCAATTTTTTTTTTTCCTAATCGCGACGATTCAAGAAAGAATATTCGATTTGGGAATAAATATCTCAAAAAAAAAATTTCATTAATTTAAGAAATAAACCCGCAATAAATATATTCAACTTGAACAAAATTTTTCAGAATCGTGAGCAAAATTCGTAAAATTAAGAAAAAAGAATTACTCCCCGCAAAGGAGAGGGGGGAAAGAAGAGAGGATCCCATAAAGGTATGGGAAACGTTCGAATCCGAGAATAAATATCTCAAAAAAAAAATTTCATTAATTTAAGAAATAAACCCGCAATAAATACATTCAACTTGAACAAAATTTTTCAGAATCGTGAGCAAAATTCGTAAAATTAAGAAAAAAGAATTACTCCCCGCAAAGGAGAGGGGGGAAAGAAGAGAGGATCCCATGAAGGTATGGGAAACGTTCGAAAGGTTCATTCAGTTCCGCGCGCCAATAGCGAAATGGTGGAAGCGAGAGGTGAAAGTCTATAGGCGCGCACCATGAGCGGCGTGCAGCGCCATTCAGTCAACGGCTGGCCGCAGCCTCTCCCGTGAACGAGGCGCGCGTCTCGACTCGCTCCACTGCCTCTGGTTGAAGCGGCGTAGGCCAGAATTCCGCTAACTTACTCATGGTACCGCTAGTCCACGCTCATATTCCCCGTTTGTGCACGCCGCGTCTGCTGCCTCGCGCTACTTCCGCCTTTTCACTTTCCTCCCTCCTCGAAACGAACTCCGTTCAGTGTCGCCAATTATTCGGCAGTAATTCTTGTGAACCTCGAATGACTCTCGTTGGATTCGAACGATATTTGTTCTTTAAAGTATCTTTTATCTTTATATAATATTACGAAGGGATAATAGAATGGTATGTAGGTTTTCAAATCCGAGATAATAAGAATATTATTTTGTAGGCATGGAAATGTGGTAATTGAACGTTAGATAGTTTCTTCTATGAAGAGGTTGACGATAAGAGAGAAAGAAGGGGACGAGGAAGTAAGAAAAGAAAAATACGAATAATAACAGCGTTTTCTAGGATCTATTTATCTAAAATATCACAACGAAACAATAATAAACGGAGCTTAGTGTTATTCCTTAAATTTTCTCTTCTTCTTTAATTTTCTATAATTACGAAGAATTCGTCTCGATTCGGTTAATAATATTATTAATGGAGAAGTCCGACCGAAAACGGGTCCGATGAAAATTTCAACACGTTGCGAACAACATCGTCCGATCAACATGTTTCACAATGCAAAGGGAAACGCGATATCAAAGAAACGATAAGTGGACAGCGCCGGTTCAAAGAACTCGAAGATCGCGAAGAGGCAATCCAACCGCAGATACGTACACCGGTATATAGTTATATAGTTATTGCTCTGTGGCGGTACCGCTAGTCCAAGGTTATTCGCGCCGCGTATTATATCGCCATGGTGCCCCGTGTTCCCCGTTTTCCCTTTTATCGTCCTCTCCCCACCCCGCCGCCCTGG
>NW_025220714.1:88407-196769 GCF_014066325.1 Apis laboriosa | reverse complement strand
TTTTTTTTTTTTCTTTTCTAAGTATTAGTAAGTTACACGTGTCACGTGTTAATGGCTCGTGCCTCGACTCGAAAACGTTCGATCAACGAAGGGTATAGGGCAAAGTAGGGGGTTTAAATGTTATATAATCGCGATGGATTGGAAATTAATGTGGGTAGATTTGATGGTGCAATAAATGGTTTCGATCGAAAGGAAAATTCTAGGATGTTTAGTGAGAATGGATTTGCTACAGGTATGTGGGTTATAAGGAGAGGCTCTGACGACAAAATTTGATAGTGCAATAAATAATTTCGATCGAAAAAAAAATTCTAAAATGTTTAGTGGGAATTTTTTAACAGGTTCGTGGATTATAAGGAGAGGCGGCTCTGACGACAAAATTTGATAGTGCAATAAATAGTTTCGAAAGGAAACTATAATAAATATAACTAATAATATAATAAATAGGTAACTATAATAATCGATCGAATAATAGATCGAAAGGAAAATTCTAGGATGTTTAATAGGAATTTAATAGGAATTTTCAGGTTCGTGGATTATAAGAGATTACAAGAGAGGCGGTTCTGACGACAAAATTTGAAAGTGCAATAAATAGTTTCGAAAGGAAACTATAATAAATAGATCGAAAGGAAAATTTTAGGATGTTTAATAGGATTTTCAGATTCGTGGATTATAAGGAGAGGTTCTGACGACAAAATTTGATAATGCAATAAATAATTTCGAAAGGAAATTATAATAAATATAATTAATAATATAATAAATAGATAATTATAATAAATAAGTAACTATAATAATCGAATAATAGATCGAAAGAAAAATTCTAGGATGTTTAATAGGATTTTCAGATTCGTGGATTATAAGGAGAGGTGGTTCTGACGACAAAATTTGATAATGCAATAAATAATTTCGAAAGGAAATTATAATAAATATATAATTATAATAAATAGATAACTATAATAAATAGATCGAAAGGAAAATTCTAGGATGTCTGAAGTAGGAATTTTAAATAGTTTCGAAAGGAAATTATAATAAACAGATAATTATAATAAATAGATCGAAAGGAAAATTCTAAAATAGTGCAATAAATAGTTTCGAAAGGAAATTATAATAAATAGATAACTATAATAAATAGATCGAAAGGAAAATTTTAGGATGTCTAATATTTTCAGATTCGTGGATTATAAAAGATTACTCTGACGACATTAATTTGAAAGTGCAATAAATAGTTTCGAAAGGAAACTATAATAAATATAACTAATAATATAATAAATAGATAATTATAATAAATAGGTAACTATAATAATCGATCGAATAATAGATCGAAAGGAAAATTCTAGGATGTCTGAAGTAGGAATTTTAAATAGTTTCGAAAGGAAATTATAATAAACAGATAATTATAATAAATAATTATAATAAATTATAATAAATAGATCGAAAGGAAAATTCTAGGATGTCTAGTAGGATTTTCAGATTCGTGGATTATAAAGAGAGGTGGCTCTGACGACAAAATTTGATAATGCAATAAATAATTTCGAAAGGAAATTATAATAAATATAATAAACAGATAACTATAATAAATAGATCGAAAGGAAAATTCTAGGATTTTCAAGTTCGAATCAAAGTGGGTGGCCATGCGAGATTGCTGCGAATGGCAGCACAGTCAAATTTCGAATTTTCAAAAACTCGATCGATAATTTGATCGATCGGTCTTCGATTTTCCGCGAAAGGGAGGGAGATCAAAAAGAAGAAATTTCGAAGAAATTATGCGTTTATTAAGATCGATATTTTCTATTCAATGAGTGTTTTTCTTTCTTTTTTTTTTTTTTAAAGAGGTTCACCTTGAGCTTTTTAAACGATACGACATTATTTCCTTGCATTTTTTTTTTTTTTTTTTTTCAGTCTCGAATGAAACGATACCTTCGATCGAAGTGAGATAAGTAATTGCACCAACGCTTTGTGCATTGTTTGCACAAGGTAAACTATCATAGTGTTCTAGATTGCTTCAGAATCTGATTTCCTTCTGACTCTTGAAGCGTTATTAATACGACTGTTATCAATGTTAACAATCGGTTTAATATACGGCCTATACGTTTCAGTTTCGCATATACGCGCGACTCGAAAATGCGTGCATTCACTTTTTATATTACTATATTCGCATATAGGTGTACATATTTAACAATTATTATTCTCTCGATTAAAATCGACCTGAAGATTCACGATAGATATCATCATTATTTCTGTTATAAATCGAAAATATTCTTCTAATAATAAAACAAATCAATTCCTTCAAATCAACAAATCACAAATTTCTATTAAATCGTGGACAACTTCTTTAAAAAAAAATTACCTATTTCTCTATTTTTTTTCTTGATTTTTCTTAAATTTACTGTTCCTTTCTTGGGATATAGCATATAATCAAATCAATTTCACAAATTTCTATTAAATCATGGACAACTTCTTTCAAAAAATATTATCTATTTCTCTATTTTTTTTCTTGAATCCACTGTTCCTTTCTTGGGATATAGCATATAATCAATTCAACCTCACAAATTTTATTAAATCATGGACAACTTTTTTAAAAAAAAATTACCTATTTCTCTATTTTTTCTCTTGACTTTTCTTGAATCCATTGTTCTTTTCTTGGAATATGGCATATAATTAATTTCTTCAAATCAATCTCACAAATTTTCTATTAAATCATGGACAACTTCTTTCAAAAAATATTTCTCTATTTACCTATTTCTTTTACTATATACCTATTTCTCTATTTTTTTTTTTGACTTTTCTTGAATCCACTCTTCCTTTCTTGGAATATACCATATAATCAATTCCTTCAAATCAACCTCACAAATTTTATTAAATCATGGACAACTTTTTTAAAAAAAAATTACCTATTTCTCTATTTTTTTTCTTGACTTTTCTTGAATCCACTGTTCCTTTCTTGGGATATAGCATATAATCAAATCAACCTCACAAATTTCTATTAAATCATGGACAACTTTTTTAAAAAAAAATTACCTATTTCTCTATTTTTTTTCACTGTTCCTTTCTTGGGATATAGCATATAATCAATTCAACCTCACAAATTTCTATTAAATCATGGACAACTTCTTTAAAAAAAAATTACCTATTTCTCTATTTTTTTTCTTGACTTTTCTTGAATCCACTCTTCCTTTCTTGAGATACAGAGATTCGACCAATTTTTCGTCCAATCCATTTTCTCTCTCGCGGCGAAATTTGACAAAGATCGATAATTCTAATAAATCTCGATCGCTTTGCATCGACGATTTCACGACGCACAATATAATCGTAAGATGGACGAAAGATCGTTTCAAGTGGGTCGACGAAGGATCTGAAGGGTTCTCCCGAACACGGTTTCGTCCATCTCCCTCCTTCAACCGATCCTCGACGCCGCGGGATGGAAAGTGTTTTTACACGTGGGAGGTCCTAACAGTTCTCGAAAAAGAAGGAGTGGACGAGAATATTTACCCTCGATTTTTTTTCTCTATTCGTAATTCTTTTATTCGACAGAGAGAGAAGATGAGACACCTCGAATTTATTTATATTTCTTCCCCCTTCGAAAGGTGAGATTAACAGATTAGATTAGAAGTAAAATTATCACTGTTTCTCTTTTCGCTCAAAGAAAAAGAAAATCGGTTCGTTCATCTCGATTTTTATCCTTGCTCATCCTTGTTCGAGCTTTATTCAACCCTCGATTTTGGAAATACCGTGTGATAGATTCGAAAAACTTAAAACTGTCAACACTTAAAAGAATACCGATACTTGCGTTTCAAAGAAAAAAATGAAAAAGGGAGAGAAAGGAGAGTGATCGTTGGACGAAAGCGAAACGCTATCGTTTTCCTCTTCTCGAGAGCGTAATGAAAGCGTGTTTGAACGATGCGAATCCTCGCTCAAATGATCGTGCTCAATTCGAATATTGATTCGGAGAAGCTGTTTCTCACGATTGGTAGACGCCGATAGGGAGCGTAGCAAATCATCTATTGCCGACTCGTTCTGCTCCAATCGCGATAATAGACAACAATAAGACCACCATCCTGCTCTTTCTTTCTATGCTCTTTGGATCTTGATCGATCTATGCGAGAAAGAAGAATACGTGTGATGTAGAATAGAAAATCAAAATTTAAAAGTTGGAAAAAGGGGATAGAAGAATTCTATTCGAATTGTCCTAAACTCGAAATGGAAATTGTATATCGCAAGAAGAAGAAGAAGAAGAGGAGGAGAAGAGGATTATTCGATCACGAGCGTCGTGTTCCATCGGCGGACAACCAACGATCCCGTTCATCAAAACGTTCGTCGGAACTGTTGTGTTCCCTGTTGTGTCGCAAGCCTCATCTACATTTCGTCTTGCACGACCTATTGGCCAACGGCAACCGGGTCGATCCTCAAACGGGATACTTCTGGTATTTAAGTTGCGCGCGAGTTTCGCAACTCGTTGCAGAAGCGCACGATATTGGTCGAATTTTGAATCGATAGAGAGGATTTTGATTAAGAAAAAAGATTCGTTTAAATAAGTGAAAATTCGTTCGAGTACGAGTGACAAACGTTGTTGATCCTTGTTGAACGAGACAAGAAACGTTGTATTTAGTTTTTTAAATTAAAATAAAATAAATAATAATAAATAATAATAAAATTAATAATAAATAAATTAATAATAAAATTAATTAATAAAATAAAATAAAGTAAATAAAATAAAATAAATTAAAATAAAAAACTAAAGTAAATTAAAATTGGACGAACTTCTTTTTTTTTGTATATATATATATATATATATATATATATCGATGAAAATTTTAATGATTCTCGAGATGGAAGATTCGAATCTTTAATCGAAAGAATTTTTGACTATAAATTTTTACTAAAAATAATATGTTTAAAAAGAAAAAGCGGGTAGAAATTTCGATTTTAAAAATTTTGTGCAACAATAATATACGAATTATATTTAATTTTTTACTCGAGAAAGATTCAACTTGAAAGGAAGATAATTTTTTTTTTGAAACATTTGTCGAAATGGAAGATTGGAAAAGAAAAGGATCTACATTGAAGTGGGTAGGAATTTCGATTTTAAAAATTTTGTGCAACAATAATATACGAATTATATTTAATTTTTTATTCGAGAAAAATTCAACTTGAAAAAGAGATAATTTTTTGTTTTTTTGAAACATTTGTCGAGATGGAAGATTGGAAAAGAAAAAATTATTATATATTATAATTTATTAATATTATATATTATATATTATTAATAATAATAATAATGTTTAAAGAGAAAAAGATTTACATTGAAGTGGGTAGAAATTTCAAAAATTTTAAAAATTTTGTGCAACAATAATATACGAATTATATTTAATTTTTTATTCGAGAAAGATTCAACTTGAAAGGAAGATAATTTTTTTTTTTTTAAACGTTTGTCGAGATGGAAGATTCGATTGGAAAAGAATCTTTGACTATAAATTGTTACTAAAAATAATATGTTTAAAAAGAAAAAGCGGTAGGATTTTAAAAATTTTATGCAACAATAATGCAGGAGTTGTATTTAATTTTTTATTCGAGAAAAATTCAACTTGAAAGGAAGATAATTTTTTTTTTTTGAAACGTTTGTCGAGATGGAAGATTCGATTAGAAAAAAAAATTATTACTACTAATAATAATAATGTTTAAAGAGAAAAAGATCTACATTGAAGCGGGTAGGAATTTTGATTTTAAAAATTTTGTGCAACAATAATGCACGAGTTGTATTTAATTTTTTATTCGAGAAAGATTCAACTTGAAAGGAAGATAATTTTTTTTTTTGAAACATTTGTCGAAATGGAAGATTGGAAAAGAAAAAGATCTACATTGAAGCGGGTAGGAATTTTGATTTTAAAAATTTTGTGCAACAATAATATACGAATTATATTTAATTTTTTATTCGAGAAAGATTCAACTTGAAAGGAAGATAAATTTTTTTTTTTTTTTTTTACAGATATATCTCGACACATTTTGCTCGTAATCATTTCCATTCGTGTATTTGATGAGAAAAAAAATTATTCTAACAGATACGCAGATAGACAGAGGAGGATTGTGATTGATATTCTGTCAATATTTCTATCGAAGTCGCAATATTTTGGGTCGATATTTTTTACACGCAAAATAACAGATTTCGTTAATAATTTGTTGGAAAAATATCTATCTGTTATACCGCGTTTTTTTTTTTTTTTTTGTATGGAAGAAAAATGATAAATCGAACTAACAGTGAGGCGAGACGAAGCGGGTAGCATTAACACGTTCCATATTACAACGTTTTAACTGGCGACGAAACACCCGAAACGACAATTAAAATTAATTGTAGCAATAATGGTGACCTTGTAGCCGACGAATCTCCATACCGTTCGAAAAAACGACGATCGAGATACGTGATCGAAGACCGAAGAAAAATTCTCCATTTAATGAAATCTTTTTCCATATTTCAATTTTGCAAACAAATTTTTAAACAAGTGTCACTATTTAATTCGATATCTCGTACGTGCTCTTCTTTGCGTGACACATGTCGAGTTCGAATAAAAATTACGTTTTCTTCCTTCGTGTATATATGTATATATATATATATATATATATATATGTATAGTATCGTTCGAGAAATTGCAAGTCTTTTCGAATTATTAATGAGAAAAATTTAATAATAATGGTAAAAAAATTAAGAGTTAAAGAAACTCGAAGAAGAGATTTCAATTCAGTTGGATTTGATTTAATTAAAGAAATTACGTGAAAAAAGATAATATCCTTTAACATCCGATGAATAATGCAATATGTTATTTTACGTTATGAGAATGAAGTGAAAGGTTGCTTTCTAATCCATGTAATTTCCTACCAACTAGTTAAACTAATCGATAGGATCTTCGATTAAATTTTATAAAACAGTTCGTCACATTCGCACGTCTCATTATACAACAATGCTCGGTTACGTAACAACAATTTTTTTTACATAATCCTCCATTCCGCCACGATCACTTTCACCGACATCATCGGCAACAAAACGAATACGCATACAGGAAATCGTGACGCGAAACTCCATCCCTGAAAACCTATTACTCTCCTCATTACCAACATCCATTACTCAAAACAAATCCCCCCTCCTCGCCTCTACGAACCCATCATTCTAACCCACACGTTCCACAAGGCCGTTATCCAACTAACATCCTACTTCGATTCACAAAACAACCCCGTATATCCCACGATATAGGATCGACCACCCCTCAGAGAGACAGAGAGAGAGAAAGAGAAAGCTCGAAATAACAAGCCTCGTCATCATCGTCAACAATCCGTATACCGTTCCATCATCCTTTACCCACAACGGCAAACGAGTCATCGTGATTTCCCTTCGAGGCTCAAAGACGACCCGCTATGCCGCAGCGGCATGCCGTGTGTGCCGGTTTGTTTTCGTCGAGGCACGAAGGCAATGGCGTGGCCGTGTGCGAGTAAGCCGATTACATACGCGCTCTCGATCAGAGCGGGCGAGCGAGCGAGCGAGAGAGAAAGAGAGAAAGAGAGTAGGTTGGCGATGCGGGGGCGCTGCTCGCCTCGATGGTGTCTACGAGGCACGGGTGCGCTGAGGGGAGGAGGAAGAGCTCGCAAAGGGGGAAAGGAGAAGCGAGCGCGGGTGGGGGAAGTAGAGCGGCGGAGTGGGGATGGTTCGGTGGCAGCAACGGCGTGCTCGGTGTCATTGCCTCGACGCTCGGGGCGGCCAGTGACTCCATCACTGACCTAGTGCCGAGCATGGCCGAGCCGCGGCGGAAATAGCCGAGGCGGAGGACGTCGACCTCGGCCGGCCTCCAGCGCGACACACACCGATACTACGAGTAGCGCCCCGCTACCGTACACATCGCGCCTTGTCCTTCTCTTTCTCTGCCCCCTCCCCCTGCCTCGTCTCTGCGTTCTCTCTCTCTCTCTCTCTCTTCTTCGAGGCTCTCTTCGTCGCTCGATCTGTTTCGATCTGTTCGTCCCGCCGCGTCTCTTTCTCCGAGCTTCTCCGGGCTTTCGATCTCTCGTGCGAGCCGCCCATTATTATACGACGCACGAGGAGAGGCCGGCTGCTTCTGAAAACCGCGGAAATCCGCGAGTTACGGTTATGCGTGAGTTTTGTAACTGCGTAAGCGGCGCACCGCGAGGCCACGCCACGATATCGAGAGCAGGGAAGGGAGGGGCGTGGGGAAGGCTTTTTTTTCCACCGCGGACTCACGCGGGCCTAGAAAAACGATCTCTCGCGTTCGCGTGAAAACGAAATCCAGACGTGTCGGTTTCGAGCGCTTTCTCCTCGACGCATTGACGAACAAACCGTGTACACGTATCCACGTATATCGGTTTTATGACGGGGGATCTGGCAATTTCGCCGCGCCAGAGAGCCCACTGTTTTCGATGATGGAATTTCAAAGGCAGTTTAGCGGAGTATACCGTGTATATATATATATATATATATATGTACGTCCAGTGGATCGACATGGAGCGTGGGACGGATGGTCGGGATAGGGCACGGCTCACGAAGAATCGTTACTTATTTCGATAGCCGTGTGAACGTCGCTATGGATGTTCTATTCTAGACAGTCATCCATTGTCGTTCGCTTCGTCGTCGATCGATAAGCTTCGATCGGTTTTTCGACGGTTCGACTTTTAGCTTATCATTCGTTCGTGCAAGCACGATTGATCCAATCGTCTCGCGCGAATAAAATTTTTCATAGAGTAATTTTTCCTTCCCTCCCTTTTTTTTTTTTTTTTTCAATTTTTCCCCAATAACGAAACGCAAAGGCGCCTCTAACTTCCGGAATATCTCGCACGAAACGAACGTGTCCCCGACGAATACAATGAGATTGTAAATCAAGTGGTCGGCTAGTCGTCCAGCTATTGAACGTAGGAAGTATCGTATTGACGCGCGATATGAATCATTACGAGTGCGGGCAGGTATATTATCGAATAACGTATCGCAGCGCGTGAAAGGGGGAGGAAACGGAGGAGGGGGGGACGATTGAAAAAAATGTCGTCGCGATGGGACGATTTGTTTCGAACGAAACGAGTGAAGGAAATCGATCCTATTCGGGTGACGGGCGAAGGCACAAGCCATTCAAACTAATCGTTTGCCACAATAGGCCTATACGGCCAACTTGAAAGCTGACTGTAAACCTTGTTGCGCGCGCGTGTAACACGGACACGCCCAGGAACTTGACAGTTTTCATCGCTATCCATGATGAAATAGCGTGAAAAAAACACCTTTATTAGCTGATAATATGCGTGACTGTCGCTTCCGGGTCGCCATTGTGCCGTTGGGAGAAACGAATGCAAGGAAGTGGAAGTTCTCCCCACGTAAGAATTCGGAATGGAAAGGAAGTTGTTGAAAAAAAACGACAACAATGAATCGAATAGACTTTCTATGGGACTCTATTGTAATTTTTCGGGGGAATAGAAATTATACGCGTGTTGGATAACGATTTAAATTTACCTTTACGAATCGAAAAATAAATCGTGGAAAATGGAAAATACGATGGATTTATTCGAAGAATGACACGATTAAAAAGAGTCATCCATATATATTCCATATATATATATATATATATATATATATATATAAAGTGATTCAGCCAACGTCTCTTCATTTTCTCGGTTGGAATATTATATACCAGAACACCAGTTGTGATTTATCGCGATTTAATTGACCTTTCGGAAGTCATCCGGAGGAGAATTCATGTTCAAGTATCTTTATCTTCTACTTAAAATACCAACTTAACCGCACTATCGACCACGTTTATCGCCGTATTTATATCACGTACGACGTACGAATTACGTAATCACGAAACTTGCAAAATTGCCAATCTCCTCCGAACGGACGTATCATTCATTATATATCGTTATGGTCAACAACGTTACCACGGAATCCTATCGATTTCGAAAAAGATTTCTCAAAATACATATATATATACGAACATAAGGAATGGAATATTATTCACGTATTATCGTTTTCTCTCCGTTTCTTTCATCGCTCTTCCACCGAATGTGACGATGATCGTGCACGAAAATTACGGCAAAGATACATACGTTTTGTGTACACTCGGCGGTGAGACCGGAAGCGAGATAAACGAGCCTCCCTGTTCGCCATTCACGGCGATCTGCAATCACCAGATTCTAACGTAAGTTGTATATGTATATGCGTATCAATGGGCTGCAAATATTGGTAGAATTAATTATTTTTGTGGGGATAGCCTCACGAGTATACATATCTCTCGGCCGTGAGACACGGGCTTTTCAATGTGTACATAGGTAATAGGCGAGTTGTCGCGATACACGATGATTTTGGGATAATCGAGAAGTTTATGTTTTTTGTTTTCTTTTGGAATTTAATTTTTAAGCAAGTTGTCCTCGCAATATTATGTTAACGATACAGGTTGAGAAATTAACGGGCTTATTGGATATTCAATTTTTTTTTCTTCTAAGAATAAAACGATTAAAGCTTACGAGAAAGTAGAACAAAGACACGATTGAATACGGAGACACGTATAAATCGAGCAACGTTTAAATCGTTCCCATCGAAATCGTTTGTTTTTCTTTTTTTTTTTATTAAATTACTCGAATATTATTTATTCGATGTTATTTATATATTAATATTATTATTTCGATCGATGAAAACGATTCCCCTCTCTTTTGTAAAAAAAAAAAAAAATGATGTAATTTACACGTGAATTATTCTATCACTTTCGATATTTATACAAAATTACAAATTATCTATCCATGTTTTAAAGTGAAAAAAGGTACAAGAAAATTTCTCACGATTCTTTTTTAAAAAAGAAATATTTCGAAATTTATTAAATCTCGAATTAAAGTTCATTTTAAATATTACACGATGAAAAAAAAAAATCCTGGACGAATGGTTAAAAGCACGATCACCATTTTTATACGGAGAGTGGACAAAGAAATAGAGAGAGAGAGAGAGAGAGAGAGAGAGAGAGAGAGAGAGAGAGAGAGGGAGGGGCAGAAAGAAAAGGTACGGCGCGCCACGTGCCGAGAGATTGCTGCCACGTTCCTAACCTACCCTATTCGTTAACCTGACCCGTGTCGCGATTCCTCCGCAGGTCGATTCCCATCGAGCGCGGATTAACCTACATACGCGCGGCCACTTCTGCGGGGACGCAGAGGCATAGGTGGCCGCCGATACAAAATTAACCGGCCCTCACCCTTCCGGTGCAACGAACGCTTCCAGTCGATACGTAACCTCTCCCCCCCTATTCGTCGCCCCTTTCTTTCCTCCCTCAATCCTTCCCCCACTCCCCATTCTCGCTTTTCCTCTCTCTCTTTCTCTTCTGAAGAATTTTCCGATTAAACATATTCAACCCTTCCCCCACCATTCTCTCCACTTTTCTTCTCTCTCTTTCGATTTTTCTCAGAATTTTCTGACTAAACATGCAAAGCTTTTGTATTTTAATGTTTTATGTATCTTGACGTGTAAAGAAAAGGAAATTTGTCGAATAGTAAAGTAATTATCAAGGCACATCCTCGGTTTCTCAAGTATCGCGATAAAATGTCGTTCGATGTCTTTCACCATTCTTATTTCTTATTGAGAGAGAATACTTAGAATCCCAATAACGTGCTCTCACATTCACCTTCTCTGTTATTTTTCATCTTCTTATATTATGTCTCTATTTTCCTTTCCTCTATCGTCAAATTTCTTAATAGAATAGAAATAATTTCGTTATTCGATAACGAAAAATCAAACTCATCCTCGCTCCAATTAATTTCATTTTACCGTATTCCGTGCTTACAAGACTCGAAAACTTTGAAAATAATATATTTCTATTCTTACGACTTTCAAACTTTCAAACTTCGATCGAAAACATAGCTCGATATCGCGATCTAATTTGAGATAAAAAAAAAAAAATCTAATTCGATATTACATCATTCTACGCTCAATAAGATCAAACGTAAATAAATATCGTCGAATCCAAGTGGCGGTTGACAGTCACCGTTCGAAAGGATTGATTGGTGATTATTCTTAAAACGAATACGAAACGCGAATTTTTGCGTTTCGTCTGGGATAAACGAAGAGAGAGTTCGAGAATATAGGAGAGGGAGGGAAATTACGCGGGAAGGAGAAGATTATAGAAATTTGTCTACGCGAGGGAGGGAGAGGACTGGCTGTCTGACAATGAGAGGTCGTGGCGCCGTCATTCCGTCGTTGGAAAATGAATAACGTTGATGAACGTTTCAATCCTTTTTCGTTTAGCCGGTTTTTCGTTTCATCGTGCACGGGCTTGAGGAGGCGAAACTTGATGGGGCCGCATTGAAACGTAACCAGACGAGCGACGAGGGCGACGTCTGCCACGACGTTTTATTCGAGAATCTCGGCCAACCGTATATTTTATCTTCAAATCCGGTCAAGTCCGCTCGCGCATCGGATTTCGAGAGGGAGATCGGTCTAATTCTAAAACGTTTCACCTTTTTTTTTTTTCATCCATCTCGTCTCCTTCGTCGTTTTCGTTCGATCTCCAACAAAAGTCGAGCAAAAATCTTCGTACAAAAATTTGTTCTATTCAGTCAAATTATTAATATTATACCATGTCCGTCCTGGTAAAAATATTCGAAGGAATTCGAGGGGGGATATATTCACACGCGAGACAAAAAAGAAAGACACCTTTCCCTTTCTTTCACGTTGGAAGGGAAACGCTTCCTTCTCGCGAGCACGCGAAAAACGAGTCGCGGTGAGAGACAGTGAAAAAGTGAAACTCGATCCTAGAGCTCGTTTTCTATCCTTTCCCTTCTTACCGCGAGAGTAAATAGTACCCATTCCGCAACGGTACATTAGAATCGCAAACGTTCTTCCGTCGTCGCCCATTGGCTAAATAAATTACCTCTTATCGCCTCGTCCATCGAGTTTATTACTATTTTAATCTTAATTTTAATCTTTCGTCTTTCTTTCGCTCACGAGCAAGAGGAGACTCGAGATCGAATTTCTCTCCTCGAAACTATACCACCATGTATTTGTCGTTTGTCAATTATTCTTAGTGCGCGGATCCAAGTCCGTGTACAATTTCAATTTGCACCCGGCTACTCGAAGATCGGAAAAGCAGAAATTCGATCGAGACGTACTCGATCCGTACGGTTAATATAGTTGCAACTTACATTTTTGGTTCGTCGATGATCGGCCATCAACGTGAGCGGCAGCTGTTAGCGTAGCCTCTTTTCCCCCACCTGTGTTCCGGAAGTGGACGACACCTTGATCGGGCGGCCGCCTTCAGCTGCTCCCCGTCTCCTCGCACCTGCGTGTCATCATTCTCGTACGCGGACGATCCACCTTTTCCTCGAGGCGAGCCCAGGGGGGGTGGGTTCGCTAGCCGGAAAAATCGTAATGTCGATCACTTTCACTGCGCGCCGCGCGTTCCCTTCCGTGTCACGATCACGAGGCGACCGAGGGGCGTGCGGGAAGGGGGCCGAGAGACGAAGAGAAGAGGAACGCAGACAGACGACAGGCGAAACCGTGATGAGGGAGTAGAGGAAACAAAGCGGCGTCCAGAGAAAGAGAAAGGAGCGAAGAACGAGGAGGAGGGAAGATGTTGGAGGGAGGGAGGAGAGAGAAAGAAAGCGAGAGAGAAAAAAGAAATAGAAGTAGAAGTAGAAGTAGAAGAAGAAGAAGAAGAAGAAGACGTAGACGGTGGAGAACGATAGCAAATAGGAGAAGGGGGAAACGCGTGGAGTGGCGGTGGATCGTCACAGTTTCACTTTTAAATTCCTCGAGGCGGTCGCTCGCTAGCTCGCTACCCGCTATACTACTCTCCACTTGCTTCGCTCCGCGCCGCGACTAGGTCGCGTGCGTGTCGTGTATACGAGGATTACCGTTACCGTTAACGTGACGTAGACGGCCACCGGTAACGTCATAGACCGCTCACTCTCCTGGCTGCTCGCCTCTTCCTGTCCTTTCCTCCGTCTGCTCGCTTTCCCTCCGCTTCGGTTCGAGCCGACCGACACGCCGCCGCGTTCCAACCTTGCCGCGTCCCTCCTCGCCGCGTGGCTCGTCTTCCTTTTCGTCGTCCCGTTTTCTACGAAAAATGGCGCGGGGCCGCGTTTCCACGCTGCCGCTGCGAATCCGCGATGCCGCTGCCGGGCATCGTTCCACCGTCCTCGAGGCCCTCGAGGCTCCTGCCTCGTCGTAATCCCGACTTCTTAACCGTGCTTCGACCGGCGCACGCTTCGAGACGCGGCGAGACGCGACACGGTGGGCAATAATAATAATAATAATAATAATAGTAATAATAATATTTGTCCGTTGATCGTCGGGGCACGATGTTTTTTCTTCCCTCTTCTCTCGATCGTTGGTCGGTGGTCCGTGCTGTGCACCGATATCCGGACGGTGCACGATGGGATCGGTACTTTGCCCGACCGGTCCCCGGTCATCACAGTTTAACCAGTGGAACCGCCACTTCTTCCGATCGACCACCGCCCCGACTTTATATATCTTATTATCTCGAATTTCTCAGCTTCCGAAGCCTCGGGTCCTCGAGGATTCGAGGAGGCGACGTTCCGGGGCGACGCTGCTCGAACCGATGTTTCGATGGATCCTTCCTCCGAGTTTGAGTTCGCTACACGGAAGAAAAATTGCTCATGGCATGGCGTTGTTTTTTTGATTCCCTTGGTGGCGAGAGAGAGAGAGAGAGAGAGAGAGAGAGACACGAGCGTGAGCGAATCTTTCGAATTATTTCTTCTTTCCTTGAAAGATCGATAAGAAATAATTTATGAGAATTTTTATTATTATGGATCGTGGCTCACGCTTGTGCACAGTTGTTGTTGTTGTTGTTGTTGTTGTTGGCCCGTTTCAAAAGCACGGGGCGCGGTGCCGCGATATCAGCGAACCGCGGCAACGTCGCGCGATACCGAAGGAGCGTAGAGGGCGCGCGAGTTCCCCACTCGAGCGAAGATCGGTCGCCGGCTATCGCCGCGATCCTTCCGGCCAATTAGCTGAAAGCATTTCTCGCGCATGCGCGCGCCAGTTTTCGATCGTCCCGAATTCGTAGACAATTTCGACGGCTCCTCGAGAGGCGGTGTTGCCGATCTATCGAACGAAACGTTCTCAATATAAGATCATTAAATTAAATTAATTTTGGGAGGAATCGAAAAAGGTAGAAAGTTAATTTCGCGTGCGAAATTTGAAGAAATTTGAACGAGTCAATTGGCCTCGTCGCCGAATCCTAAGTTAATCCTAAGTTCTTGTGGTTCGTTCAAGCGTCGGGGAGGTTCGCCCGCGATAAGGTTCAATCGATAATTGACTCGTTATCGAGTGAAGTCGGTGTAGAGCCGGGACAGGACCGCCAACCGTGCTCCATATAGCCTCGAATTATTGCTGGATAACGAGATCAATTCGGTTAATCGCGGTTAGGTGTTTGTACACCCGATTTCAAAGCTCGTGCTCGCTTATTGGAAAATCCTCGAACTGAACACTCTCTACACTTTCCACGTGGACGCAACACGCGGGAGAACGGGATTTATCATCGATTTTTAACTCAAACGTCTCTCGAATTATTTCGCACGCTAAGATTAAGAATAAAGAAACCATCCTATTTATTACAAATATAAAAACAGATTATTATTACTATTACGTGATCCTCTGAATTCGCTCGTTATATTTTATCCGATAACTATCAACGTTCGATGCTCCCCCCATTCCTATTTATTAATAATCAATAATAATAATAATCCTTATGTAAAAATCCAAGTTTCCAAGGCATCGAGAGAATCTAAAGGTCCATCGAAAATCGGGAATACCACTCGAAAGTAGTATTCGAAAATCGCGAAGTAGTAGGAGGGGGGGGGGGAGGGGGCGACACGGCGATGGCGTCCGCGCGTAATCAGTTCCGTTTCCACACCGGGGGTAGACAGGCTGTCTCTATTTTCATTGACACGTTGTTACACCGGCACGAAAGAGGATCGAGCGTAATGCGGTGCCGCGGCCACGGCGCGCGTTTTATTTATAACCGCGTCGGTCAGAAACGGGCTCTGCGTCGTGACGCGCGTGTCGAATATTACGCACGCGTACTGCGCCGTCCACACGCGGCAACCGGCCGAGAAGGTGTTACCGGGATCGAGAAAAGGGACCTCGATGATCGATTAATATTAAATCGGGTATTAGAGAAATAAAGAGAGATGTGATGAAAAATCGAAGGGGATCGATTATTACGAGGAGGAGTGCGTGAAATCTTCTCTAATTCGAAGAGGAATAGGAGGAAGAGACGATCGTTCGAAAACAGGGAAGAGAATTGGTAACGACTTATATTTAGACGCCAACGTATCCAACGTTTTTCGAGCCTTGAGATCCTGGAATCGGTGGATCCCTCCAGAAAACGAAGGCGATCGATCAGGAGAGGTCGATGCAATGATCCCGAGGAACGGCGTTGGGAGGACGAGATTCGCACGGTTCGGGCCGAGTATCGACGTCGCGTATCATCGTCGCTTCTCCTCCCCTCCCGTGCCAAGAAGTTTCTAGAAAATGATTCACCGCGGGCCGAAAATCCGACGAAAGACCGAGCTTTATTTTCGTCGGTGGAAATCGATAAATCCCCACTGAGGAAGGCCGAAGAATCCTAGGAACTTGGTGTAGCCTTTCAGACGGTTAAACAGACGTCCGGCAGCTATCTAAAACTGTCGTTCAGCTTGTTCGTCACTCAGCCAGGGGAGAATTCAAGCCGAAGGAACCAGAGGTCGCCACTCGATCGTCCAATCTTCCCGCCTTTCCCCGTCCCTCCTATGTATCTCGTTCGACGTACGAACGCATATTCGATGGATCGGCGACGTACGAAGGAAAGAACCGTTTTATTTCGAAAGGGAAAGGAAATCCTTCCGATCTGTTTCGATGGAATCGAAACGGTCTCGAACAGAGATTCGCCTATCAATTTATCAGCCTCTCGCGCCCCACACCGTCGCGACAGATCTTCGTCCGAGCAGGGAACGTTCCCTCTCCCTTCGCGCTTCTCTTCCGTCTTCCCTCCGTCCAGTTGGCCGACGAGCGAGCGTAAACGAAACAGGAAGGTAAACCGCGAGGCGATCGAAGGTAACCTCTTTAAGCTTCTTTAATCGATTGTATCGAATTTACACTCGAATCTGGTGCGTAATCCCGAGGAGGGGGAGGATGATCTTCCGCTGGGACGACGTCCGTCCGACTGGATCAAGAGAAGAGAAGAAAGGGGGAGAAGCGGTGAGAGAGAGAAAGGGACAGATCGCAACGCGGTAGGAGAGAAAGAGATAGGGAGAGAAAGAATGGGGCGATATGCGACGAATGCGCGCACGGAAACACGTGTACCGATTGGATAGAAAGAAACGGACGAGGCGAAGACACGACGATGGGGGGGGGAAGAAAAGGACGGAGGAAGAGAGTGAAAAGGAAAGAAGGGGATGAAATTCGGGCGATCGCGTTGTATTTCGTTAGTCGATCGACCACGATCGAGGGACGGACCCGTGCACGGAGCGAGAAAGAGAAAGACAACGAGAAGAGAAGAGACGAGAAAGGTGAAGATCGGAACTGGAGAACGCGTCGACGACGGAGCGTCGTCGTATCGCGGGCAACGTCATATATGTATGTATATATATATATATATATATATATATATATATATATGCATCTATTTATATGTAATATGCTCGTATGCGTGCGTATGCATGATGAATATATCCGGGGAGTCTCTCTCCTCCGGCTGATCACGACGTGACAGATTTCTCTTCCTGTTCCTTTATCTTTCCTTTCGGTCTATTCCCTCTACTTTTATCTCCGACTGCCCCCCAGCCGCGTTACGTATTTTCACCGTGCATCACCGTGTCTATCTATCACTCGTATGTGTGCAAGCGTATAATTATTATATATATATATATATATATATATATATACATATATACGTATATATATATATATATAATTAGAAATATATATTTCGTGTTTCCCCCTCTCCCGTTTACTGCATATCACCACAGGTGATTCACTGGGTTCCTCTCCGCTGAGTTCCTCTCGGTCTGGGCCCACCACCCGCGACTTCCGCGACGACGGACAGAGAAGATTTTTTTTTTTTCTTTTTTTAAGAATTAACGTGTATGCGTATTATTACATCGACGACGGACGATATTATATCGGAAAACAACGTTAAACGGAAACTATATGTTTATATATATATATAACGATATAAACGGCACCGCACTTGGATTATATACTATTATTTCACACTCGCGTTAGAGAGGAGATGTTTTTCTCTCCCCTCGGACGACGGGGTTCACCGCGTGCGTGTATCCCTTCCTGTTTCTCCCCCGGGTGCGTGTGACTCGTGCTCCGATTATCCCGCTCTCCTCCTCCTCCTCCTCCTTTTCCTTCTCCTCGCGACACGATTTCTTTTCTCTTCTTCTTCCTCTTCTCCTTTTCCTCCTTCCTCTTTCTCTTTCTCTTCCTCCTCTTTTTCTTCAATCGGGCGGATCCACGGAAACGCGAACCGAAAACCGGCCAACGAAACAACAAACAGGCGCACACTATTGTGGCCCGGTCGTCGCACTCGCGGCTCTCTTCTTCCTCCTCCACCTCCTACTCCTTTTCTCTTCCTTTCCGTTCTTCTTCCTCCACCTTCTTCTTCTGTCCACCACCACCACCACCACCACCACCACCACCACCACCACTACCACCACCACTACCACCACCACTAACTCTTCTACTTTCTTCTTCTTCTTCTTCTTCTTCTTTCTTCTCCTCCTCCTCCTCCTCCTCCGCTTCTTCTTCTGTTTCTGCTCGTACCTCGTCAGTATCGGGTAATCCTTGCCGGCTGTCACTACGTGGAAACGTCACGAAGTGGGAAGCAACAACCGTAATGTTCACGTGTGCGAGGCACGACGACCGTGTTCGATTGATCACGATTTTTCCCCCCCCCCTCCCCCCCTTTTCCCTTCCTCCTTTCGACACGAGTCACGAAGAACCGAGGGGCGGAACGGGCGGCAGATACGACGTAATCGAAGTTATCATCGGAGGCGCACGGGACACCGGCGTGGTGGCCAACACCAATTTACAATAGAACGAACGGAACGAGCACGGAGACCGGCACCGCGAACAATAAACCGTCCCTGCGCGCCGTGGACAACACACCACTCTCTCTCTGTCGGCGAGGCGAGCCGCTCCTCTGCTAGCCGCACGGGCGAATACGTGTAGTAGGAGGATGCAGAGAGAGAGACTCCGTGTAGAAAGCGTTCGGCACACTCGTCCGCGATAAGCCGACTCTCCGCGCGTGCACGCGTGGAGCCTCGAAGCGCGACAGACGTCTCTCCTCCCTCGTGGAGAAGGGAACGGACGCGCGCGGTCAGAAAAGCCGGGGAAAAAGACACGCGGGGAGAGAGAGAGAGACAGAGACGGAGCGCGGAGGGAGAGAGAGAGAGAGAGAGATAGAGCGGTGGGTGACGGAGACGGAAGCACTCGGGATTCGGAGGGAGGGACAGAGAGGGAAGGAAAGACGGTTAAGAGCGAGCGAGCGAGAGAGAGAGAGAGAGGGTCGCGATGACGAGGACGGGTGACGATGTGTGTACGTGTATATATGCGTGTATATGTAGCACTAACGAGGGAGAGAATTCTCCGCGAGAAAAGCGGAGGGACGAAAACGGGCGAAACGCGCGCGGCACACGACGCGCGAGAAGTCGTGTTCTCTCGCCGCTGGTAAGGAGAGTAAGCTGCCTCGTTCTCTCTCTCTTTCTCTTTCTCTATATATCTCTCTTTCCTTTCTTTCTCTTTCTCTTTCTCTCTCTCTCTCTCTCTCTCTCCTCTCCTCCTCTGCTGTTCACGCAACGTCACGGGGGTACACGGAGCAGCACGAAAGAAGAGAACGGAGAGCGATAGGTAGAGAGAGTAGCTGGTACGGTGTAGCGGCCATGTGTAACGCGGAACACGCGCTCTCCGCGCTCAGTCGGCGCGATCTCTCGCCAACGTAACGCAACGGCGTCGTAGGGAAACGCGCACACGCGCAGGAACGTTCTCTCTCTCTTTCTCTTTCTCTGTTTCTCTCTCTCTCTCTCTGTGGTTCTCGCTCTGCGCCCTGCCGGAATCGCCGCGGCGACGAACAGAGGCGAGAGAAGGTACGCGGTATACTGGGACGACACGGCACGATGGGACGACGGACGAGAAAGACGAGGAATAGAAACGAAGTCGGCGAAAGAAAGGGACGGAGTCTTCGCCTAGCGCGAAGCGAGGGAGTCGAGGGAGAGCGAGCGAGCGAGCGAGCGAGCGAGCGAGAGAGAGAGAGAGAGAGATAGAGACAGGGGCCTGTTTCTCTGTCTCCGTCGCGCGCGCACAGCACACACGAGGTTACGAACAAACGCGGAACAGACGAGGAGAGGCCAGGGCAGCGCGCGAGCGACGTAGCAGCTCTCTAGCAGCCGGCAGCCTGCCGCTCGGGTCAACGACCTCTCTCCTCGCCGTCGTCCACCTCTCCTCCGCTCGCGCTCGCTCCCCACTCCGCGCCCGCCTTCGCCCCCACCGCTCAGCCGCTGCGCCCCACTCCGCGCGCCTCTTCCCCCTCCACCACCACTACCACCACCACTACTACCACCACCTGCCTTCGATCCTTGGCCGTCTCGCGCGAACTCGAAGGGAACTCGCGCGCGTCGACGACGACGACGAGAGGCTCGAAGAGAGTGGAGAGACGGCCGGCCAGCTCGGGTTGGAAGCGTTTGAGCGCTGACTTTCCTTCCACCGCCGCGAGAGGGGTGAGTTTTAAAAGGGTTACGGTGGGGCAGGGAGGAACGTACGTACATGGTTGCATACCACCACCACCACCACCACCACCACTACCCCTCTCGCCGTGAATGAGACGCACGATGGAGCGCACGAATGGAGGGGAGAGCTAAGAGTGGGAAGCGAAGGGGTGGGAAAACTCCGTTCTCATTCTCAACGCCGATGCACCCCTTCTTTCGCTCCCTCTCCCTCTCTCTCTCTCTCTCTCTCTCTCTCTCTCTCTCTCGCTCCTTCCGCTCCCCTGTTTCTCCCCGTTTCTCGCCTTTCTTAATCGAGGGGCGGTGGGGACGCGCGTCTCCGCTCGCGGCAACCGCACACACCGGGTTCACTGGTACAGTGTACCCTCTCGGACCGGTGCAACGCTCTCTCTTCCTGATTCCGCTTCTAACCCGAACTCTCTCTCTCTCTCTCTTCCTCCCCTCTGTTCCCTCGCTCCGTTTCGCGATGGAAGATCGACGCGTATTGCGGCCTAGGAGAAGAGAGAGATGATAAAGTTGGGAGGAGAGAGAGAGAGAGAGAAGGAGTGCTCGAAGAAGATGGAGGAGGAGGAGGAGGAGGAGGAGGAGGAGGGTCAGCGATGACTGATTCCGGCGGTAATGGGATACGATCCAGGGTCAAATTCTGTGTGTGCGTGGAAAACGAAGGGGTGAGATCTCGCACTTGTCTCTCCGTGGAATGGGTGTCACGCTTGTCGATCCTTCCCCTGTAAAACGCTTTCGAGCTTTCGGTGGCAGCTTTCGTCGTTGATTCGTCATCGCCTTTGTCTTTTTCTTTTTTTTTTTTTTTTTTTTTTCTTTTAGCTCGAAGAATTCGAAAATCCTTCTTCGTTCTTCTCTTTTCGTGGAGAGAAAGAAAAAATTTGAATATCGTTCAAGGTCGGAATTTTCATTGCTAATTTCACTCTTTTTTCTTTTTCTTTTAGAATTCGAAAGGGAAGGGGATAAATTTTAAAATCCGTTACTTCGTTTGTGGAGGGGAAGAAAAAAAAAAAATTCGAATATCGTCCAAGGTCAAAATTTTCATTGTTAATTTCACTCTTTTTTTTTCTTTTTTTGAAATTCGAAAAGAAGAGGGGAGGGGATAAAATTTAAAATTCTTCTTTGTTCTTCGTTTGTGGAGAGAAAGAAAAAAGAAAAATTCGAAGTATAATATCGGAATTTTCATTGTTAATTTCACTCTTTTTTCTTTTCTTTTAGAATTCGAAAGGAGAGAGGATAAATTTTAAAATCCGTTACTTCGTTTGTGGAGAGAAAGAAAAAAGAAAAATTCGAATATTGTCCAAAATCAGAATTTTCATTGTTAATTTCATTTTTTTTTCTTTTCCTTTTAGAATTCGAAAGGGGAGGGGATAAATTTTAAAATCCGTTACTTCGTTTGTGGAGAGAAAGAAAAAAGAAAAATTCGAATATTGTCCAAAGTTGGAATTTTCATTGTTAATTTCACTCTTTTTTCTTTTTTTTTTAGAATTCGAAAGGGAGAGGGGAAGAGAGATAAAATTTAAAATTCTTCTTTGTTTTTCGTTCGTGGAGAAAAAAGAAAAAAAAAATTCGAAGTATAATATCGGAATTTTCATTCTTAATTTCACTCTTTTTTCTTTTCGTTTTAAAATTCGAAAGGGAGAGGGGGAGAATAATACGTAGAGAAAGAAAAATTCGAAGTAATATCAAGGTCGGAATTTTCATTGTCGAGCATCGGTCCTGATAAATCGGCTAGTTTCACTTATCAATCGCTCGCCCGATGGACCTTTGCTCGTGACATTGTAAGTTTCCTACGCCTCCTACGGCTCCTCGGATCCAAGATCGAAGATTAGATCCGCGAAAAATATCTAAGAAGAGTCAACGGCCTCTTGCTGTTTATTCCATCGTTATTTCACGCACGCTTAATCCGCAGATGGGATTCTATCGATCGAACTTTCCAATCCTCCAGGATATGGATCCCTCTCTCTACCTCTAAGATAAGNCCTCCAGGATATGGATCCCTCTCTCTACCTCTAACATTCATCGCGCAGATCGAGTCGAGAGCTTTCGAGAGAAAAACTTTTCTCCCTTACGATACAATAGCGTAAGCGGAAGTTGTAGGTGACGATAAGAAATTCGTTATCGATCCGTTCGAATTCGTAATTCGATATCGTTCGATCGTAATGATAATAATGATAATTTCGCGCAAAAGAGATACCGGATGAAATTCTTATAATTCTTAATATTTTTCCCGAACGAATTTATTTTTTCCACGAGTATATCGAGAATAACGATAAATATATATATATATATTTTGCTCGAGAACGAAGGTACGAATTCACGAATTCTTTCATCCGCCGTTATCGCATAGAAGAACTTTGCGTGTTCGAATAAAAAAGAGAGTTGACATTGCTTAATCCGGGCAGCGACGTATTTTTAGGCCGAAAAAAAAAAACTTTTTATCTCCGTGCTCGTTGATATTTCACGGCTGTGTTTGTTCTCTCGAGCGCTGCGAATTGCCGGGGACGTTGCCACCGATCACCGTAATTAGCCCATCGAGATACTTCGATCGAAAAATTTTTCCCTTTCCTAATAAAATTCTTTCGAAGAAAGAAGAAAGATTAGCCTCGCGCAAATTGTATTTTCTTTCACACGATTAAAAAAATTCGTCCCCAATTAAAAAATCCATTCCCACCCCAAGTTTTCTTTTTCTAGAAAGAAACTATTCTTGAGATCCTTCTTATCCGTCAATTGAAGAGATTGTTTACCAAGTATCGATTATTTTTTCTTTTTTTTTTAACAAGAAACATTACGTTGAAAATTTATATTTTTGCAATAATTGCATATACCTCCAAGTAGAAAGAAACGAAATATCGGCGACTTATCGTGCATTAGTGCTTAACATGAAAATTGGGAGAAATCTCGAAATCTCGATATATCTTTTTTTTATTTACATTTCTCTATATCTACAGATATAATAGATATACCTTAATACAAAAGTGTTATTTTGCAGGTAGGTAAAGTTATCTTGGATAATAGATTCGATAAATAATCTCTTGTGAAATGAACGAAAACAAACGAATATTTCGTATATTTCCTCCTCTTCCAGAGCTTATTATCGATGCTTATTATCGATTCGAAAAAAAGGAGGAAAAGAAGAAAATACGTACGAAGGAGGACCGAACACTATGTGCCCTCTTCTCCTCCTGTTCGAGTCCCACACAACGCCTGGTGAAGTTTAAGGTCAGAGTCAGGTTTCGTTGTTCTTATCGTGTTCCTAGATACGATGCTTTTATCATAGCTTCGTATTAACGTAAGCACGGCGAATCTGTCGAAAACTATCCGTTTGCGTAATGAAAATAATATTTCTACCACGACAGCTGTTTGTGTCGAGCACGAGGAAAAAAAAAAAGAAAGAAAAAAAGAACTTATTTATCACCATCTTTCTAATCTCCATCCTCCATCGATTTCCTCCTCTCTCTCTCTTCATTAATTTATTATCCAATCATTCTCGAGTAAAAAAGAAAAAAGATATTTTCTTATCTAACACGTTTACATTTTGCAGAAACTTTCCCAAATCGAAATGAAACGAATTTCGATCAGTTTGATCCTCCTCTCCCCTCCTTCCAGAGAAAGAGAAGAAAAGGGGAGAAAGAGAGAGAGAGAGAGGGGAGGGGTGGACGTCGCATTTTAGGCATCGAAGTCTCCTCGAGGAGGGGTTGGAAACGAGAGAGAGTAATCAGAAAATATACGTGTGTACGCGTATACAAAGTCGGAGCAGTTGGCAGCAGTCCTTCATAGGACATTGACTTTGAGATATCGTCGGCTAGCTGCGACGACGCTATCTCGTTTCGGCTTATCGCACTTGTTTCGCTCTACCTTATCTGTCCGCCGCCTCCTTAAGTCACTTTCTCGCGGCCCGAGTCCCGAGTGAAATCATCATGGCGCTGTACGTGGCGAGAAAATGGCGGGAACGACGCCGATCCTTTCCCTTTATTCTCCCTCTCTTAAACCTTCCCCGATTAATAATAATTCGCCATAATTCCGCGCACGAAGAAGGAAAAAGCTCGAAATTGCTCGAGGATTTTCCATTTTCTTTTCTCCTTTCTTTGAGAAAGAAATTATTTGTGATATAAAAAGAAAAAAACCGATTTTGGATTATTGGATTATTGATTTTGGATCAAATTTTCGGAGATTTTGGAAGAAGTGGAGATTAAGGAAGGAAGGAAGGAAGGAAGGAAGGTATTTCGGGCGAGGATCTCAAGGCTTCTCAAAGAAATATTCCAGAAACTCAAAGTGCCGGTTTATTTTTCTTCTTTTATCTATCGCTTCAATCGTCATCGATCGTATCTTGCCTTCGTTCAAACTATTCCAATCGGCGATGACGATGGATTTTTCGACAGAAAACAGACTACTTTAAACTTCTTCCCCCCCCCCCCTCTCTCTCTCTCTCTCTCTCTCTCCATTTCTATCGATTTCTATTTAATCGATTGGCGGGGAATTAAAAAGAATTAGGCGGAAGAGAAAGAAATTATCGCGGCGTGTCGAGCGATCGTTGGCCGCGGGAAAAGCCGCGGTGACAACGTTTTCTAATTATAAATCGAACTTGAACGAGGCTTATCACGAGCGAGGCAGGTGGCCCTCGTCGCTAGAACGAGGGTTATTAATAAACGCGATTCGTATCTACTATTACGAACTGCTTCTCGAGGAAAGGGAAGAGAAAAGTGGAGATCTTCTTAACAAAAGTTTGTTTATTTATTTATTTATGAGAAGATGTTTAAGGAAGAGAAAAGAATTTGACAGTCTAATCTTTCTCCAACGAATTTTCTCGTAAATTATCAAGTCAAGAAATTATGAATACTCGTGCAATACTTTTTATCGAGTTATATATGTAATTCTTAATATTAAAAAATATATTTTGAAAATATAATAATAGAAATTAAAATTTTCTATTAACTTAATAATTAAATATAAATTCTTTTATTAAATATAAATACATTAAATACATTATAATTAATATTAATATCTCTGTTCAACATATATATATATATTAATTTATCAAACCGAACTCGAGGTATAAAATTTAATATAAAATTTCGATATAAAATTTCTCGAACTCAAATAATTAAACAAATATGAAAAATATGAAAAATAAGTCAAAATAAATATTACAGATCAATATTCAAATCCATAAAATATAATTGTTAAAATTATCCTTATAAATATAAATGCAATTATATATATATAACAAAAGTTTATTTATTTATTTATGAAAAGATGTTTAAGAAAGAGAAAAGAATTTGTAAATTATCAGTCAAGAAATTATGAATAACCGTGCAATACTTTTTATCGAGTTATATATGTAATTCTTAATATTAAAAAATATTTAAAATTTTAAAGTTAATGAACTTGAATAAGTATATATTTTGAAAATATAATAATAGAAATTGAAATTTTCTATTAACTTAATAATTTAAAATTAAAAATATGAAAAATATAAAAAATAAGTCAAAATAAATATTACAGATCAATATTCAAATCCATAAAATATAATTGTTAAAATTATCCTTATAAATATAAATGCAATTATATATATATAACAAAAGTTTATTTATTTATTTATGAAAAGATATTTAAAAAAGAGAAAAGAATTTGTAAATTATCAGTCAAGAAATTATGAATACTCGTGCAATACTTTTTATCGAGTTATATATATATATATATATATGCAATTTACATCCGCTTCGAGGTAAGGAAAAAAACTGCATGGAGCGCGAAAAAACGGGGAGAGGGCGATCAAACAGCAATTACAAGCAGATTCTCTGTCGATTACCATTATCGATCGCGAAATCGTCGGTAAATTCGGGATCGGGTTTTTGTATCAGTTTCCGTTTAAACGCTTAACAATTGCACGGGCGGTGTACACGCGCTTGTCCTTCCGTCGAAACGAACAGAAAAAAAAGAAAAAATCGCAATCTCGTCCACGTTCTCGGTTTACTCGGTCCGCTTCGCGGTAGAAACGGATCCAACGGAAGATAGTTGGTTATCAGGCGGCCTATGGTGTCATTGTCACGCGATACACCATCTTGGGCGATGATGGACTCGGTCGTGGACAAGGTCGCAATCGAATTTTCCTCGAAATGAAAAATTTTATACGCCATCTTTTTCTTTCTTTCTTTCTTTCCTTCTTTCTTGACCGAATTTCGACAATAAATTCTCTTCTTTCGAGAATTTTGTAGAAATATCATAACATATATATATATATATATATATATATTATATTATTATTATTGTTCGATTCCTTTTGATCAAAGTCGCGATCGTCTTGAGGAAAGCGAGAATGCACTGGAGGAGGCTCAGCAGCGGCCTAGAGAAATGGAGAAAGGGGGCGCTGAGCGAGAGTGAGTGACCGGTGGGATTAATTGGACGAAGAAGGCAGGCGAGAGAGAGAGAGGGAGTCACGTGCTCGTAAATCTGTCACAACTCTTTAAGCGTTCATGATAGCTGTGCCTCTGCCTTTTTTTCTTTTCCTTTCTCTTTCTCCTCACCATCGTCCTCTCTTCTTCACCGTCTTCCTGTTTAAGTTCAAAAACAACCGATCCCCGATCCTGCCTCTTCCCGCCAGTTTTCGTTTCATTTGGATCGTCCCTCTCTCTTTCTCTCTTTACTTTTTTTATTTTTTCTCTCTTTCCCTTCCGTCCGCGATCGCACTTTCTCCGTTCGTTTGAACCTCGACGACCCTCACTCTGCAATATTATCAACACTGCCAAGTTCACTTCTGTTTACATTCACCACGCTCCACGCTCGAGAAGAGGCGAGAAACCGCGCGGTTTCTCACGAGCACCGATCAATCGGGTGACCGATTGCTATTGGGGGCCACGATCGTGGCTTTTCTTACGTTTCTCGATCGAATGGTGAACGTATGATGTACGATCGTTTCGAAACACCGTCGAATAAAATGGTTTTAATGCATCTGTATAATCTTTATTTGTGGAAATAATTGATTGATTTATCCTTTCTTTGCAATTAAAAATTTATAAGATGAGTAAGCGTAAAAGAAAGAATTCAGAACGAATCGATATCTTCTTTTTTTTCCTAGACAAATTGATGTTTTTATATTAAAGGATTGTTAAATTGAAGAAAATTGAATTAAATTTAGATCGAATGAATATTGTATCCTTTTCCCGCTGTATCCTTTTTTCCCCCTTAGATGTAAATACATTTATAATCTACAAATTAATATTCGCATAATAAGTAATTTGTATAATATAGCATTAATATGCTATTAATATGCAACAATAAAACGGATTCCTAATGAATATTGACATCTAAACGTCTATTTGTTAATCATTGTATAATGTGTGTAATATCGAGTCAATGAAAATCTAGATCTATTAATCGTTATTGCAAATTTATTCGTTTAACCATTCTATAATTTAAATTTATTCTATAATTCATTGTTGCAAAAAATAGATGGTTTGAAGATAGGTATATCTTAATCGTTAGCAATGAATAGAAGATTAGCATTTACTTCGCAGTTATTATTGCAATAGCACGTTAATTATGAATTATTTATTTTCTATTTGTAAAGAATAATAGAGAAATCTCAAGGAGGAATCCAAAACTTCCAAAACAACGTCACCAGAGCATTTATTTCGAAAATCACCGCGCGCCATCTACATCGTTCTTAATTTTCTAGTAAAGAGTACGATCGATCGTTCAAATTTACCACCTATTACGATTATTCAAAAGCGATCCAAATAATACGACTTTGCCTGTATTTTCGTCGTGCTTGTGCTTGTATCGCTCCAACCGCCACGTAAGTATTGATTTTTCCAATGTTTCGTCATCGAGGTACATTTCGATTAGATTGATCACCTGACGATGATCTCGCTTAAACTCGTGTTTACACACGAGCGATATCTGACCAGCGGACGATAAGCGCGTTGGAATTAAGGCTAATACGATTAGTCCGTTCGTGATTCGCGCAATTTTCCTGTCCACCGAGAAGATTAGCGCTCGCGTCTCGTGAAAATCGCTTTTTTCTATGTTTAGCTCGTAAAGTTCATTGCACCTGCATACCTAGTCAATTTCCCCTCTGGAAACTACTTTTTCGCGAGTTGGCGTGTTGGTTTCGAATAAATTTTTGTTTCATTCGTGTTTCCGTTTCTATTTCGATCGTTTAATTATTTGATATTATTTGTAAAAGTGTGTGTGATGATTTGTATTCGTATGAATTTTTTCTCGACTAATTTTTTCGGATATTATTTCATTTATATTATACAAAAAATGTATTTATCGGCGATATTAATTTAGTTTCGCTTAAGAATTGATAAATGTAGTGTAGCTTGAATTTAAAGTACGTTTCGAATCTTTCAAAGATCGATAGTGACATCTGTGTATTTTATTATGAAGCTTATTTCAGATATTCTCTGACGGTATTCGAATATTCGAATTTGAATTAAACGAATATTAGAGTAGTTAAAATTCAAATATCGTAGATCCAAATATTCAGTTATATTTTTATATATTCTATATATATATATATATATATATATATATACAGAGTGGAGTATCTAATTTTATCAACTGGAATATCTTGTTTGTTTTTGATAATATTAAAAAATGGTTCAGATAAAAATTGAATGATTCTAAAGGGGGCGTAATATGATATAATTATTTTTTTATATGTAAATGCGTGGTTATATGAAGATTAAATTATTATTTTAAATAAACATTGAGAATTTTGAAAATTCTAGGAATTTGAAATCATTTCCGATATTCTTTAAATTTTTAATCGTTTTAGGATTATTGATCAAGTATTTAAATGATTTTATAAAAAATTTATCATTTATTATTTATCATTTTTGAAATATTTATCAATATATATTATATAAATGTATTAAAATTTTTACTATATTTACATTTAAAAATATTTAACATAAATATGATGTAATATGATATGAATATTTATGAAATATACACGAAAATATATGGATATTTAGAACATTTAAAAAATCTAATTTATATAAATATTCTGATGAATTTAACTGATGTATATAAGCATTGTGTTAAGATTTTCAATCAAGATTAAGTAAAAGAAATAATAAAATTGATTAAACATCGTGTTTTAGATATATAAATTTTGCAGAGCAAATGTATAAATGTAGATAAGAATAAGTAGTAGAAAAAGAGATAGGATAAAAATATGGAAATCAGCGCCATCTTCAGATTGTCGTAAATGAAACTAATGTAGGTAAGAGCAAATAAAAAAAGAAAGATAGAGGTAGAATAAGAATTGATTGTCAGCGCCATCTCTAAGATAATATAAAATAAGAATTCGCGATTAATGCCATCTCTTGAAAATTTTTAGAAATAAAAAATGTTTGATGTTCAAGAGATGGCGCTATTCATCAATTCTTACTCTAACTTATCTTGCATGTTAAAAGATGTCTTTGGTATTCAAAAGATGGCGCAAATGATCGATTCTTACTCCATCTTTTTCCTCTTATTACTTACTTTGTTTATATTTGTGTTTCATTTTCAAGATGGTGTTGATTTCCATACTTTTGTTCCATGTTTGTTATATCATTTATCCATATTATTTTTAGCGTACCAATATTTTAACTGCTAATGAAAAATCGAAATTCGACGCGTTTTATTTAATTTAAGTTAAATTAATAAACTGATAAACCAAAGATTGTTTTAAAACCAAAAATATGATTGGTGTGTATATATATATATGTATATATATATTTATTTAACAACTGTAATATGTCTAATCATATTTATTTGTTGCTCATGTATTGTTACTAATAGATGCTATACGCTTAAATACAGTTGATGTATCGCAGAAACGAATATACCAAAAAACTTAGCAATGTACACGCTATTCAAGTCATTTTTAAATAGATTATTTTATCGATTATATCGTCCAACAAGAAGTGTAAGGTGGTATCGTTAAATATATTAATTTCATAGTGTCAACGATTGACGATCGAAAATGTCTTCAGCTAAGCGATTTTTCCGTAGAAAGGATCGCGTAAATGAGAATATAAAAAAAATGTTGGAGGACGGGTAGGTACGAGAGTGGATGAAAGGATAGTGAAACGAAATTAAACAAGGAGAAGATATCTCTATACAAAAATAATCGGTGAAAGGCGAGAAAATAAAACGCTCTCACGAACGCTCGTATGATACAAATCGACGAGATAATACTTTTTCTTTAATAAGATTAGACTGAATCTTAATCTTTTTTTCATACACTTCATACACACACACACATACACACAGATACACGCAGATTCATTTTCTCTTCTTGATTGTTTTCACACATTCGTTTTCTTTTTCTCTCAAAGTCCCTTTCAATCTTGTACGCGTGCATTTTGCTACACAATGGCTACGATGATAATATATTTGTTTGTTGTGTGATGTAAAATAATAATACACATTAACGTTTGCGAACAAAATGAGACCGTCATATCGAATGGTGTATTACCTAATTGTCATGCATAATGCGTTGCTGTGCAAAACTTAATTTTAAAAACAGAGTAAACACAGACAAAGAAAAGTATAGAATACAACAATAATGTTCACGGCGGTTAAGAAAAAAATCTCGGTGCACGAATATTTTATTTCTCGAATTTCTTAAGAATGAGAACTTTTTTGCATCGTGCAACCGGTCCTTTTCTTTCCGATGCTCGTTAATCGATCGATACTTCGATGTGTTATTTAAATAATCGATCGGCTCGAGCGAAGCGCAATAACGGAAAATATCTTACACGCAAATCTCGATGCTCTCTCTTTTTACAATGAAAAACTTCTTCACATCTTTGGTAGAAACTACTAAATAAATTATATTGTCACTTACAGTAAGAATTGGATTGAATCCTCAAAAAAAGAAGATTCCACAGAACGCGATCGTGAAAAATTTGGCTTCTCGAATAATTTTTTTTTATTATCTTATTTCATCGTTCTCTTCTTTATCCGATACCTGGCAAAAAGACTTGTCATTGCCCGAGAAGAAGATAACGCGTCTTGTTTGAAAGATATTAATAACGACGAGAAGCGCACAAGGAGGTAAATTAGAGAAATATACACGCATATACAATAAAATCCTGAAGTAGAATTCGGTGTGCTTGAGAATATTACACGTTGGTATGACAAACGCTATTAATAATACAATATACGGAGTGTATCATCATATTATCATTTGATTTACAGATGTATTTTCAATTTAAAAAATTTAGAAAATCAAATTCTAATAAATGCGAGTCCTACAATTATTTAATTTTTGAAATATGATAGGATGGATTAATTAATTAAAATATTGTCCGTTTATGATGATAGATTTTTAATAGAATCTGAAACTTAGAAACTAGAAATTGCTATATATAGTCTATTTGAAGCCAATAATTGAATGTCAATCAATAACATTATAAGTAATAATAAACTAATAAAATAATATTCAAGATATTCTTAAAATATAGTCATATCAGGATATTATTTTTCAAGTCTCATGTGTTATAAAAAGTAAAAATTGTTCATCTAGAACTTGTTATGATATATATGCCAATGGAAGCCATTTTGCACAGATATTTAAAAATATTTGAATGAACACATTTTCTTATATTTTATCTTTAATTAAATTATCTATATATCTATAAATTACCTAACATCTAATATCAATTCGAAACTTCAGACTTGCAAACAATAATCGACGATCGTTTATATCAATGTCAATTTTTAAAACTTTTTTCAACATTGAATTGTTAATTTTTTATAACTTTTAATTTACTGACACTTGATCATACTTTAAACGATACATTAAATCTAAAAAAAATAACTATTCTTCAAAATCAAACAATTCCAGAATTTACATCTATCAGAACTTTTTTTTTTAATATTTAAAACAAAATACATTTGTAAATCTTGTATTTCAAAGTATTATTTCCACAGTACTAACTTCTCCGTACATCAAACTAGCGTTTACAGTGTGGCTGTGCGTCAAGGTACGTATACACGATGCAGAACGAATAACAAAAAAACGGAAAAATGAAAACGTAGAAGAAAGTAAAACGAAAGAAGAGACAGATGTCGTTCACTATTTAGCTGGAGCTCGTCATGTCTTTTTATCTCTCGTTTTCATTCACTGCCAAATGAATCGATCGATCACATTATTATTCGCCAATCGATATTTAGAAAATTATCCAATATTTACAAGTTGAACAAAAAATCCAATTTGTCCCTTGAATGTCGTCGACTTTCTGGCACGTTCACATCGAACGAAGAAAAGTCGTTTGGGACGAGTACACGAATATTGATCAAATGATAAAGAAAAAAAAAAAGAGATTAACGATACTAAAGATCGATCGACTTTCTGTCAATTTCGACTCGTACGAGAGCTGACTTACGAATATATTCGCCTTCGTGAACGAAGCGAGGTCTCAGCCAGACTTGATACAAATAATTCTAAACGCTATGTGTTCACATTAAATTCGACGTAAATTATCTACTTAAACCATTTTGCCTATTTACTAGGTAGCCTCTATTTTCGCACGCCTTTCACACATTCTTTCTCTCTCTCTCTTTCTCTCTTTGTTCTCTATTTGCTCGTATTTCTTTTTTGCCTAGGTTCGTCAAACCTACCTAATATACCTGCAAATTTATCGCAGGATTACTGTATTTTTTTCAGATAAGAACCAACCGAAGAAACAGCGAAATTTACCTACGATTGATCGAAAGTAGATTGAACTTTGGACCAATCGCTTTTTCTTCGCTGTTTCTTTTCTAGAATACATTCTAGAGCGTTTTTTATATATTTTATAATGCGAGCAATCGAGTCGTTTCGAGACTCTTGTAATCATATATTTCATCAGAAGCATCGTTTTGCCTCGCGATTCTTCAACTTGTACGCTGATTTATCGGATGTCGGTCTGGTCCTCGAACAGGAAACAGATGTAACGACGTCCAAGTGGCGCTGATTGCTCGTTCTTCTTTCTTAACAGGATGAGCTTTTAAGCTCGCCGATATCAACGATGTTCTGCAGCAACGCGGCCGCCTCGCTGTTTGATTGATTCGTTTTCGCGTTGTATCTTTGTTTCAGGGTGCTCAATGCGGACAACAGTTTTGTGTTTGACGTCATTAGACGCGAATTCGCGGCGTCCAGGGCGGCTATTTGCTGCTCCTGCGCATCGATCACGCGCTGCTTGTACGACAACGCAGCCGACATCTTCTGTTGTTCGCGTCGTAGTTCCTCCTCCACAGAGATTAACCTAAAATAAAAAGTTTATCGTTATAGCTAGTTCTGAACATTTTGTGTTTTTCGTGAATGTCGATCCACGTTACAAACTTTGCCATGGAGCAATCTCTGTCTTGTTTGATTATACGATCACGTTGTTTCAATTTTTGTATCGATTTGAAGATTTGAATTATTTATGGAAAATTAGTTGAAAAATTATCTAGCAAGCTTTCGTTAGAACTATATTTAGAACTATGTAAAAGATACAGAGATTACTTCGATGGTTCTGAGCACACATGGAACTGAGCTTCGCCTGTGAACTCTCTCTATAATTTTAGTTGGAATTTGATTAAAAATGAATTTTTTTTAAACAGGTTTTAATAATGTAATTTTGGTAAGATGAACGTAATGAATAAAGATACGAGAGATTTCATAGGAAATGCTTAATAGGATCCAAGCGCACCACGATGCATATTATATCGAAGAAAAGAACATCAATGTATAACTTCGAAATGAAAGTTAAAGAAAGCAGCAGTGTTTGGTGCAAAATATCATACGTTCGGACAACCAAAAAGAACGATCAGTAATGCAACAGGATAAAAGGGCACTTTTCATCAAAGAAGCCAGGCGTCTGCTTCTGCGATTGGCCACAGTCAACTTTATGTGTGTATAAATGAGTGTAGTGGTTTCGAAAGAAACATTCAGAATAATATTGTAATTAAAAAAAAGAAAATTCTCATCAAATATCAATTAATCTGTACAATAATTTCATAGATCGAAAAGAATTTCACAAACTTTTAATAAATTTTGTATCGAATAAAAATACGGTTCAAAATTATTTTGAACATTTCTCGCGCACGTTGCAACACACTACCGCAGACACACAAAGATCGTGGGTTGTATTTTAGTGAACCGTGCACACGTGAAACAGAACGAACGCGTGAATCGAAGGCGTGTATGAAGGCTATCGGTGTTTGATATATCGAGAAACTTGGTGAAGTATCGATATGTGGTTGATTGAAATAATGTTATTGGACGGTGATGTAAGTATAAAACACGCAGGGTGAGAATGCTGGTTCATCGAACAGTGATTCAGAGTATGTTATAATTATACATATAAAACAGGTGAACAGACTTTGAAACTTTTGTATCATATAGCTTTTCGCGTACATATAGAAAGATAAATAGTTTAGTCGCGTGTTTTTTTGTCGGATGAAACCAAGATATAAAACACACGAGAGATATATATAAATATATATATATATATATGAATTCAAAAAACGCTAAAAATATGTGATGTAAAAATGTAAGAAGCTTAGAAATATAATTGACTCTTACACCAAGGTCCAGATCAAGCCAGAGTATACCAAATGCAGCGGATAGAATGCACAGGAACACACAATCAATTAAACATACATTATTTCGAGAAACAGTAACCATGTTCGAGTTACGCGGCTTGGTGCTACTTTCTTTCTTTTTTTTTTTTTTTTTTTTTTTAATTCTGCTATTTAATATTATTTGTACAACAAATATATTTTCTTAGTTTGTTTATATCGTTTGGTTTACTCGGTATTATTTTCTTTTTCATATATTTACACAAATTTTATTTAAAACAATAATCAAATTGTTTTCGATTGATACAAAGTTATTGGTAGACAGAACTGAATAAACTTTACGCTGAAAAATAAAAAACATTTATTATTTTTTTCAAATATTTTGATGATCAATTCGTATCAATTAAAATTTTCCTAAATATAAAAGACAAAGAAATGAAATAAGAAAAATTTTAGAGAAACGGAATAAAAACACGTGTCACACAAATCAATAATATACAGAAAGAATATAAGAATAATAAAATAATATATACAATCCAAATTCTACTATTTTCTTCTCGATCATTATAATCAACTCTGTCTGCCATTTGGGAGAGATCGCGTTTCACGATCATCTCTGAAGGATCTCTGCTATCGCAAAAAGATCAACGAAGCTATTTCGCAAAGAGGCCATTGAAAGTAATCGATGACCTCTTCGTCACGGACCGTCTCTTGTCTTCTTTACGAAGACGTTGAATGAAAGAAAAAAAAAAAAAAAAAAAAAGAAAAAAAAAATCGCGGATGAAGAAGTGGAGGAGAGGATGGAAGAGAAGAAAGAGAACCGACGTGATTGATCATGAGACGGAAAAGAGGAATCGAGTGAAACGCAAGAGAAAAGTGGTTAGTCGTCACGGTGAGATGGGGTGATCACACTCAGGCAAAAGAATCAATCGGTGGGTTAATGGTCGCGTTAATGAGGATTAAGTACCTGGAAATGATGCTCTTCATCTTGGTATCCGGTGCAACGCCATCTATATCGGTATCCTCGGTTGCGCCTAACCGGGCCCTCAGTCGATCTACGCTACTCTGCAACCTCTCGATTTCCACTTCGTACTGGAAACGAAGAGACGTGGCGTTGTTAGTTACAAGACACACACTGGCAGGCAGTTCCGTTAGGCGACAGGTCAGAGAAACAGAGAGATAGAGAGACAAAAAGAGAACGATGGTAGCGGCAACAGCGGCAACAGCGGCAGCAGCAGCAGCAGCAGTAGCGGCGGCGCTGGCGGCGGCTTCTCGCGCGATAAAAGAGGTTTTTGTAAAAAGAGGAACTTGTTATTCACACAACGATCACGTTACTACGTATACATATGTACATATGTTGTTACAATGAATCAAAAGAGAATTATAAGTTCCTCTTTGATCTGGTATGATAATTTTAACTGTTTTTCTTGTCCTCTGCTTCTGTTGCTGGAAAGTCCAAGAGATTTATTTTTTTTCCCCCTCTGGTTTCGTGGATGACAGATAAGTTGAATTGAATTGGCAAATTTATATGCTTGTTCCTATTGTTGTAATATAAATATAATGTTTGGCATAAGTGTATGATTTAGTTATATAATACCTATCAATATATATATATATATATATATATATATACAGTTTGATATATACAATCTCTACAAAAACTTAAAAATATTTACAATTTCTCATTACAGAAAAAATGTGATATATATCTTATACGTCATCCAGAAGAAACCAATTATATATATATATATAAATATGTTACATCTATTACCTGATCTATGCTTCGATGACTGCGAGATTTGCTCCTCCTCGTTGTGCAGCTTTCCTCCTCACTAGTGTCGGACAGATCTCGCGTCGAGTCCAGTGACAGCCTCCTCCTCAATTTCGTGCAACAGACACCCTGGTTCTGGTCTGAATTATTCCTGTGCGTTTGGTTGGCTTGCCTCCACTGGTTCTGGTTATTTCTCTGCAGATTCCTCACGTTATTTTGAGGCGGTGGTGAAGGGCTGAGATCAACGCCTCTCACACCCTCTACTCCACCACTTCCGTCCCTTTCCTCCGAGCTACTGCTACCTCTTCTGCCATTCCTTCCGTGATTGGATTCCATGTGGTAAACAGGATTGGCGAAAGCAAGCGGTGCTGCATTGAGTATATGCGCGTTTGCATTGTTGCTGCTGAGATCCACGGGGCTGGAGCTTTGACTGTAAGCAGCGAAGCTCTGGTAACCCGACGAGGCAACATTGCTCAATTGGGAAATTGATATTTGGGATCCTTTCTGAGATTTTGATTCCGACACTTCGTCGTCAGCGTACCTCAACAGATCGGATAGCTCGTCCAGGTTTCCGTTGGCAGTCGTGTTGTTCGTCTTGCTATTGGTGTAATTGTTGTTTGGCTGATTAATAGACAGAGTGAGATTCGATGAGGGATTCACCACGACATTGGCATTCACGGTAGTCTTGGACACGTTATTATAATTCTGATGCTGCATCTGGTTCGCGTTCTCTTCCTTGTTGCAATGATTCCTGCTGCCTGATCTCGAGACGTTGTAATTGTTGTGGTTATAATTGTCCTCTCTGTCGTGGATATCCAGGTTCTGTAATCGCGCTATGTTGTGTCTGTGGTTCTGTTGTTGCTGGCCCATAATTGTACAATTGTTCGCCTGATTGATCTGTGACGTGGTAATGTTGTAGTTGGAATCCTTTAAATTGCTGTGACTCTCCGACCTTGTAGGACTAGCCGGGTGTGTCTGGCAGTGATTCACGTTCGCCAGACTTGCACTGGCTGTCAACCTGTATCCAGCTCCTGCTCTGTTCGACCCTATTGCCCTGTGTTGCCTCACTATGGGCGTAGGTGAGCGCGACACGAAGGCTGGTGGCTCGAGAGGATAATCGTCTGTGGTAATTTGCAGTTGCAACTTTCCATTGGTCGGCATGTAAGCGTTGCGAGGAAGAGTGGCAGCCCTGGTTACGTTGGGGCTGCGGGAACTGTTGTGCCCAAGCGTGTTCGATTGCAACACCTCGTTGCTGTCTCTGATCGTTCCATTCAACGTGCTGTGGTTGCTCAACGTGGACGTTGCCGACACAGACAGATTGGTGTTGCTGTTCGCAATCGTGGGGTCGTTATAGCGGAATATGTTGTTCTGTATATTTGGATACCGATGAGAGGCGGGCACTGGACTTGGACCCGATTGATCCAGGGCTATGGAGATCCTCTCGAGGATCTCTGGTAATCTCGATGGAGGCAGTGACGAGGAGAACGAGGTTATCGTGACCAAACTTTCGCGTAGAAGCGCGTGCAGAAGAGACAATTGCTTTCCCAGATCAATGTATCCGTCGAACTCTAAAGAATTATTGGCTGGAGCATCCTTTGGCAAGGGGCTCTGTAAATAAACGTTAATTTTGATCATAATAAATCATATATATATATATATATATATTTAAGAAAGAACGCTCGTTGTTACTTACACTGATGAGTTGAAGAAAATTTTTCATGGATGGAGCTTCACGTTCCAGAAGATCGTTCATAAATTCCATAAAGTTTTCCTTTCCTTGAAATCTCGTGAAATTTGCCAGAGTTTGAAGCGTTTTTGCCACGAGAGTGAGATTCCTTGCTGCCTTTTCGTTTGGGTATTCTAGAAAAGATGTTTTTAAAATTTTTCAAACAAGTTTGAGATATTTCATTTTTAAAAGAGGAATAAAAGCATTGGAAAGGAAAAAGTAGAATTGTGCGACTCTTCAAAAAAAGATTCTTTCTTTTAACCTGTTTCCTTCACGATCATTCGACAACGACTGTTTCTCTTCTCAATAGTGTCGCACTTTTAAAGACTTCACACGTACGAAATACATTCTTACCACCTCACCGTTACTGTTTATTGTGTGGTCAAACGTACACGTATTCTCAGAATCGTCATTTGTTCGTAACCGATATTCTAGACTAAACGTTCGTTCTCTTTCGGCTTTTTTCGACAATTTTCGGCTTCACACGCCTATATTCTATATCCTATATCCTATACAAAACAATATATACATTACCACGTATATGAATATGAATCGACGAGGATAAGAATTTATTTAATTTACAAAACTTATCAAGGAATATATTAACTATATTAACTTATATTAACTATAATATTATATTAATTCTATTATAGTTTTCTATTAATTCTATTAATTAGTTGTATTAATTAGTTTCTATTAATTCACTAAATTTCACTTAAAAATTTCTCTTCAAATTTGCTAGACAGACGGAGGATATAGAGCGGACAAGACAAGGTGGTATTTCGTCTTCTTACCGTGGGTAATGTTGAAGAGGGACGGGCTCAGAATGGCAGGGCACAGGAATCTGAGGAATATAGAGGCAGAGATCAGATTGTCGGCAATGTCCTCGCGGCCCATGTCAGCGAGACGCTCGCGGAATATACGGAAGCATTCGCGTAATTCGAGAGGGAAGTGAGCGTGGCTGGCTAGTATCCTGCTCCAGGCGAGTTCCACGGCGTTTCGTAGATTCTGTTGCTGTTTGTGAAGGGCCGCCACCGAGGCGACCTTCAGCGGATCCACCTCGCAGTCGCCACCCTCCACCGCTCCCCTTACAACAGCCCCCAAGGTCTCTTGCAAGTACCTGTCTCCCGTCAACTTCAAGTAGGCCTCCATCGCCTTCGTGGCCAAGGAATTTCCTCGAAAGGTGAGCCTCTCGTCGTCTGAAATTCAATAGTTTCCTTTAATAAATTCGACCAATATTTGCTGAATCGATCAATTTTTAACGTACAATTTTCTTGTTAGCACGCATCTTGGAAGGAAATTTAGCTGCTTTAAAAAAATCTGATTTTAATGAAAATTTGTACATAATTTTTGTTTTCTAAATTCGAGTACATTATATTCAAAAATTTTGCCTCTATGATATCTTATTCACAAAAATATATATTTATAACATTTCGATTGTAATTGTTTTATTTTTAATTTGTTTTATTAAACTCTTATAAATTATGTATATGTACAAAAAGAAGCTTTATAGCTCCCATAAAAGAATCAATAAATCCTTCTTTCTTCGGCTATATACGGAATATCATCATGATTCACCTATTCTGTGTATATCCATCATGACCAAGTCGGCGAGAAATTGAGGCGCTTTCTTTTCGCGCTGCATGACGGCGACCAAAGCCGTGGCGATGTCCTCCTTAGCTTTGACACCGATCACCGGCTCTAATTTCTCGCACAGCGACGCGTAATCCGTCTTCAAATATTCCAAGAACTCCTGGTACACTTGAACCGGCAATATGTCCACGGATTGAAAACGACATTTCACCCTTAATGCCGGGGGTTCCTTCAGGGGACCTTTATCCCCCACCACGGTGTACCATTTCTCCGTCAGGTAACGAGACGTGACGTTGTGCACCGGTATACTGACGGAACCTGGACGAGATATATCAATATTAAACGAAATTTCATTTCGAATGACTCTATTTAAAGATTCGGCTTCGCGTTTTTTTAAAAATTTCGTTATCAATTCTTTGCACTCCAGGCCTCATAAGATAAGATTATACGTAAAATAATATAATATAATAAATAAATAATATAATATAATAAAATTTCGTTATCAACCCTTTGGACTCCAGGCCTCATAAGATAAAATTATACGTAAAATAATATAATATAATAAATAAAATAATATAATATAATAAATAAATAATATAATATAATAAATAAAATAATATAATATAATAAATAAATAATATAATATAATAAAATTTCGTTATCAACCCTCCAGGCCTCATAAGATAAGATTATACGTAAAGAGCTTATTATATAGGAAATTATTCATGATATTCTAAAAAAATCAAACATAAAAAAAATATAATATATAAAAAATATAAATAAATATTGTCAAGAATCTCGGTCACCGTTGGAGAGCAAAGGGTTAATAATTTAATTCTCGTGAAAATATAGCTCGATAATTAATTTCCTTTATTTATTTATTTTTTTTCAATTTATTCCATACACAAGAAAATATATATATGAGCTCACCGATCAAAACATTCTTGTCCCTCTTCTTCTTCCTGTCAGCCTCCCTGTACAGGTTCACCTGTATGGTGTTGACGGAAGGCAAGTGATGGAAATCGAAGTGCTCGCCCCAGAAGCACAGGTCGGCCTTCAGTTTCGCCGTGGTCCTCGCGTACAGAGTGCTGTCCAGGCACACCTCGCAGAAATATCGTTTCTTGGCCGGCACACCCTTCGCCTCGAGCAGCCATATTTGCAACGAATTGTCCGTGCGCCTCGTTTGCTCCGCGTCAGGTTGAACGGATTTCCTCAAGCTGCGTTTCGAACAACAACCATGTAAACGATTCCCACCGATTATAATCCGACCAAGTGGAACACGTTGAATAATCTCAGACTCCACCCACCCCCGCATAGGCAGGCGTAAAAAATCAGAGGGAAGAATTTCAAGGTGAAAATTTCACTTTATTTTTTTATTTATAAAATTGAAATGGAACGAAAAATTTTATTATAAAGTAACGACAATTATTTATTTATGAAAATAGTTATCCGATCTTGATAATTTTTCGATATATTGTCAAAATCGTTATAATCGTAAATCGTGAAGATTTTATTTGGAGATAGATTAGATTAGCCCAGAATCAAATTTTAATCATTAAAAAATCAAAGGAAGAATTTCAAAGTGAAAATTTCGCTATCCATTTCTTATTTATAAAATTGAAATGGAGTGAAAAATTCTATTATAAAATAATGAAATGCGACAATTATTTATTTATAAAAATAGTTATCTAATCTTGATAATTTTTCGATATATTGTCAAAATCGTTATAATCGTAAATCGTAAATGAAGATTTTATTTGGAGATAAATTAGATTAGTCCAGAATCAAATTTTAATCATTAAAAAATCAAAGGAAGAATTTCAAAGTGAAAATTTCACTTTTCATTTTTTATTTATACCGAAGAATTGAAATGGAATGAAAAACTTCATTATAAAGTAACGACAATTATTTATTTACGAAAACATCCGATTTTGATAATTTTTCGATATATTATCAAAATGATCATTATTATAATCGTAAGATTTTACTTGGAGATAGATTAAATTAGAATCAAATTTTAATCATCATTAAAAAATCAGAGGGAAGAATTTCAATAGAGTGAAAATTTCACTCTATTTTTTATTTATAAAATTGAAATGGAATGAAAAATTTTATTATAAAGTAACGACAATTATTTATTTACGAAAACATCCGATCTTGATAATTTTTCGATACATTAATCAAAATCGTTATAATCGTAAATCGTGAAGATTTTACTTGGACATAGATTAGATTAGAATCAAATTTTAATCATCATTAAATTTATCGCTGTATTTAAAAAATTTCTTACTTTTTTACTTAAAGACTTAAAAAAGTAAATTCGTCCTCGACGAATCGTTCCATCTCTTCCATGGTCGTACGTATTCATACGATTGAACACGGTCGTCGTGTTCAAAACCGGGACCGGTGTCTCGCGCGTAATGACCGTCCGTTTAACGGCCTTAAAAAGAGCCTGGTTCAGTTTCGTCACCGTAAAGAAAACGAGGGAGAAAGAAAGAAGGAAAGAAGGAAGGAAAGGGAGAAGGAAGAAAAAGAAGAATGGCGGAGGAACGGTACCAACCTGTGTAACCACTGGTCCCGTTCGTGAGCGGTCCTGCAACTGAAATACTTGGGCCCACCGGTGCTGGGCGTGACCTGGAAGCAGTGAGGTCTGCCGAGCAGGCTCGGATGCAGCGGTGTCACGGCCGCGAGGTCCATCGAGGTCACCGCCTGCCCGCAGAGGAGGGACTCGTGTGAACGGCAACCCCGAAGTCCGGCGCCGCGTTGCTTCTGTCGCTCGAGCTTCGTCACGCTCTTCGTCCTCTTCAACGGGTTCGAGCGGAACGACCTCTTCGAGAAGAAGTTCTGCGAGAACAGAGAGAGAGAGAGAGATAGAGATAGGGAGGAGGGGATAAAACGTAGGCGCACAGCGTTGTAAATATTGCCCGCGCATTTATCAGAAATCGATGCGCGCGCAACAGAATTCCGGTTTTGGAAGGTGCGATAAAATGGACTTAATTCGAGTGGCATTAATTCGGAGGAGATGCGCTCAAACTTTGCAAAAGGGAATCGATTATTATTTTATTATTTTAAGGGTGGAAAATCGAGTTGATTCATTTATTCATTGACTTAGATAAGAGAATTAGACTTTTCTGAAGATTTATTCCTTAACGATTCCTTTATATTTAAAAATCTACGTTTCTTTCTCGACTATCGATTATGATTCTTTTAAAGTAAAGATTACACTTGGATAGTAGTTTTCAGAGCAACGAAAGTTTTACTCTCGATTATTGTCAATTTAATGTGATTGTAAAACCAAATTTCACACTTCGAGAATTGAATTATCGTGATATAATTTTAAAAGCAATAGATATAATCCTGAATGAATTATATTTGAAGATGAGATCTGTGTATATTCTTAATAAAATTTACAATTGTAAAATCAAATTGAGTTAATTGGAGACTATCGTGATTCTCATACAATGAAGATGATTGTTAAAGTAGATTTCTTCTTTTTTCTTATGAAATGTTAAATCGTTACGTATCGATTATCATGTAGACCACGTATGTATAAATACAATTTCCAAAATTCTAAATTCCAAGGAAGATTGAAGTTCGATAACTTGCGAAAATTTTTACTCTTCGATCGATCTTCGTGAAACTTTGCTACTTTAATTACAAATATCACATTGGAGCGCGTGGGATATAGAATGTTTTTCCCAGTAAGTAATTTACTTATTTGTCCCACTATTATGTTTCAATAACTTATCTCCTCGAAAGCGGCGTGTCGAATCGATAATTCGGCGTTAAATCGTGATTGACGATCGTGTTCACGACAAGAATCCGAACGAAAATTTTTCCGTCGATTCTGTTCCCCGGATCGAATTAATTACGCTCAAGATTAATCGAGGTGCGGTGTTGCAACTCGCGACTTCGTGCTTTGATGTATGATATAACTGTTGCCGCTTCTAAAACCCGTCTCTCGTTCCGTAAAAGTTAAACGATTTTCTGATGATCTTGGCGTAACGGTGTGCACAGTGTATCACCACGAACACTGTAACGGACGTATAAACTGTGATAAATGAAAGCGTGCGACCGATTTTACGTGTCGTACGATTAAAACAATTAAAAAAATAACGGTAGGAGAGGAAAATTTCGAACTTCGATCTTTAAATCTCGAAATTTAAAATTTAGAATTTTGGAAATTTATATATATCTGCATAATAATCGATGAACAAAATGACTTCATATTTCATGAAAAAAAAAAAAAAAAAAAAAAAAAAAGAAGAAGAAAAAGAAGAAATCTACTTTAACCATCGATAAATATAAATTTTTGCTTACGCTGGGATAATTCGCTTCGACATTTTTCACACGCATAACACGACGACGACGACGACTTTCATCTCTTTTCACGGGCGATGAATTTAATTTCGTTCGAAAACACCAAGGCGAATTTTTTTAAGGCGAATCACACACCGAATCGTATCAAAAGGCGGAATCAATCGTTCCGGTAGCGAATGTTGTCTCGGTGCCACGAGTGAAAATCATCGACTGACTCCTCGAGGGATATCGAGAATCTTTCGTGACATTGCTCAAGTGAAAGGTATCCAACACCGGTGTTTGATACTGGCACTACTCTTTTGGCCCCGTGTATTATCCGGATCAACGATGCGCCGATCGATTGGCCCAAAAATCACCTCTCCATTATTATTATTATTGTTATTATTATTATTATTATTATTATTGTTGTTGTTGTTGTTGTTATTATTATTGTTGTTATTGTTATTATTGTTATTATTATTATTATTATTATTATTACTATTAATATGTCTAGACTTGGCTCGTGAAATATATATATTTTTTGGCTACCGTAAAATTGGAATTTGTTGTGGAAAGAGAGAAGTGGTTATTTACGCAAGAGAAGCTTCATCAAATTTCGGGTTAAAATTTCTCAAATTTGTTAATTACTTGTTAAATTGCTGGTCGACGAGAATATTCGAGAAATTTCATCAAGATTAATATTACGAATCGAATTATTAAAAAATGTTGATATTCTATTCTTCTTCGAAATGTTGAGCTTCGTTCGCGAGACTCGAGACAGAGATTTTTTTTTCAAAACGAGAGAGAAAATTTCTCAAATTTAATTACTTGTTAAATTGTTCGTCTACGAGAATATTAGAGAAATTTCATCCTTCGTCGAGATTAATATTTTACAATCGAATTAAAAAATTCTAAAAAATGTTAATCTTCGATTCTTCGAAACGAGGGGAAAAATTGTTGAGCTAGGCATAATCCTCGAAGTGGCGAAACAGAGATTTTTTTTTTTCAAAAAGAAACAAGCTTCAAAACTCGGATTTACAGGGAGAAAATTTCTCAAATTTGTTAATTACTTGTTAAATTGTTCATCGAGAATATTCGAAAAATTTCATCAAAATTAATATTACGAATCGAATTAATAAAAAATGTTAATTTTCTATTCTTCGAAATGTTGAGCTTTATTCGCGAGACAGAGATTTTTTTTTCAAAACGAAAAAGAAATAATTATTTACGCGAGAGAAGCTTCACCAAACTTGGGTTTACAAGAAGAAAATTTCTCAAATTTGTTAATTACTTGTTAAATTGCTCGACAAGAATATTCGAAAAATTTCATCAAAATTAATATTACGAATCGAATTATTAAAAAATTAATCTTCGATTCTTCGAAATTTTGAATTTCGTTCGCGAGATAAAGATTTTTTTTTCGAAACGAGAGAGAAGTGATTATTTATGAAAGAAGCTTCAAAATTCGGGAGAAAATTTCTCAAATTTAATTACTTGTTAAATTGTTCATCGAGAATATTCGAGAAATTTCATCAAGATTAATATTACGAATCGAATTATTAAAAAATTAATTTTCGATTCTTCGAAATTTTGAGCTTCGTTCGCGAGATAAAGATTTTTTTTTCGAAACGAGAGAAAAGTGATTATTTACGAAAGAAGCTTCAAAACTCGAGAGAAAATTTCTCAAATTTATTAATTATTTGTTAAATTGTTCATCGAGAATATTCGAGAAATTTCATCAAGATTAATATTACGAATCGAATTAACAACATTATAAAAAATTAATAACATTATAAAAAATGTTAATCTTCTATTTTTCGAAATGTTGAGTTTCGTTCGCGAGATAGAGATTTTTTTTTCGAAACGAGAGAAAAGTGATTATTTACGAAAGAAGCTTCAAAACTCGAGAGAAAATTTCTCAAATTTGTTAATTACTTGTTAAATTGTTCATCGAGAATATTCGAGAAATTTCATCAAAATTAATATTACGAATCGAATTATTAAAAAATTAATCTTCGATTCTTCGAAATTTTGAGCTTCGTTCTCGAGACAGAGATTTTTTTTTCGAGACGAGATCTCTGGAAAAACTCCCTCTCGAAAAATTCAAAAATCCGTTCCGTTCCACTTTCGCCCGGACTTTTGACTCGTGCCTGTTTCGCATACGAAGGAGAGATAGAAGGCTGGCCGCACGCCAGCGGAACTCGGAAGGATTCCAAATGTTTCGCGCGTTTCGGGAAACAAACGGGGGCCGGTTTTCCGGGGAGGGGCGGCGCAACAAGAATCGAAGATGTGAATCGAATTTGCCAAGAATTTTCCAAGCCGGGAAAAATGACCGACCAGGCCAAGAAAATATATTTCCCGACCAAATGTTTTACGGGAATGCAAGACGTTAGACGTGCAAATTAATTCGTTGACATTTCAAGGAGAGTTGGAATTTTATTTATAGTTAAGCTTAATGTTAAATTAGTCGCGGTTGAAGAAGAGGTTTCTATTATTCAATGTGTAGGTTGACGCGAAAATTTACGCGCGGAAATGAATAATATTTTTTCTTCTTTTCTTTTTTTTTTCAATTCGAAAATCTATTTATTGTTCGTAGCCAAAAAAAAAAAAAAAATAATTTTCTTATTCTATCAACAATTATACTTCTCGAGCATAAAAGTTGTTGTTTCTTTCGAATTTCGAAATTCGTGGCATTTATTCGAGATTGGTTTTTCCAGAAACGGATTAATCAATGAATATACACAAATATATATATATATATAAATTTAATTGTACATTTGATAACGTAATAAAATTCGATCGTTAAAAACGTTAGAAAGTTCTAATCATCAAGCGCATATTTCCTTCTTTTTTTTTTTTTTTTTTTTTTTTTTTATAGTAATTCATTTGAACTTTACGCGGAAAGATTGCAATTAATGGAAATTACGAAGCGGCGATGACACGCGCATACATAACGATTGCATACATTTTCTAGAAAGACTACTACTCTCTACGAATAGGCGTCTGAAGGAGCAAGCAGCTCCTTTCTTGTAATCGCAACTCTACTGCCTCTACCCATCCACGAATTTACTTTTTCCTAGCCTACCAGTTTCTCTGAAGAATCGCGGCAAATTTATCCACGATTAATTTTCTTCACCAAAAATCAATTCTCGTATGAAACTGTGAACGAAAATTGCAGCAAATCCCCCCCCCCCCCCCAAAAAGATCATCTTACTTTTTTTTAAAAAATTTTAACCATTTTCCAACTTTCCAATAGCATCGATCTATCCTACTATGCTACTTCACAACGTTTCCCAAAAAACGGATGGAATAAGCATTTTATCCACGTGATATTTACCCTGGCGGTGAAGTAATTGATGATCATGCTGACAACCTTGTCCTCCTCGTTCTCCTCCATAGGTTTCACGCACATCTTCCCTTTGCTAATGCGAAGCGTGTCGCGTGAGAAACAACGGCCTAAATGTTCCCAGCGTCCACGAGAATCCAGCGTGGAGGAGGAGCAACGCTATATTCGACGGGCCGTATCCTTTCGAGGATTCGAAAAGATCGAATATTTCCAACCGCTCAATCTCATCTCGTCCAATTCAATTTTTCAAAAAACTTCCTTTCTTTTTCCCTTAAATCACTTCCTTTCTTTTTCCCTTAAATCACTTCCAACGAACACCGTTCGAGCTACGATGTTAATACGCGTTAACAGAGAGCGCTACTGGCAACGAGAGGGAGAACCGCGAACGAGTGCTCGTTCCACGACAGATTGACGCGTGTAAACATGCTATTATAAACGAGTTATATCGCGCGACTGACTCATCCGATAATGTCGCTCAGGTATATAATACCTGTGGAGCAACGAAGCGATCGATATTTTTTTCACTCTTTCGAAGATATCCTCGCCAGTCGAAGAAGGATCCTACGATTTTCCACCATCTTTTCTAAATAATATACCCGACGATTGTCATCTTCGAAAAACTTTGTTTCACTTCATTTCACTTCGCTTCAAAATTTTTGAATCATTTCTATAGTAGAATTCAATCGTGTTTACACTTCCTTTTCGTATCCATCGTGTATCGTGTTTTTGTTAAATTTTCAGTCGAGGCGATCAAATTGGAAAAAATATACGATCTCTCATAGTCGGTGAAATAATCGTTGACGAGCACGTGAGCGATAAGATGAGTGTCAGGACGCAGGGCAATTCGGTGATGGCGTCACAATTGCCACGATCCCTCCCCCCTCTTGAAGTTTCTCCCACCCGCTTCTTTATCTCGATTGTTGACGCGATTGAACAGCCTTTTCGAACGATCTTCGTAATAATATTCGAGCAACTCTCTTTTCCTTTTCCTTTTTCTTGATTGATATTCGTTTCGGTTCGAGGGGATTCCAATTTCAAGGAAAGTGGAGAGAGAGGAAATCAACGCGTAAACAACATTGACGAGACACTGTGGCGAGGAAGGAACAGATAACGAAACATTCCAACGGATTTTCTTGAATAGGTTTTCAGTTAATCGACGAGGCGATTCATCAAACCCTGTCAACCAATCGTCTCCCTAAGATCTGGCGCGAACTCTTCGATGCAAACTTTATCGTACAATTTCCACCTCATTAATCATCTTCTCAACGACTATTATATTCAAATTAATCGATCACTCAACCATTATTTCACCATAATCCGTAGAACACTGTAGTCCATTGTCTATTTTAAAAATTTTAAAATTCGTGTCTCACTTTCCCTCAATCGTGGCGAGTCGTTCGTCCCAGACACAACCTTGCTGCTCCTAGGGATTTCTATTCGCACGCGGAAGCACGAGCCAAGGATTCCACCAGGCGGCCATGGGGTCTCTCGAGTATCTCTTTTCCCTGCCCCCAAAAAACGGGATCGAGGCATTGAAAAGGCACGGCCAGGTATACTACACTCTCCTCCTCCAGCTGCCCCCTCCACGAAGGGATTTAAATCGACAGGCTATTTAAACGATCCTCGGATTTACACTCGGACAAATCACATGTTTCGATCGTTTTCGAAACGGAGAAAGTTGTTCGAAACTCGACGACGATGATTCAGAATTTTAAATATTCGAACGATAATCGAGAAATCCAATTATCGCCACGCTCTTTTTCTATTCCTCGATCGATCAATAATCCCCATACGACAAGTGTATTTTTATAATTTCCGCAACTGGTTTCCGGCGAAAACTGGTATAGCTGGTTCAAAGTCCAATCCTATGGATTGTTTAAAAAAGAAAAAAAAGGAAAAAGACACCGGTAATCCTTGAATTTCGTCGAAGAAAAACCCTTGCTACGTGTACTCTTTAAATTAATTTGTTCTTAAAATATATCGTTCAGTGTACAATTGGAAACGTTTCTGTTGCGGAAGAGAGCATGGAACGTTCAAAACGGGCGAATCGGCGCTCACTGACGACAATCGGCGTCGAGGAGACGAGCATCCCGCGTTTCGGCCGTGCAGGCGCGGTGAAAACGCGGAGCGGCGATATTTTCAGCACCGGTTGCTCGTCGTCGCTTTTCGTCGATCAGCGGCGGCAACGGCGGCCGTCGACCCTCGGCAGAGGCTGCCTCTCGGCCTTTGATGTTCCTTTATTTGGCCACGAGTCACTTATTTACCGGCCTCTGCCTCTGTCGATAAATTATTGGCCGCGATTATTCCCGCCTTTCTACTATTTTCCTTTCCCCGAAATTTTCCTTCCTCGTCGAATCTCCCGAAGATCGTTTCGATCCATGCGCGAAAAATTACTTCTTATCTTCGAACACGATTTTATGTTTATCTGCAATTTTACTACCGGGATATATTTAAAGCGAATGGGGGAGAATCAACTTTCGATCCGGGAATTCATCACGATTCTCACTCGAGTCCAGACAGTCCTTTCAGCCTTTCGAGAACGAGTCATTTACGCCGCCACTTTAATATCCATTTACGATCTCTTTTTATGAATTCGACATTCCGTTTCTTCCCCCTCCCTCTGCCCCTTCCTTCTTTTTATCAATCATCATCGCGTTCTATATTTGTCGAGCGATAAAATAAAAAACGTATAAAAAAAAAAAAAAAAGTCACAAAAGTCGTAAAAATTATCATTAAAATTGTTATTAAATTGTTAAACGGACAGACAGGGGAACGTTAATAAAATAGAATGCTTGTACGTGGCCGTGGAAGAAGCGTTATCCCGCGAGGGGAAGACACTCGAGACGAGAGCAGCAAGATGTTTCGCGGCAAAATCTCGACGTCGACTGGCGCAGATGTTGCTCATCCAGGTAACCGAAGTCAAGGGATCCTTGGGGCGCAGCACCTTTGTGCTGCGTTGCACCACGACCAAAAACCCTGCCCCTACATTCAGGTGAGGCAAAACGGGTCACCCCTTGGCCTCACCAGCCCCTCGTCTACTCCCGTGGAGACCCCGGTAAGAAGGACAAAAACGTCTTAGAGGGGTTCTCAAACCGAGATCCACGGACTCGGACGCAGAAGCCAGCTGTGAGACGCACTGTGACGAATGTGGATCGCAGTTGCGGAAATATATACATACGGCGATTATCGAATCCAATCTTTCTCTTCTTTTTTTCTTTTTTATTTCACACTTTTATTCGAGATATTAAAGGAAAAAACAACTTTTGCTACACTTTTTCCTTATTCAATTATTCAATTATCGTTTATAAACGATAAACGTTTTATGTAACGAACGAAATATAAAAATGTTCGACTCGATCCAACAATCTTTTCACAAGCTCACCGTCACAAAGGTAAATTGTAAACAAACAAGATAAATAAACGAGGATAAAATCCACTTCCTATTACCCGACACGTCACGCTCGTGGTCGTTAAATTACCACCTTTTTAGTCCTCAAGGGCGTCCTCACTCGGAGAAAAACAAGAGAAGCCTTCATTGAAAGCATCGTTCACGAGGGACAAAGGCAATTTCTTGCCGGAACGAGAAGATTTTTTGCCGAGTAGCACGCTCCGTGAAAATAGCGAAAACGGTTACGTTTCCTTTCTTCTTTTTTTGCAATCCTCCTCATCGACCAGGAATCGAGAGATTTTGTAAACAAAATTTCGCGATACAGAAGGATATACTTATTTATCCGGATCGATCCGTGGAGTCGTTGCACCGCTCGGCAAAACCAGTTCGTTCTTCTCTTTGTTGTCTAACGCACAAAGGGTGTCGGGGTCTCGTGACGAGAGCAAAAGTGTACCTTCCACTGTCAATCGTAACGGAGTCTTTGAATTTTTTTACGATTTTTTTTTTTTTTCTTTTTTTGAATGTATCAATATTTATCTCGTGATTATTATTAAAAATTTGATGATTACTTGTAAAGAAATAGCGAAGAGAAGTGAAAAAGTATTTGTGAAGATTTTATTTGACAGTCGTTAAAGAAAATATCCCTTCGAGACTTTTTTAAACGATTTTAAGGGAATTAAACTTGGAATATGGAATTAACATAAATTGGTAAAAAAATCATCGAGATATCTTTTCGTAAATATTTGCCAAAAATTTAACGTATTCGTAACACACTCGCAAAGATCGTTCATAATAGATTATAAATGAAATTACTAAAATATAAAAAACATCATTCTCATGAAAAATTTCTGGTAATTTCATATTCGATGTTGCAGAGGAAAAACTATATTTCGTCTTTTTGTCCACTCAATAATTTCTCAATCGTTTCGATCGTCGGACAGCACTATCGTCCATGTGTTACACGATCGTAAAACCGGCGCAGAGAGCACGTTTCCTTTTTCTTCCCGATTTTATTAACCGCCCCGTCACTGCCTCGTGATTAAAAATCTTTTTTAGTTTTCTACCTGTTAATAACTCGTAAATATCGAGTAATTAAATCGAAGATATACACCATCTTCTCCGCTTTCCTCTCTCCCTTCCCAAAGATCGTATCTTTATTGTTCACTCGTATCGTTTCGAATTTGCATCGGAACGTCCAAAGTTCGATATTTTTTTTTATTACTTTCCCTTCCTTTCCCCGACAAATTACTTTGAAACGAAACGGAAATGGATATCGTGCAAACGGATGCGATTAATAATTTTTATCCTGTTCGCAATATCGTTTTAAGAGCGAGGAAAATTTTCGTTTTATCGGTGGATCGATTTATTTGAGGAGATCGTGAGTGATAATTTAACTTTAAAAACTTGCGTTTGAAACGAGTTTATGGAAATGGAATACACGAAGAAATTTTTAACAAAAATTATCTCGCGAGGGTGGTTAAGTGGTGAAGGTAATAATGAAAATCGTTCATTTCTCGAAGAAAATCGCGGGTAACGTGTAAAAACAATATCGTTTAATTATCGTTTGAACGAGGAGAATAATTATTTTACGTTTTACACTTCTCTGACGATCTATTCACGAATCGAATTAATTTTGTCAATTAATTTAATTCTCGAGTTACTCGATCGATTTGATCATGATTTGGAAAAAATTAGAAATATATTTTTATATTTTTAAGAAATCTCGATCGTATCACACGTGCGAAATTACATCGATTATAATTATTTTCTCAATTAATTTAATTCTCGAATTATTCGATCGATTTAATCTCGTTTGGAAAAAATTAAATTAAAAATATATTTTTAATATATCTCGATCGTAAGAAGCAGAGGGATTAGTTTAGATTCGATCGAAGTCAAATATTAGAAGTGTGACGCAAAGGCAACGGTGAATTATGTTAGGAAGTACATAACGTCGTGATTCACAATAGACAACGGGAACTAGACTCGTGCGGGTCGCTTTTATCGATCGAACGTGATACGAACCGCAAAATCGTACATACCTTCTACTAAACACAATATCCTCGCACGTTAGTTATAGAATTAACGGATATTTACATTTTACATTTCTCCGACGTACCGTCTACCAATGAATCGATCCAATTATTATTTTGTTAATTAATTTAATTCGAATTAATAATCGTGATCGATTTAATCTCATTTGGAAAAAATTAAATCAGAAATATATTTTTAAGAAATAATATATCACGATTGTGCAAAATAATATTCTTCGTTTATATCAATTAAATTTAATTAAACGATTAAAATTAATACGTTTTGAAAATATGTAATTGAAAAAAAGCTTTGTAATTTATTACTCAAAAGATCAATCATAAGACCTTCTTAGCTCGAAATTCTTCTTTAGAGTTTCGTCTTCGGCGGTAAATGTACTTCTTGACACGCATACCAGTTTAAAAGTTTCGCTCGATTCGTCAATGTTTCTAGTCGAAAACTTTCGTTAACTTTCCTCTGCTTTCATTTAATTTATATTACAAAATAAATAATTCAATACAAAGACTTTAAGTTTCTCATCTTAGAGTAAATAATCCAATCTTATCCTTTTCAGTTCATCTACTTAAAATCAACTTTTCTCTTAATTTAATCTATATCGTAAAATAAATTACTCCTTCGAAATTTTTAAATATAATCTAAATTCAAGTTTCTGTAACTATTCTTCAACACAAAGACTTTAAAATCTTAAATTCTTCATCTCAGAATTAATCATTCCAACTTCTAAAACAACGCTCAGTTCTACTTGAAATCATCATCATATTTCTTTTAAGTTTCTTTTAATTTACATTATAAAATAAGTTTTTAAATACAATCTAAATTCAAATTCAACATCTACTCTCAACAACTACTCTTCTATTTCCTCAACAGGTCAAAGATTTTAGGACTTAAATTTCTCATCTCACAGTTATAACATTCCAACTTATCCTTATCCTTCTAAAACAACGCTTTAGTTCTACTTGAAATCGTCAACATTTGACGAATTACTTCTTCGAAATTTTTAAATTCCATTCCTCCTTAAACGCAAAAGACTTTACAATCAACGTACGCTCGATTCGAACTCTAAACTTCCCAATATGCAATATTATTTTCCCTTCCGTCGCGCGGTTCATCGTCTCGTGTACAGTTTAAACGCGACACATCCATCCACGTCCACCACTCCAGCCCATCTTAGACAAGCGATCTAGGCGCGCGCCTAGATTTGAGAACACCTGCGACGCCAACGGATCGATATTCTCCATAGCGAGTAAGTAAGTACGTGGGTATCCGCGTTTGCATCGACGAGGGAGCGTGTCGGTTTACGCAACGAAATTGAAGCGAAGGGCAAAGGTGACGGCGCAGAAAGAGTGGCCGGGCCCCCCTCCACCTCCCACCTCCTTCTCCCATTTCTTCTCCTCCTTCTTCTCCAGTCTACGGAGAGAAACGAAATTGCGGCGACGTGTGCCACGATTAAATGTTACCGTGTCGGTGGAAGGCCTTCTTCCATTCGAAGAAGATCGTATCGAACGGCTTGGGGAGTGTTATATACTTCGATCGATGCAATTTCGAGAAGAGGCGAGGATTCGAGACGTTTTCTCGAATGAAACTTCGCCTCGCAATATTATCTACACGAAGAGAGACAGCTCGAAGATAGGGACAAGATGAATTCTGGAAAGGACAAGTCGATGAAAGAGCGACTGTCTTTTCAAGATTTTAAATCGAGAATTTTTATGAAATTTTACGAGGTAGGGAGAGAGGCATAATGAACGTTGAAGGGGAATTGTTTGGAAGTGTAAATAAAAGTGTTTGGGTTTAGGGTGTTTGAGACGCACGAGAAGATTCAGGGGATCGAAGATACGTGATTGGAAAATTCAACTCTCCTTTTTTCGTGCCTCGAAAACGAAATTTTTCTCGAAGGGAGGGAGGAGGGGGGAGGAGGAGGGGGGAGGAGGAGAGGCGACGAGCAACTCTACCGAAGCTCGCCATTTTTACCACGAGTGTCGAATGTTAGTCGAAGATAATTTTCTATAATCCATTCATCCTTCGAGATTTCAAAGATTTTTTTTAAATCTATAAGGAAAAATTATTGAAGAATTTATATATATATACATATATATTATTTTTTGACGAGAAATTTTTTTTTACGATTTTTTCTTTTTACGAACAAGAATCCCCCTCGGAACCTAAAACTCCTCGAGCAGTGGAAAATGCCTCCTCCTCGAAGCCTGACTCAGATCTAATCTGTAAGTCTAATGCACTTTGGCGCAACGCTGACAGATTCGCTCAAAGTATTTCTCTCGATAAAGATCTGTGCGACGAGATAGAATGCCGAGGATCTTCTTCATCGAACGAGGCGAGGCTCGAGAATTAAATGCAGCATCCACTCCATGTAATGTAATTATATCCCGAAATATTTCGTCGATTAACGCCATTTCCATCCATCGGGTGAAGAATTCCTCGCGGATGAATGAAATTGTTCGAGACTCGCATAGTTATTCCATTACGCGTAAACATACGTTTCACTCGAAATATTTGCTTTTTCTTTTCCCTTTTTTTAATTTCCTCCTTACATAGTTGTACACTCATGTATCGATAGAAAAAAAAAAAAATAAAATGAAATTACGTGTCTTACCGTATATTCACAAAAAATTTCTTTTATATTCGTGCCGTACACGCAAAATCGTCATTTTGAATTTCGTCTCTTCGCATTTTTCATTATCCACATCGAAAATCGATATATCCGCCATAATCGATAGATGTTCGATCTCTCTTCTCGAAAAACGAACGAATAAATTTTCCCTTCGAATAAGAATTTGTCGCGACGAGACAAGTATATGAATGATATATGTAACATATAACGATTGAAAAGAGGGGGGAAAAGTTTCGAAGGAAAAAGAAAAAAAAATATCATTGTTCACCGACCCTTCGATGGGAAGCAAAAAATATGGGGGTAAGCTACCTCCACTACTTTGTTATCAGAGAATCGAAAATCACAATGAATGGAAATTACAGGGGCGTAAAAGGGTGGAAACGACGGTCTACTTACGACGATTCTGTTGGGGGTGACGTCCAAGGGTCGTGCTCCGAGGACAGGGGTGGCGGGCGCGCTACCCCTTCGACAGGCCTTCTCGTAGGACGTGTCTGGAACAGAGAGAAGAACATTTGCGATTTAGCGAATGGGATAATTTTGCCATTTCCGGCCCTGGCTGACGACCAAAACGGTCGCCACTCTTAATTATCGTATCTCGTATTGGAGGAAACTGGATGGGAAAATCTTATTGGCCGAATAATCGCATCTTGCGAACTCGATTTTGCCTCACCGTTAATCGTAAACCCTCGTATTTAAGCATTCGAACAATTATTAGGGCATTAAAAGAAGGTAATTTCATCCCATTTCCTTTTCCTTTATATATATATATAATTCATTCCCTTCGTTTGAAGAGAAAATTTGAAGGAGAAATCGACAAATCGTGCGCTTTATTTTCTACTTTTTACATTGCAATCTCGTAAGGAATATTAACATTTTATAGGCTTATTTCAGTTAGTCGCGTTTAATGAATCGATTTAATGTACCATCGAATATTATCGATTTGAAGGGAACAGGTTTAATCCTACGACGAATAAAAGATTAATCAATTACCATGGAAATTTATTTGCCATATTTTTATAGAAATTCAGATAGAAATGTTTGATATTTCCACTTAAGATTTTTCGAATCGAATTATTCACGGTAAATTTTTACTTTATATCCTTTACTCACGCTTCCACCGTTGCTCTTAAATGTAATAAAAAATTTTTAAAGATTAGAAACTCCGATCCAAAACTCTTCCCTCGAGAATTCCATCTCCAATACGACGAATACCATCGCCTGAACTGATTTAAAATCAAGAAAGGAGACAGTTGTTTCCCAGAAACAATCCCATGATTCTGCGCGACGCATTTAACGCACCACCTGCAAGCGATCCCCAGGTATCCGGAAGCGGGCGGACGTGCCTCGAAACGCAGACGAGAACGCGAAGATTGGGTGGCCGCGGTTAAACGAGGAGAGGGAGGGGACTTCCGTTTCGGTTGTTCGCATGCTTGGAACTCGGTCACGGCATAGTTGGAGCAATGCTCCGTAATTTCGAGAACCGGCAACGGGCCATTCAGCCCCCCCTCTCTCCCCCCTCTCTTCACAATGGCAGCGTTCCATCGAAAACGCGACGAAGGGGGAGAGGGGAGTCGCTAGGAATTCGTTGGAAATATCGATCGAGCGATATATACCTGTCGTCATAAAATTTTTTTCCTTCGCAATAAAGATAAGGAGATGATCGTCAGCGACTCGAAACGCAATTTTGAAGGACACGATGGTGTATAACGCGTGGAGAAAAGGTTTGTTGTTCGAAATTTTTACAAGAGTACATCGACGAGCTCTTCGAGCTAATAAATAATTTGATCACACGTCGATGAGTGACATCAGAATAGTTTTAACAGTATCGTACATTTACATTTACGTACATTTACATGTGTTAGTTGGTTGAATAAATTGCTTTGAATAATTTATCGTTCAAAACAATAATAATAATAATTGGAAATAATCGTAACGAGAGGTTATATGAGAAGCGGATCGATTATAATAGTTATGAATAAATGTCATTCGAAGATTTTAATAAGTAATTATTTAAAGTATTACTTTATTCGAAGTTTTTGACTAGCTCTTTCCGACTTTCGATTTTATTTATTCTCAAAGACAAATTATCGTCTGATGGTAACAACATATATTATTCTCCTCGACATATGGCAAAAATTGTACATATATATATATACATATATATCGGCTTTAGATGTCAAAGAGGATTAAATCATGAAGTAAAAAAGAAATGAATTCTCGTTTCGATTGTATGATAAATACGGTCGAAACGAAACTTATTAAAACCAATATACATAATCGTAACCCCCGTTAAGAAATACGCGAAGTGATTAAAGTTCGAAAATTGGGACCCCTGCAAGCTGATCGTTAAACCACGAGAAGCGTAAACGAATCTCGTCTCATGGGGGATGTACGAGAAAGGGCCCGTAACTCGAGACTCCTGTTATCCTCCCAGGAGGAAACGTTTAAAAGAAAAACCTATACCTCGCTATAAACAGAGAGAAGGATTATTCCTTGTGGCTCCCCTCCTCTGCATAACGCAAGGGGGCGTTAATTGCAGGGTTGTTTTCGTTTCTTGCTCGCCCTTCGGCTTTTCGATTTCCGTTGGTGGACGAGAGCCACTACCGTTCTTCGAGCTCGCGTCGAGAGTCGAGGAGGAGATTAAATGTGAAGGAGGCCGGCGAAGTTCGTACAATTGAGTATCGAGAAGAGAAAGAGAGAGAGAGAGAGAGGGAAAGAATGACTTTTAAATTAAATCGAGCGAAATGAAAAACTCGAGCGTGTTCGAAACTCGTTTAACGCATTGACACGTTATTGTTCGCTCCTCGTGGTTTTCGGCTGGTTGGACGCTTGTGTTTAACGAAGCGCGTGTTCACAGAGTTTGGGGAGTAGATCGATTCGGGGTCCCCCCCTCCTCTCCCGAATAGAGAGATTATTTCGAGCGTTTAAAACAAGGACGAGGAAACAAAGTAAAAGTGTGTCCATTATTTTCATACGCAATGGATGGATGTACAGAGAGAGCGTTACAAGATATTAATAATAACTGGCCAAGCCAAGAGGAAAGAATTATAAACAGGTTGAAAGAAGGTACGAAGTAAGACGTCCAATCGGGGGGCGAGGCATCGAGTGACGATACTGGTTTGGCCGGACAAAAGGTTATCGATACGAGAGGAAATCGGATCCGGTCGCCTTCGTCCGCTGTCAAAATACATGTAACGTAATATTGACAAGCTGTGCCTCGCTTCAAAATGCTCTGCGTGTAAACATACATACATATATACATATATATATATAATATTAATTAATTAATATTAATAAATTATATATATATAGTGTCGTTTTTTTTTTACAATTTTACCAAAATTAAACCAATCGAGACGATATATGAGATATATATATACCGGGTGATCGTAACATACTTGATTCACGAAAGAATACGAAAGAATCTCGTGTATATAATTTCGTCTAATCTCAATCGAATCGAAACAATCCAATATCGGTCTCGATCAGTTTAATTTTGGTAAAATTGTAGAAAAAAAAAAAAAAAAGAAAAAGAAAAAAACGACAGACAGGCAGGCAAGCAGCCGCCTGTGCCTTTTGTGAAAATCGCGTGACACGTTTTCGACGCGAGAAAAAAAAAAAAAAACTACTGCTCCGGGTTGATCGCGACTTGAAAATCCAGTTGGGGAGAGACTGACCGAGGAGGCTGACCGGTCCAAGGGACCGGTCCTCTTCCAAGGAGCACGGGTGGAAAAAAAGAAAAAAAAGGCGACGCACGTGTCTCGGCCGATTGAATGGGGCGCGCGCTTCCTTCCCAACGGAAGGCGACCTGTGACACGAATTCACGAATCGTCGCAATCGACAAAAGGAACGCGACGGAACGGTGCAACAGGACAAAGGGGAGGCGACTTCTCGAAAAAGAGAAGGGAGTCTTCGAGATGTTTCCTGGTAAAAGTTGCGGTAAAAGAGGGGAAAGAGGAGGGAGAGAGGGATTACGTCGTGGTAAATTTAGATCGAAAGAATCAATAGTGAAAAATATCACCAAGATCGTGAATTAATAATCGATCATATTTATAAATGTAATATAATAAAATAATTGTAAATATATGTAATATATATAATGTAATAATGTAATTGTTACGAGATATGCGTTTTAATAATTTCTTTTTTTTTTTTTTTGTATAATTATACCACTTTTAATCTCGGTGAACTCGGAAATGGATTAATTCCATTGATATTTAGCATTCGACGAATAATATTAGATTTATTAGATTATTATCCCCATCGCTGATATTATTATTATTAAGAAATATATTTTTAATCCAGGAATAGGTCGAATTGTATACCCATCATTAACTTCTTATTTGTATCATTCTTTTTCTCTTCTCAGGAATTTCATCAATTATAGGTTCATTAAATTTAATAGTAACTATTATAATAATAAAAAAATATTTATCACAGCTATTTATTATTATTAGTTAGAGCAATTATTACATTATCACTTTTTGCTCGAAATTTCAATATATTATTTTTGATCCAATATCCAATTTTATATAAACATTTATTTTGACACGTATATTTTATTCATCCAGAAGTTTTATATTTTATATTCTACCTAATTAATTATGAATTAGGTCATCAAAAATTAAATATATTAAATTTAATTTATTAAATTATTATTAAATAATATAATGATGGTTATAATAATATTTTTTTATTTAATAATATTATTTTTAAAGAAAAATAAATATTTAAATTTAATTATTAGAAATTTAATTATAATTATATTATTATTTAATTTATTTAATTTTAGTTGAATTGAATGAATTGTTTATATATGAAATTTTAGATTCAATAATTATTCATATGGATTAATAATATTAACTTTATGAATTTTTAGATTAATTTTTTTATCATTAAATAATAACAGAATAAATTGTTTATTAATTAATTTATTATTAATAATATCTTTATTATTTGTATTTTTATCAATAAATTTTTTATTATTTTATTTATTTTATGAATTAGGATTATTAATTATTTTTTATGTAGTTGTAAAATGAGGATATAGAGAAAATCGATGATTAGCTGGATTTTATTTAATATTTTATACAATAGTATTTTCTTTACCAATATTATATATTATTTATTATATTTATTGAATAAATAATAGATTAAATTTTATATTGATAGAAATATTACATTTTAATTTAAATTTTATATTATTTATTTATTTATTAATATCATTTTTAGTTAAAATTCCTATTTATATATTTACGTTACGATCAAATATCGATCGAGATCCATACCAAGAATCCAAGAATGGCTCTCGACAATTATCACTCGCAGATGGATACCAATTGAGAAATGAGAAATGAATGAATAATTAAATTCGCAATTTTCGATAATAAAAAAAAAAAAATTCCTTAATCCAAAAGAAGGAAGAGAGAAAAAAAGGAATGGATGGTTCGATACGCCCCGGTCGCGTCGCGAATCGCGCACGACTGGCTAATTGGCGACAGAAGGGGGGGGGGCAAGCAACACTCTCTCGCGGAGACCTTTTCACCCGCTACGCGAGACGGGGCGGCTGCAGCTGCACGGGGCCCCGTGCAGCGCGAAAAACGCATCTTTTGTGCGCCCGTGGCTCGGTGCAAAAAGAGCGCACGGAGGCGGCGCACAAAGCTGGCCCCCAAAGCAACAGATCGATTGAAATTGAAACGAGACGTAAGAACGTGGCGCGCACCCCACGTTCCGTCCCAATCGTTTGCCCGTTTTCGATGTTAACGATGGAACCGCGTGACGCGAGTCATTTTCTCGTCTTAATGATCCGCGCGCGCGTAAACCCTTTCGTGCCCCATCGTTCGTATAATTCTCCTCTACTGTAATTTGTCCAGTGCTTTCTAACTCGGCGTAACTGAAAAGTATATTAAACGTAGCGTAGAGAAATTATTTTTGTAAATATATTCGAACGAAATATTGTTATATAGAGTCAAATATTTAAGAGAATTTTTGGAAGAGAGCTTATTTTAACGTAGCCCTTTCGTGCTCTATCGTGTATAATTTTTTAAATCAGTATAACGAACATTTCCAACTGAAAAAGTATATTAAACGTAACGTAGAGAAATTATTTTTGTAAATATATTCAAACGAAATATTGTTATATAGAGTCAAATATTTATGTGGGAATTTTTGGAAGAGAGCTTATTTTACCATATGCTCTTACGTGTATAATTTTTTAAATCAGTATAACGAACATTTGCAACTGGAAATATTAAGCGCGTAGAGAAATTATTTTTATAATATATATTCGAACGAAGTATTGTTATAGAGTTAAATATTTATGTGGGAATTTTTGGAAGAGAGCTTATTTCAACGTAGCCCCCTTTTCATGCTTCATTATTGATGCCTCTCTCATATAACTTTTTAAGTTGACATAAGGAACATTTCCAACTGGAAAAATATATTAAACGCGTAGACAAATTATTTTTATAAATATATTCGAACGAAATATTGTTGTGTATAGAGTCAAATATTCTAAGTCATAAATTTTCTAAGTCAGTGTAACTGTAATATTCCAACTGGAAAAATATAATTAATATAATATAATATAATACAATAAAATAATAAAAATATAATGTAATTAAACAGAGAAATATACTCGAACGAAGTATTCGATACGCAATGTCACATAAAGTAGAATATATTTGTGCGCAAATTTTTAATTGTCGAGCAAATAATATAGCTTATTTTAACTATAGCGCTCGATTGAATGATAAAAAGTACATACGTGTATGAGAGTAAAAAAAAAGTAAACTTTATTATCCAGCGTTGATTTCTAGTTATTAGAGCAATTGTATTAGTAGGAAGGAGCGAATGGATCGATCGATCGATCGCCGTTTCCGTTTGGAAGAGCGCAGACTGCGACATAATGGGTCGAGAAAGGGGTGCGATTGTCGGTATATTCCGTGGCATTAATGGGGCGGGCACGATGGTGGAACAATCGGAGATTTTGACGAAATCGAAACGGCTGCTTTTGTCGTCAATTGATACGTCTTGACTATAACGTTCAAATGAGCCATTTTTTTTTTTCTCCCCCTCTTCCTTTCTTTTTCGGGCTAGTTAGTAGTCGTTGCGTAAAGGGTTGTTGCGCATTGTATCGACGCAGACAGATCCATTTAGGAATTTTCCCTTTGGAAAACGATATATATTGGCTGGTTGGGCGGGGTTGGGTCGAGGATAAGGGGGAAACTAATGGTCACGAGTTGGCGAATTTGCTTTGCGACAGTAGAAATAGTAATATTTGTTAAAATATAAAATATTTTCTTAATAAAAAGGAATAGATTTAAGATAGGGAAAAGAATAAAGATATAACGATATAATATTAAAAAATATTGTCCTTGAGAAAAATTAAAATTAAAATTTCTCGTCCCTCGTATTTTTCCAAAGGTTTCGCGGAACGTTCGATAAATAGCGTCATAAATGAACGTAACACAATGAGCGTAAGTGTAACGTCTCGCTTGTAATATCTGTTAAACGTAAAACTTGATAAAAATAGAGCTTAAAAAAACATGGACGAATTTAAACATCCTTAAGCAAAATTAAAATTAAAATTTCTCACATTTTTCCAAAGTGGTTTCGTTCAACTTACAATATCTTACAGTTAAACATAAAACGTTTCCTTAATAAAAATAGAGCTTAATAAAAAAAAAAAAAAAAACGTCGACAAATTTAAACGTCCTTAAGCAAAATTAAAATTCAAATTTCTCTTTACTCACATTTTCCAAAGGTTTCGTGAAACGTTCGACGAATATGCGTCATAAAGAAAAAGAAAAAAACAAAAAAAAAAAAACGATAAATAACAACCGCGAATCGCGAACGGACAGCGCGAAGTCGAAGCCTCGCGATAGAATCGCGTACTATTCAACAGTTCACAATGCGCGATTGTACGGTTTGCAAGGTCGACCTCTTACATTCCGTCGTATGACGTAATGGACGCGTTAGAGGCTACCGATGTCGATTGGATTTTCGGTTGAGAGATGTTGAGAAAGATAGAGAGAGAGAGATCTCGTTAAATCATTCATAAACGATCCGATTCAAGTGGACCACCCAATGAGCCGGAATGGCATTCAAATCCTTGGACGGATTAAAGACTCGCCATTAAACCCGGTTATACAGGCCGGGTATAATGCAACGGCATATCTACGACTATACCTCTCGTTGATTACGATCGAGCGAGTACGTGTACGTGAGTAGGAGAGCGGTTTAATCCTTTGTAGTTCGATAGTTTCCCTCATAATTCATTCGATAGTCGCATTCTTAATTGCGATCGTAGTTGTGGAATATTTTTCGCGTTTATGTGTGCGTACGAAAAAAGAAAGGAAAGAAAGAAAGAAAGAATTTTTCACCGTTAACCGTTACAAAAAAAAAACGTTTTCTATCGATCGATGCGTTACTCGGCCGGCAAGGCAGATCCCTCTCCTCCCGGTATGGACGCACTCCCACACCGACAACTACTATAGAATCGTGCACACTGTGATAAGATCGCGATGCAAAACTCGCTGGCTGACCGTGACAAGAAGTGGTCGCGAATTTACGAGCTTGACGTTGTCTCTCTCCCGCCACCATATCCTTAAGCTGCACGCACAACAAAATTTGAACTTGAAAAACATCATCGATACTTCACGACCAGATTACAAATCCATTTCTAGATACACACATCTTACTAATAATCACACAAATTCTTCCAATCTAAACTTCCAATCTTTAAAATTATCCTGTTATTACTTAACTCTCTTTTTTCCCCTCCCCCTCGCAAACGAGCTGCTACCTAACCTCTTTCCACTAAATTTCAAAAGGCCCATTGTAACCCGATCGTAAAATCGACGATATCCTATATTATTATATCGGGCGCGGGACGAGGCCATTTCAAAGAGATGGAAAGAATTTTCGAGGCCAAGCAGAGGCAGAAATCGCGGGAATATTTCAAGCGTAATCGCGGCTCCGTTCTTCTTATCGGTTGGCGTCGAGAGCGAAACGGAACGGATCGGTGAGTGCGGATTCAATAGGAACGGCTTTAAAGGTGCGTCGTTATCAGGCCGGGCAGATCGTGGCTCTAGCACCCGGGGACCGCTTATCTCGGCCGTTGCTTGATTGTATAATAAAGTCGGCCGACCGACCGACCCAAGATGATGATAAGGCACCGATGCTGCGACCGCTCGTTAATCCGCGCCAACCGTATCACAACCGTATTCGCCTCCGAATGTGATCGAATCGATCGTCGCAAATGCGGCGGTAATAAGAGAGGAATATTCCCTATTGGAAGAAGATTCTTTTTCCGCTCTCTTCTCGATTTTTATTATCTTCAAACGTATTAAGAGATATTCCATTCGTGGTTAACAATAAAGGGTTAAAATTAAACGTGAAACTGCGAATGGGGATTCTCCAACGTCTAGAAGCGACTTAGAGAGCGAATCTCGCGGGAGGAGGAGATCGTAAAAATTCCATCGACCCCGTCATCTCCTCGTCTGTTTTTCCAACGCCAGCCGGAAATTATTCGAAACGCGCTAAACTGGGCTTCGACGGAATCCCAAAATCCCGCGGGAAGCTTTTCCTTCCACATTCCACGGAGCGTTTGGCCAACGTCCAATAATCTCTCTATCTCTCTCTCTCTCTCTCTCTCTCTCCATTAGACGAGGGAGTTCTTCAGGGGACAATGCACCTCGGGGGAGGGGGTGGTGCTCGCACGATTTTTAAATAGATCATCCCGACGAAGTTGTGGATGTGAAATTTTAAATCTAATTCTCCACGGAGAAATTGCGCGGAGATTAATGGAATCACGGAAATTCGTTAAGAAACTTGGATGATTCGAGAGAGAAGTTTGTGCGTATATTTGAATCGTGAATTTGAAGCAACGTCGGTTTCGAGATATTTTATTTTTTGGGACGTCGAGATTAAACGTAGATTTAGAATTAAATTTGGAGACTGGAATGAAAGTTTGAAGTAATTTGACGAAGTTAAAAGAGTGTAAATGGATTTGGAATTAATCATGTTTGGAGACGATTCGAAGTTTCTCGAGATGTTTTATTCATAGACGAGGTCGAGAGATTAAATTAAATTTGGAATTAAAGTTTGAAGATTAATCTCGAGGAAGAGAAAGTAATAAAGTGTGTGTGATATGATATTTGACGGATCAGATCGAAAATTCGCGCCAATTTACGCGATACGACTTGACCGATAAGACTTGTCCGCACGGTCGGTAAAAAAGATCGACGATGACAACCTACCTCGACTCGACTGGTTTCCTATTGAATTCGACCGCTAACCGGTACGATTCATGGGATTCACACGCCATTAACCCGACAATGACTGTTAACACATTCGAAAAAGAATAACACGTGTGGGGTCACGATTCACGTTTAATTTATCGCTTTATTATATAGTGGCCAGCTTGTTCACAATGCCACGGTCATTAGTAACGACCAACGAAATGCGCACTCGATCCTCTTTTTATACGATTGCAAGTCCACCGTGACTTATCGTATTAAATCGCGGCTACGTTGCAGACACAAGCATTGACAAAATTATCGCCAATTCAATCCACGGAATTTTAACATTAATTTGAATCAATTTTAACCTCACGATTTCGTGGTATTTAATTTATACAGATATTCGCGGAATATAATCGAACCATTCAGTTTTAAATATCCGTCTAAAATCCACTTCCCAAATATTCGAATTAATACAATCTAACCGAGCGATCTCACGCTCCCGTCCGACCTACAATTTTTCAATTAAAAATCCCCAGTCGAAGCGAGTATACACATCGATCGTTGGTTGGCGATAGAGCCTCTACAAGAGGGTGGGACTCTCCCTAGCCGGAGAGGGTGCGAATTTCATCACACCCCCTCCCTTCCTTCTTTGTATTCATCCTCTCGACTTTTCATCGTCGAGTGGACCGGTTATTTTCACAACCGACCAACACGCGCGCAACGCGGGATCGCATCTCACTCTCTCTCTCTCTCTCTCTCTCTCCGCGTTTTTCTGCACGCGTCAGCGGCCGACACGATCGACGCGAGCGGCACTCGCGCCACCGGGTGGCGCGCGCGAGTACTAATCACGGGGATCGCTTTTTAGGCCGCTTTTCAGCTGTCCGCCCCATTGTCCCTCGCCCGAGAATTATTTATAGACCAAGGATGACCAAACACAATTTACGTCGGGTATGCACGTATACACGCTCTTGTACACGATGCTGCTGATGCTGCTGATGCTGCTGCATTGTTGTATTCGACGTATACGAGTATATGCCAGTTTTCTCGTGTGTCGCTTCATCGAGCATGGAAGCTATCGCGATCGTGCAAGTTTTTTTCCTTTTGCAGGACATCGCATCCATGTTCGATACGTAGTGGAAGTTCGGAGTAAAGATCGAGGAATTTTTTTTTTTTCTTTTTTTAGATCGAAGAGACGTATATTTATTATATAAAGTTTCTTTTTTTTTTTTTTTTGTATTGCATCGTGAAAGTTTAGGAGAGTAGAGATCGAGGAATTTTTTAGGCTTAGAGAGAGGGAAGGGGGATAGTGGAAATCGATGTCGAAGATTATCGACTATAATAATCGTGTATTTATTACGATGGAAATTAAAGATTTCTGTGTAAAGTGTGTATATGGAAATCGTGGAGTATTTGATGCGATGATTTGAGCGATTAAATAAATTATAATTTTTGCCACGCTTTTTATTCTCCGTTAAAAAAAAAACAAGGCAAATTCTAACCGCATTCCTCGATACTTTTCCTCCTTCTCGATTGTCGGACTATTCGCATATCCCGATATATTTTTGGTGCATTTGGACAAGGCGTGAAACAGCGCATTGTGCGTCGACAATCGTAAATCCAGGATCGCTTATTAACCAGGAATCGTTGGAGATCCCTTTTTGGCCCAGATGCAGTGGACGGTATTATTACGCGTATGCAGAACGAAGGGACGCGGTGGTGATTTGTCAAGCGAACGTCAAACAAAATTCCCCAATTTCGAATCGACGGACCATTCAAATCCACGGTGAATGGCTGCGCGAAGTCACGGTCTGGGTTATTAATTTAAAACGCGTTTGTCGTGCAGATGGATTTTCCAATTATTCGTATCTCTATATAATTTTACATCGAAATCGTCCAAAGCTTCACGTTACTCTAATCACTCTAAAATCGTAAATCCCATTACTCTACAGATCTACGATCTAAAAAAATCATCACCAAGCAGAAAGCTACATCCAATTATTCATATCTATATATGATTTTATATATAATTTTTTTTATATAATTTTATGTATAATATAATAATTTATTAATTAATAATTAATATAATTTCTTTTATATAATTTTTTATATAATTTTACATCGAAAGCTTCACATTAAAGTAAAAGTCAAAAAAGTAAAAAAGTCATCACCGAGCAGAAAGTGATACATCGAAAATCCTAAAACACAAAAATGAATTTTCCAATTATTCATATCTTTATATAATTTTATATTGAAATCATCCAAAGCTTCACGTTATTCTAATCACTCTAAAGTAGTATTCTATTATTCAAATCTAAGTAAAAAATCCTAAAACACAAAAATGGATTTTCCAATTATTTATATTTTTATATAATTTTACATAGAAATCGTCCAAAGTTTCATGTTATTCTAATCACTCTAAAATAGTATACTACTATTCAGATCTATGAATAAAAAAATCATCACCAAGCAGAAAGTGCTACATCAAAAATTCTAAAACACGAAAATGAATTTCCCAATTATTTTTATAATTTCATATTTTTATATAATTTTACATCGAAATCGTCCAAAGCTTCCTTAGCAACTCTCTATCACTCTAAAATAGTATCCCATTATTCAGATTTACAAGTAAAAAATCCTAAAACACAAAAATGGATTTTCCAATTATTCATGTCTCTATATAATTTTACATCGAAATCGTCCAAAGCTTCACTATTATTCTAATCTAAAATCATAAATTCCACTATTCTACAGATCTACGATCTAAAAAAATCATCACCAAGCAAAAAGCTAAATCCAATTATTCATATCTATATATGATTTTATATATAATTTTTTTTATATAATTTTATATATAATATAATAATTTATTAATTAATAATTAATATAATTTCTTTTATATAATTTTACATCGAAAGCTTCGCATCAAAGTAAAAGTCAAAAAAGTAAAAAAAGTCATCACCGAGCAGAAAGTGGTACGTCGAAAATCCTAAAACGCAGAAATTCGCTCGATCGTATAAAATAAATAATACGAAAGAAGAAAAAAAGAAAACCGAAAATTACTCTCCCCCTGATCACCGTCCACCTTTGCAACAATTATTAAAATCCTTCCACGGGTCACGCACGCCTGTGCGCCGCCACGAAAAGAAACGAGGACGTTAAAAAATCCGGTGCACGTGGTGCTTATATTGGAGAGAGATCCGGCGTGGGGGAGAAGAGGCGACGCGTTACGCGAACACGACGTAGCGGCGTGAATGGTATACAAATGAGCAAACGCTTCATCTTCAAAGCGGCCTCGGTTTTCACCGAGGGGCGATCTCAGGCCAGATGTTTCCCTTCTCCGCAACCTTTCTTTTCCCGAGAGACAGTGAGAATCTCCCTCGAGTCGTCTCTCTATCTCTATAATAGACACATCCTGCTATGGTCGGTCAACAAATCGCGAAAGAAGGAGAACGTTCGAGAATTCTTTAAAATTCACCCTTTCTTTGGAGAGGCTTAATGAGCGCCTAATCTGCCAATATCTTAATAATCTAACCTCTAAATATATTTAATTATATTTATTATTATTATTTATATTTTTACTTATTATTATTATTATATTTTTTATTATTATTATTTACTTATTGTTAATTATATTTTTAATTTTTATTATTAACTTATTATTATTATTTACTTATTATTAATTATATTTTTAATTTTTATTATTATTATTAATTATATTTACTACGTTGCGCGTGTTTATAACGAAATCTCCTTCACGCCACGCGCGCCGCTATATCAAGTGTATTCCATGTCTGATGGTGCAAGATCCCAAAATAGAATAATTACAATTAGAAATTCAACCAATAAATAATACAGGATAAACTCCTATCCCTAAAATCCCTATCCCTAAAATTAATATTATAAATAAAATTCCATAATTTAATATATACATTGAATAAATTCATGGATACAAAATTCATAATGTTAAAGATAAAAAAAATATTATTATTGGACTATAAATGTGGATATAGCATATTTGTTTCCATCATTACTGTTCGCATCAGTAGTATATAATATATATATAATATATATATATTATATATATATATAATAGTAATAGTAATTGACAATAGTATTATAATAAAATTTTGGATAGTCGAATGCCCTTCGACTAGTCGTAACAAATATACTTCTTAGTTGTGAATTGTGTATAAATTATTCGTGTGGCTTCTCTATTATAGAGACCAAGGTCACAGCAGGTAATCGTGTTCGATGGTCAGAGCACGATATGCTCATAAACTGTCTAATTATCGTATCACCATGAGATACCCCAAAATTAAAAGATTTAGAGAATTATTAGAATTATGCAAAATTGGATACCTTGGCTCTTGATTTCTAACCTCTTCGAGGCGTTAACTCTGTTAACACTGTACAGATTACGAGAGATGTCTCGTTTTAATGCTTTCTCTACTCGAAGCAATTATAAACACTCGAAGCAATAATAGGAAAAGGGAAGAAGAAATTCTCGACAAAAAAATGTAAAGTCTGTTCAAAAGTCGAATGGAAAAATGTCGAGTGAAATTAGATATAATTATGTCGAATACCATTGCACAAAGGAGAATGCTTCATCAAAGGATATTACGCTCTGAAGCATTATTCGAGTTGTATAGTAAATATATATAAAAATAAAGAATAATAATTAATCGATTTAATTTTATTTATATAATATATAGGAATTACAATTATATAAGAATACTTTATAGATGCGAGTTAAAAAGTGCATATATGCATGGTATGATTTTTTTACAGCGCTAAAAAATGTGCAAGCGCGTTGAGTAAATCGGTCAAACGAGGGGATAATTTTAATTATGATTCTGAATTTCAATATATATATACGTCGATATAAGGAGGATCATATGCTCGTGTGCGTTCGAATAAAATAAATGAAAAACACGCTAAAATTTTTTTTCTCGAATTTAATTCCAGCTCTTTTCTTCCATTTACCATTTCGACGGGTGCGACACGGATATCTTAATCGTCCTCGATTAATAACAGCGTCAAATCTTACGGATCGAATTTCGCGCACGACGCGGATTGCTTCATGCGGATGATTATTGGAACGACGATTAGAACGCATACCCCTTCGAAGAGACAGTTGTTGCAACAACTAAATTCTCACGTTAAATCTTTACTCTCGTTCATTATGCGAATTTCGTAAAATGGATAAATTAATATTTCGAATTTTTTTGGTAAACAGGTGAATAATAATTTTGCCGAGTTTCTTTATTTTAAATTATTTTATTATTAATTATTTATTTTATAATATACTTTATTACTTATTTAATGATTATTTCTATATTTTATAAATTTTAATGTATACTTTTATATAAATAATAAAATTTTAATCTTAAGTCTTTTAAAAAAATTAAATTATTAAATTTTTTAAATTAAAAATAAATTTTTAATATAAAAATTATAAACAAAATTTATAATTTTAATTTATAAAATTTTTATATCTAAATTGAATTTATTTCTAAAAAAACTAGATATCAATAAATCCGTTTAACATTTAATTTCTAAATTTATATCAATAATTTTAATGCCACAAAAAAAATTTTATAAATTTAGCTCTTTTATTTTCGAGACATATAAATTTTTAATATATTTTTAATCAATCCTGATACAAAAGGTACAAAAATAATTCTACTTTTAAATATTTAAAACTAACATCGTTCTATTATTATTATTAAAGTTGCGTCCATTAATTTAACTTTAACTCGGAAGATTGTGCAATAGGATGAACGAAAAACGAAAAATAAAAAAATTCGACCGCGAAAAGACGAGTGAAGTTCACCCAGAGAAGCTGAACAGGTGAGAGCCTATTTTTTTCTTTTCTTTTCTTTTTTCTTTTTTTATCAAAGCGATCGTATTGGGCAACAGTCACGGCCCAATTTTCGAATAGGATATTCACGCGGCTGCTCGGCCGTGAAATACTAATAGCATTAACGACGCTCGATCGACCGTTCTCCAATGGCTAAAATATTCGGATTACATCCGAACACCCGTGAAACACGTACTGCCCGCTCGGCTGGAAGGGCCTTTTCACTCTTGCTTTGCGATAACGAAAATAGGATCCTGCAGCAGCTTGCGCTTGCTCTACCTATATTTATGAATTCCATTGTTTCACCATTGCACCGTACATGCGACGAAAGTTTTCCATTTGCATTTCAAATACAAAGATAGAGTTACAATAATTGTAATTGCTACGGATGCTTTCTTTTCTATTCGACTGTTTGACCAGACTCCAGTCATACTGGAGATTGCTAACGTAGAATCAATTTTTTTTTTTTTAATTAACGAAAAAAGTGAAGTAATCAGTTTTCAAGTTCTCGTTGAACTAATAAAATTTTAAATTTAACTTGTATTCTAAGAGAGAAAGAGAGTAAATTTTCGACTATAGCCAGACTCAAGAAAAAAAAGTTGTTTTTATCGTTGACAAACGTAAAATTAATTTTTTTTTTTTTTTTAATTAACGAAAAAAGTGAAGTAATCAGTTTTCAAGTTCTCGTTGAACTAATAAAATTTTAAATTTAACTTGTATCAAGAGAGAAAGAGAGTGAATCACGCGATAAATATTTCGACGAAGAATAAATAAATTACCATAACCGTTTGTTTACATCGCGTTTCAGATTTAAGATAAGTATTAAATCGAGAAACAGAAACGAGAAAACTAAAAGATCTATAAAAAAAATTCCAATAAAAGCATAAATTACATTTTCATTTTATACGAAATTTTATATAAAATAAAAATTATAAAAATCTTTAATTAAATTTTAACAGACGAATTAACGATCGAATCGAAACGTTCGATTCTCGCGAACGCGAGAAATGCCTAAATCCTACGACGACGCGACGAGTTTTCGGTACGGTAGGATAGAAAAACGACCAAGGATGGAAAAAAAGTGGAGGGGAGAGGCTTGGGACACATATATACGTACGCGCAGTGTCCTCGCGCAAGCGACCGACTTCCTGTTCAACGACTCGCCTTTATCCCTCCGTTTCTTCTGCGCATCGAAGGATGCGCCCCGCGGTGAGCGTTTCGTTTCTTTTAAGGTCATGCAAAGCGGCTTTCGGTGGCCACTTATCGAAACCGCGTATCTGCGCCGTTGATTCCGTGAATTTCGCGGTAACGCGTCGTTCGTGAAAGCGTCCATTGCGCCACGAGTTTCCTCTCCAAAGGGAAAAGCAGCTCCGTGCAGAAGGTGAATTTTAAAGGGAGGAATTTTATCCTCCATCTCGTTTAATACGCACGTTTAACGTATTTTATTATCCAAACAATAATTCCGTAATTCTTTTCTTCTTCGATCTCTATATTCTCTGTAATGAAACTTATTGGATAAATTCTTGCGTTATAACGATAACGTTTTGAAGATAGTTGTAAGTTGTAATAAATAACGAGTATTAAACGAAAGTTACTTTTAAATTTTAATTCTTGGAATTGATATTTCTTTCTTTCTTTTTTTCTTCCCGATTAAATTTTTTCGAAAATTATCGAATTCTCGACTTCTCTATTTATTCTCTCTCTTTCTCTCTCCTCTCAAGAGAAAAAAATGTCCAACTTCGATGTCGAACGCATGCAACAATCGCGTTACCAGAACCTGTCAAGCAACCTAATAATTATACGCGACAACGCTGTAACTTTAATCCGACATCGTTATTTACGTATCGTGAAAACGAATACCGTTCTTCGACACCGATGTCAAAGGCTATCGAGGTACGGTGTCAATGGGTCATCCTCGTAAATTCCGCGAATCGAGAAGAAAAGCTGGTGAGATATTTATCGCGGAAAAGAAATTTCTTTTTTCAAGGAATAGGGCGGAGGAGATTTCGAACTCGGAGTCGTTCGACGGAGGGAACGGTTGAATCATGGGCTTCGGTTTCGTATTGACGACGATACGGTAGGTCAGTCACGTTATGCAAAGAGCGTGGGATCGACACCCGGGTCGCGTTATGGCAACGACCGAGTTGCCCGATCTCGGCGTAACCACTTCGAATGGTCGTTCGTAAAAGGGTTATTTTTCGTTCCTTCTCCCTCTTTATCTTTATTACACCGATAAAGATGTGGGTTCTCGTAACGTGCTTCTCTTATCTAACCGCTGCATTATAAATTTTTTCATCGTTGTTGTATTATTATTGTTATTTTCTTTTTTCTTTTTTTTCCATATTCAATCGCGTAAATTTTTACGTTACGAGATACGCGAAGAACGACGAGTTGATTAATTCCTAATCCGTGAATCCATTCGCTCGACACATAGATAAAGTGGTCGATTAATAAAGACAGATTTACTGTCTTTCAATGTCGGCTTCCCAAGATGAATATTAATCGCTCGATTGAAATTCAAATCCGATAAGCCGTCTTGCTTAATTGCAATTAAAAATCCTGGCAATTCTTAAACAGAAATGCCTTTCTAAACGTAATTTATTTTATATATATATATACGTATCTATTTCATATCTAAGGTGGATGAAAAAAATTATTTAAATATTCTTTTCCACTATCTCTTCATTTATAATTCATTCGTTTATTTAAACATTTATTAAGAATTTTAAATATTATTAAAATTGTTATTGATCTTTCTAATTTATAACAATCCTTTTCAAATGTATTCCCTTATCTATTTTTCAACTTTTACTAGAAGAAGACTTAAGAAAGAAGTATCACTTATCAAAATAATTTTTTAAAATTTGTCCTCTTTTAAAATTGACCACCTACTGCTCGACAACAACAGAGTGTCCTCCCTTTTGAAATTTTTATTCCAAAGTTCGACCAACTATTTTCCTAATTATTTCCTAATTATCCATTCTAAAAACGATACAATGCGCAACTATGGATCGAATGAGACGAGTGAACGACGAGGAACAAGGAAGCGTACTGGTGGCGCAGCACACCATTCTAATTGAATCGAGAAGCCTTTGGCCTTGCAGCCAGAAACGAACCGTGCACCCCGTGGAACACGATCGCCGATATTTTACGCCGGCCACTTTCAGAGACGATGCACACACGCCAGACCGCTCGAGGAACTGGTTCCCCTCGAATAATTATTCCCTTCCAGGTAAACAGGCTTTATCTCGCGATGTAGGTCTCGCGACCAAGCCTCTCCGCCGCGTCTCGGCAACCGCGTGTTGCCCCTCCCCTCCTTCCTTGCTTCGGATCACCCCGTTTTTCCCCCTCTTCTTTCGTTCTCTTATTAACAACCGTTCTCGAGGCTACCTTTAAACAGATCCTATCTTTTTATTGTTTATTCGCACAGGTGCTCCTCCAACGTTTGTACGTTTATATACTTTTTTCTTTCTTTTTTCTTTTAGTTTTAACTGAAAGTTTCGATGGAGGTTGGTGATGGTTAGAATAGAATATTTTTTGAAAGAATACGAGTTATATCGAGTTTTTTTTTTTTTTATAAATAGGATAGAGAAGGATTTTTGTAAATTTTTTTTCTCCAAGCGCTCTCTTTATTTGTGCCTTTTTTCCTTCTTATATATTAATCGAAATATTGTAACACGTCGCCATTAGTGATTTTTAAAAATTCAATGAAGATTAGAAGAAACTACGAGAGATCAGAGTAAAATTTGTATTGTTGGAAAAATATATAAAATTGAAGAATTTATAAATTTATTAATCGAAATATGTCAATCGCTATGATTTTTAAAAAATTCAATAAGGTTGGAAGAATATATAAGAGAAGAATTTATAAATTTTCTCGAAGTATTAATCGAAATATGTGACACGTCACTTGACAATTGCCATGATTTTTAAAAAATTCAATGAAGATTAGAAGAAACTATGAGAGATCAGAGTAAAATTTGTATTGTTGGAAAAATATATAAAATGAAAAATTTATAAATTTATTAATCGAAATATGTCAATCGCCATGATTTTTAAAAAATTCAATGAAGGTTGGAAGAAGCTAAGGTAAAATTTGTATTGTTGAAAGAATTGAAGAATTTGTAAATTTTCTCGAAGTTTCTCGATTATTAATCGAAATATGTAACATATCACTTGACAATCGTCAATGAAAGCTGAAAGAAGCTATGAGAGGCTAGGATAAAATTTGCATTATTGGAAAAATATATAAAGAGAATTGAAGAATTTATAAAATATTATTCGAAATATATCACTTGATAATCTCCATGATTTCTAAAAAAATTCAATGGAGATTGGAAGAAGTTATGAATGAAGCTATGGTAAAATTTGTATTGTTGGTAGAACATATAAGAGAATTGAAGAATTTATAATGTCATAATCTCTAAAAAATTCAATTAAGATTGGAATAAAATATTTTTCTCGAATCAATCGAAATATATAAGAACCTATCCAAATTTCACTGGATATTTTTGATTTCTAAAAAAAAAAAACTCGCGATATTTCAATTACGAAAATGTGCAAAAATCTAATTATCGATCTCTTAAATCTCTTAAATCCAAACCTTGATCAATTTAATCTCCGCTCAATACGAAGTTTCTTCGATCTCGAAACGATATCGTATCATCTTCTTTCTCGAAAAACTCGCTCCCTGATCCCGCTATTACACCATAATAAACGGCAATAAAGTCGATCGTAACTCAACCGAGTGACGGATCTCGTAGGAACTTGTTGCAAGGGATAATTACGAGATCGATTAAGAACGACATTGCTAATTGCCGGCCCTCGCTTTTGCTCCTTTTCGCTAATTGAATCGATAAAAGGATCATAAAAGAATGGATCATCCGTGGGAGAAGAGAGAATGGAAACTGGTTGTTCCACAAGGCAACAACGAAATGAATCATTGTTACCACTGACACCTTTTACGTGAAAGATTCCTATCCTCGTTTTAAAGGATGAGGTTTTATTAAATGTCAACCTCGTGTTGCAACTTCATTCACAATCTCGTAGAAAATTTTTACGTAGAAAGAAAAAAAATGGCACGTATTTATATAATAAATAAATAAATAATATAAAAAGTAAATTATATAATAAATAAATAAATAATAATAGATAAATATTTATATAATACTAATTGGCAGATATATTTCGAGCAATGTTTTTTTTTACGATCGCACTTCGTTCATCGAATCGAAGGAGTCTTTTCACGACATATTAACGGGGATTAAAATGAAAGGGATAAAGAGGTGAAGGGAAGAGGTGGCTCAGATCAATTTTATAATAATAATAATACCTGTTGCAGTTTACCTGTGCCGGTGAACGAGAGAAAGAAGAAGAGGGAGAGGAGAGCGTGAAATTATCGAAGCTCGGAATTGAAAAGAAAACCTGTTACATTAATCTACCTTGGCAAAAAGAGGGATGAAATTATTCTCCCTTGGAGACGTGAAATTACCCGGAAGTAATAACGGAAACAAAAAAGGAAAAAAAAAAAATGAAGTAATAGCTAGTGGTGCTGGCTAAGGGCGTAAACTAATTATCTATGCTACATTGTTATTATTACGAATTTTTCATCGATATCAACTTCGATCGATGCACGAACGCAAACATATATATATATCTTTCTTTCTTCGAGGAAGCCATAAAAAGCTAAAATTTCTATTGCAAATAACGCAAAATACAATGTCAAAACGATGATTAAAAGGTACATTTCCATTGCAAACAACGAGAAACAATCTGAATCGAAAAATAAAATTCCCTTTTTCCCATGCACGTTTTTTAAAATCAGGATTTCAAATCAGCCGCGTTTTCATTACAAACGAAAAAAGTACAATTCTCGCTCTTATTCAAAAAAAAAAAAAAAAAAACGAAAACGCGGAAGCAAATGAAACGCGTTTTTCCAAGATTACATTTCCAGATTAAAAAGAGAACAAAGAGAGAGAGAGAGAGAGAGAGAGAGAGAGAGAGAGAGAGAGAGAGAGAGAGAGAGAGGAGGTTATAAGGGTTTAAGGCAGTTTTCATCGGAAGTGGCACAAAGCGCGGCATAAGGCTGTCGACACTCGAGTTGCACGTAGTATTTCCGATTACCAGGCTCGTTTCAAGGACTCTCTCATTTCCCTTCGACCTTTTCTCGCCCTCGAGGCCCTTTGTGAGGGCCCACTTAGGCCCCGGTATCCGTGAACCGAGCGAAAAAGGAACGAGAGCTCTCGAGATGGCGCTCGATTGCACATTTTCAGCGAGCGTTGCGATTCGGCCCATTAAACTTCCAATCGAAATTCATACGTATACTCGATCCCATCGATATAACGATTTTCTCTCGCGAGCAATTTTTTTCAAGTCTCCTCTGCGGTCCGATTATCGAAACAATTAGAACAATTAGATTTTAAGACACAAGACAATATGCTGCGCATTTGGGACGCTAAAAGGAAACCCAAGGAATTTCGTAAAACTAGTAATTAAAACACTTTAACGTTCTTTAAACAACTGGAACGATTGAGACCTAAAGAAAAATCCAAGGAATTTCGTAAAACTCGTAATTAAAACGCTTTAACGTTCTTTAAATAATTTAAATAATTAAAATGGTTTTAATAATGACTGCAATATGCTGCCATTTGGAACCTATAGGAAAATCCAAGGAATTTCATAAAACTCGTAATAAAAGTATAAAATGATTTAAAAAGTGTAAAATGATCTAACACTTTAACGTTCTTTATAATAATAAATAGTCAGAACGGTTTTAATACGATAATATACTGCGCATTTGGAGTCTAAGGGTCCACAAGGAAACCCAAGAAATTTCGCAAAACTAATTAATTAATTTTATAATTGAGTATAACAGAGTGTAAAATGATGTAACGCTTTAACGTTCTTTAAACAATTGGACCGATATTAATAAAACTAGTAATTACAGAGTGTAAAATGTTCTAACGCTTCGATAAGTTTTTTTCGATCAATCCCCCCTCTATTCGCGTTAAATGTATCGCTAAGAAACTCATTTACGATAGACGAGCGTTCATAATCGAGTGTTTCATTCGCGCTAACTTTTCTCATATACTTCAAGAACAAATTAATAATCGGTCCAATCAAAGGCGCTAATAAATAACGATTAATTAGAGTTGAACGGGCGAACAACGATTCGCACGTCTCCGATATAAATCTATGGGCCGGAGAGAATTGGGTCACCGACGTCGTTAATTTATATTCTCGGAAGCGAGGCGGCCCGTGCGGGGTCACCTTTAATCGCGAGCCACCGTCCGGTACAAGCGCGCTCGTTGTTCCATCCGAGGCCTGCGTCGGAGAGGAGAGCTTAACGATCGTTCATGGCTCCCGATAAATCGTCGTCGTCGTTAGCGGCCCGCTCGCTCTCCAATCCGGCTGTTTCGTTTTTGCGACGACGATCCACGAAGGGCGAAAAGCCACCTCGAGTTAAGGTTAAGCGTTGCTAGATCTCGTAATATTAAATAACCGTGACTTTTTTAACCCGCCAATGCATATTTTTCATTCGAATGGTTTGTGTTTACTGCGTTTGGAAGGAAGTATCCGTTACATATACTATATCCAAAACGACGATCTGTATCTGAAGCGTTAAACATAGAGTTCACAGTGTTGTAACGTATATAATGTGAAAAATTTCTTTATTTCTCTATAATATGTATATAATATATATCTATAATATATATATATATAAATCAATTACGATTCGTAACGATACAAGTTTAATTTACAAATGTAATTTCGTATTCGAAATAGTTAATAATTTCGAGAATATTTCAACTTCCAGTGTTACATTATAAGTTCTTCTATACTAGTATGCAGCGTGTGGTGTCAGGATTGTAAACAAAGCGCGCGAAGTGGGGATAGACGGTCCTAGCGAAGGACCCCTCTTGCCCCTGCGCCGTCCCGCTTCTTTTCACCAGTGAACAGTAGTTTGTCGAGAGATAAATAAAAACGTGAGTTATTTATTCGAATGTTACGATGTTGGATGAAATGGTCTACGATTCTTACGCAAAGTCGAATTTTTCTTCGTTCTGAACGTTTAAATTTTATGTAATTTTTTTTGATTGATATTTGGAAAGTGAAAAAAAAAAAAATTGGTAATTTTAATACGAAATAAGGTGCGCAATCGATGTTTATCACGGAATACGACATTGTGTTTAAACAAAGTCTTAAAAGGAATGAAAATAATCGTCGAACGAGTACTAAGAAATTATTCTCTCTCTTTCTCTCTCTCTTTCTTTCTCTCGTGGTAAATTCAATATGCAACGAGCGATGTTAAATGAATAAATACCTTTCTTCTCAATTACACTCCGTATCCGTTTGCATAACAAAGGGAAAACGATGAACGAGACGCGCGGTCTCGTGACTCAAGCCTGACATTTTTCATTTCCAATCGAACAATGAACATCCGCCTCTGGTACCACGAGTTTAAACAATTTCCGGGTTCGTCGCAAATTGTCCACGATGAAATATCATTCATGCAAACCTATCATCGTAGATTCCCTCGGGAGAATACTTAATTCCATTGTATCCCCTTTAAACGTTCATTGAATATTCAATTTTCTATGGTCCAATGGTAAACGACGTTTATCAAATCGATTAATTTAAGGAGAAAGAACTTCAACTTGATCTTAATCCTTAAAAGGTCTTAAGACCTTGTTTCTTTATTTTTTTCTATAATTTTATATCCAATTCAATAATTTTCTATATTCTTAAAATATAGAACATATATATGTAATATTATAAATATTCTACGATTTATTGGATATCGCACTATCATTAGAATCGTTCGTCATTAAATTAAATTTTATAAATAATTTTTAAAATTTTAACTATTCTCTATAATAAATATTCCTTGCGATTTTATTTAATTTTCAAAGCACATGGATCAGTATTTAATTCGATATAAAATCATTCTACGTCAAACTGAATAATTTTCAAAACACGTGAAACGATATTGGATGTATCATAAATTTTTCCTTATTTTTTTAAAATTTCAACTTTCTTTGCTAAAATCTTATCTAATTTTTACCTGCATGGCTCAGTATTTATAAATTTTTCCATAATTTTTAAAATTTTAATTATTCTCGATGAAATTATAATAAATATTCCTCACTTCTTCTCTTATCTATAATTTCCAAAGCACATGGATCGATATTTACATCACAAATTTTTCCATAATTTTTAAAATTTTAACTCAATGAAATTATAATAAATATTCCTAGCTAAGATTTAATCTTTAAATTTTTCAAACAAAGCATTTCGATTTATCCACTTACTGGATAACCATGTCGAGCATTTTGAAAATAACTTCCCTGGACGGGGAAGTAAAATTTACTATTATATTATTTACCAACGCGTATTATACTATCGCATCGCTTTCGCCATTCAAAACGCCCACGCGAATCGACAACAAAAGCCCGAAGAAAGCTCGCGCTAAGAGGCGAGGGAAGTCTGCGGTTTAGCTCCGTTCACGCTTCCTTTTTCCGCTCGTGGATACGCGCGCGCTTATCTCTCGATCGAGATCCAACCTCACCTCACCGAATGAAAACGAGCGGGTTCGAAATCATCCTCGTTATCGTCCCTCTCGATCGACATCCAGCTCCGGCAATAATGATTATCGCGATGATAATTAAGGGTAATTGGAGCAGAGCCGCAGGCACGCGACTTGAAGCGATGCACGCGGCAGATGCGGTCACCTTTCTCGAAACGCAAGCGGAGGTGCAGCTGCACGTGCTCGTGCAGATGTCCATCGAGATATATGCTCGTGATATTTTTATTTCTCGATAGTGGAAATTGTGGAACAGTGGTGTGGCGCGATCCTTGGGCCATTTGATCAGGAACAAGGAGATTATAGTATTGCTCTTCTTTTCGAAAGAAAAATCATATTAATGCATATCTTTCGATAGTATTAATCGCTTTCGATTGGATTAATCGCTCGGTCCAGAAGAAGAAGAAAAAGAAGAAGAAGAAAAAGAAGAAGAAGAAAAAGAAGAAAAAGAAGAAGAAGAAAAAGAAGAAGAAGAAAATTAGGAATAAAGGATGAAGTAATTTACAAGGGTTGAAATATCCTTCCTTTTAAAAAAAATTTTTAAAAGAAATAAATTAATGGATATCTCTGGATATAGAAATCATATCGCGATTCTTGGACCACGATGTAATGTCCTTCTTTTCGAAAGAAAAATCAAATTAATGGATATTTTTCGATAGTACGTCGGATTGATCGCTCAGTCCAGAAGAAAAAAAAAAGAAGATTAGGAATAAAAGGTGAAGTAATAAAAATAATTTAATAAAGGTTAAAATATCTTTTTTTTTAAAAGAAATTAAATTAATGGATATTTCTGGATATAGAATCGCGATTCTTGGACCACGATTAAAATTAGGAACAAAGAGATTAACAATGTCCTTTTTTTCGAAAGAAAAATCAAATCAATAAATAGTACGTCGGATAGAAGAAGAAGAAGAAGAAAATTAACAATATAGAGTAAACTAATTTAACAAGGGTTGGAATATCCTTCCTTTCAAAAGAAACTAAATCTAAATCAATGAATATAGAAATTGTGGAAAATCGTGCAGGATTGATCTACTAAAAAAATTAGGAATAAAGGGTGAAGTAATTTAACAAGGGTTGGAATATCTTTCCTTTCAAAAGAAACTAAATCAATGAATATAAAAATTGTGGAAAATCGTGCAGGATTGATCTACTAAAAAGATTAGGAATAAAGGATGAAGTAATTTAACAAGGGTTGGAATATTCTTTTCTTTTTTTAATTTAAAAGAAATTAAATAAATGGATATCTTTCGATATAGAAAGATCATCGTGGAACATGATGTGTCCTTGGACCACGATTGAGATTAGGAACAAGAGTTAAGAATATTTTTCTTTTCGAAAGAAAAGTTAAATTAATAGATATAGAAATTGTGGAAAATCTTGCGTTGGATTGATCGCTCGGTGCACAAAGAAGATTAGGAATAAAGGGTGAAGTAATTTAGCAAGGGTTGAAGTATCCTTTCAAAAGAAACTAAACCTCTCGATATAGAAATCGTGAAATATTGCGCGTCAGATTGTTTGAAACATGAAGAGAATTAGGAATAAAAGGTAATACTTAATAAGGGTTGGAATGGCTTTTCTTTTAAAAGAAAACTAAATATCTCTCGATCTAGAAATCGTAATTTTTGTATTCAGTTGCACGAAAAGTTTAACGATTTAGAAATGAGGGATGGAATAATCCAACGAGAATTGAAGTATTTTCTTATGTGATTTTTGTATAGAAGAAGTTTAGGAATTTAGAGATGTAATTAGTCCAACGAGGATTGAAATAACTATACTTTTAAAGAAAAATAAATGGACGGTGATTTGGCACGTTCTTACTAACGTATTATATATCGTTTTCGCAAAACATCGCAAATCGTAAAAGTGAAAGTAAAATTTAAGGGAGACGAATGTAATTGTAAATAATTTTCGTGTAATTCAATATTGCGTTGAAAACCAGTTTTTAACTTATTTTTTTCCGAAAGAAACTTGAGAATTTTTCATCGAATATAGCGTTATAGAAAGCAGTTATTTATATGAAAAGGGAGAAAAAAATAAATTGCAGGAATTTCTGGAACGAACGATGATGAAGCATATAATGATAGGTTATGAATAAATCGTACTTCGTTAAATCTTTCCATCTGAAAGAATTCCATCCGAACGACAGTGGTAATACCGGTTTAACATTGTAATTTACCGGCTTATTTGTAGAATAAGCATATGACATGCTCGATAGATTATTCTATTGCCTCTTACTTCTTATCCTTCTACTTTCCTTTTTTTGCATCGTTCAAACGACAATCTCTCAATGATAAATCGATCGCGTATCCCATTCACGTGCATCGAAATCGAGATCAAAACTAAATTCAACGAGTTTTCAATCGATCGACGATCTTTATTAGCTTTATTATCATTCATTGATCGAATAAAATTCCTTTCCATCCGTTCGAAGTTTCGATTATCCGAGAAATTGCATCGAAGACACCGTCGATAAAGTAGAGCGGTAAATGGAATTATAAAGGAAAAATTATATCTCAAACGTTCGTTCGTACCTGCAAATGCTCAACTCGGTTCTCCTTAATGGACATGGAAACCGCTATTAATTCGCAGGTGTCGCAGCTGCAGCACGTACAACGAGCGCGTGTCTGTGCCCGCCACACCGATAAATTCGCATATTAACGCGGTTAGGTTAGGTTGCGCGTGCGCCACAGCGTATCATAATGTGACATTTCGAACTGGGTTTGACGTGGCTCACCTGAACCGATTAACCGCTATTCCATACTTTCCCTTTCGTGCAAGCTGCGCGCAATTTTATCGATAACAAATTGGTTTTTCCTCCTTTCTTTTTTTTGTTTGTATTTGAAAGCATATCTTAATTTTAGAAAAAAGAAAAAAAAGAAATCGAAATCTGTATATTTAAATACGCAAAAGAGGAAGTAAATTTATTTTATTATTATTTTAAGAGAATCGTATAAATTGCAATGCGACTTTCATCGTGATGTAACTTCTTTGGCGTATAATAAACGAATTCCATATTTTTCTTTGTTCTTTGGTCGTTTAAAGGAAATTATAATCGGTATAATCGGCCCCTTAAGTAAGAAAGTTTTCAAGGACCAATTTCGTTCTTCCTCTCTTTCGTTCATATATCTCGTTGTAATCATTCCTTATTATTAACGAGTATAAACAAACTCGATAAATACGTGTCGAATTATTATGCAAACAAGAGATATCAAGATTGACGATTGTTTGCACGAGAAATTATCAAATCTTGCCTTTCTATTTATACGATCTGATCGTACTACGCTCGATTACATTACATATTCGAAGGTAGCGTTTAAAGAAACGTGTCAAAAAATGAGGGATCGTTTTATCGACGGAACTCACGCGCATCGAACTTTTTCTTTCTTTTTTTTTTTTTTTTTTTTCTCCTCGTCACGTTTCAATTTTAACGAAGATTTAAACCTCGAAATGCTTATCTCGTTCGTATCGGACGAATTCTTATACTTTGTACTCGTAAACAACTTTTGCAACGGCTTCGAAGAAATCGAAACCTCGTTTCATTTTCGCGCAAAACCTCGCAACGAAATATTTTTAATTTTATTCGAAAAACGAGATAGATAGAATGATATTTTTTTTAAATCAAATCAGGCTACGAGTGGATATATTCGATTATAATTAAACGTACAGATCACGTTTATTGATATTAATATTCAGACGAACGAGGCTTGCTGAAGAGATGCTTGCTGAAGGAAAAAGTATCTCAATGATCGAACGACAATACTCTTCTATGCAAACTCGAACGAAAAGTAATAAAAGGAAAATTTGTCGATCTGTCTACTGTTTTCATGGCAAAAATTATTAACATATTTCTTTTTCTTTTATCTTATCGGGATCGTCCATCTTGCGTCTTAATTCTAACCGAAATGAATTCGATGACTCGTTTCACCCTGGAAATAATTTTCTTAATAATTTCTTCCTTCGCAATTTTTGCGTGGAAACACGACGATATCGAGATCAATTCGTTGGAGGAGAGGTCATGTTGGAGATTTAATTAATTCGATATCCACGAGCCGGTTCACCTTCGCGTGTAATTAAGCAATGCACACCTTCCCATTCTCTTTTCCCTCGTATTATTGTTTTCCTTCGCGGCAAATTTCTTCTTCCAAATGCCTGAGCAGTAAGTCACCGTGACGCGACAACGTAGGAGGCTGAGATCATCGACACTCCGAGCTATACACGAGCTTCGTGCTTTCCCTTCCGTCCAATCTTTCTTCTATCCGCGCCATCTCCCTTCCCCTCCTCCTCCTTTCCCCACCTTCTACGCCATTCTTTCTTTTATCGCCGAGTATTATTTCTCCATAGCCCGCGAGGCGAATTTTTTTTTTCTCTGCCTTTCAATAGAGAATTGAAGGATTGTAAATTTTCTCCAAGCGTTCTTCTCTTCATTTCTGTCTTTTTTTTTTTTTTTTTTCTCTAATATTAATCGAAATGCGTAACGTGTCACTCGGTGTTATGATTTATAAAAAATTTAATGGAGATTGAAAGAAACAAGTGAAGCTAGGGTAGTTTTGTATTGTATTGTTGGAGGAATATATAATGAGAATTGAAGAATTTATAAAATGATTTCTAAAAAATTCAATGAAGAAGCTAAGGTAAAATTTGTATTGGAAGGATATATAAAATATATAATATATAATATAATGTATAAAATTAATATATAAAATAATATATAATATATTATGTAATATATAAAATTGAAGAATTTATAAATTTCCTCGAAGTATTAAACGAAATATATAACACTTGACAATTGTGAATAGAAGTTGGAAGAAGCTATGAGAGGATAAAATTTGCATTATTGGAAAAATATATAAAGAGAATTGAAGAATTTATAAAGTATTAATCGAAATATGTCACTTGATAATCGCCATGATTTCTAAAAAATTCAATGAAAGTTGAAAGAAGTTATAAGGCTAGGGTAAAATTTGTATTGTTGGAAGAACATATATATAAGAGAATTGAAGAATTTATAAATTTTCTCTAAATATGTAACATGTCACATGATTTCTAAAAAATTCAATGGAGATTGGAAGAAACAAGTGAAGCTAGAGAAGAATTTTGTATTGTTGGAGGAATTTATAAGAGAGTATCGAAGAATTTATAAATTTTCTTGAAATATATCACTTGACAATCGCCATGATTTTTAAAAAAATTCAATGAAGATTGGAAGAAACAGTTAGAATAGAATTTTGTATTGTTGGAAAAATATATAAGAGAATTGAAGAATTTATAATGTCACAATCGTTATTGAATTTCTAAAAAATTCAATTAAGATTGAAAACAACTGAAACTAAGGTAGAATTTATATTATTTCAGGAATATATAAAGAAAATTGAAGAATTTATAAATTTTCTCTAAATATGTAACATGTCATTTGACAATCGCCATGATTTCTAAAAAATTCAATGGAGATTGGAAGAAACAAGTGAAGCTAGGGTAGAATTTTGTATTGTTGAAAGAATAAGAGAGTATAATAAGAGAATATTGAAGAATTTATAAATTTTCTCGAATTAATATTGAAATTTGTGTCACTCGACAATAATTGAATGTCATAATTTCTAAAAAATTCAATGAAAGCTAACAATAAAATTTGTATTGTTGGAAGAAAATATAAGAGAATATCGAAGAATTTATAAATTTTCTGGAAATATGTAACATGTCATTTGACAATCGCCATGATTTCTAAAAAATTCAATGCAGATTGAAAGAAAAAAATAAAGTTAGGATAAAATTTTGTATTGTTGGAAAAATATATAAGAGAATTGAAGAATTTATAATGTCACAATATCGTTATTGAATTTCTAAAAAATTTAATTAAGATTGAAAACAACTGAAACTAAGGTAGAATTTATATTATTTCAGAAATATATAAAGAAAATTGAAGAATTTATAAATTTTCTCGAAATATATCACTTGAAAATCGCCATGATTTCTAAAAAAATTGGAGGAAAATATAAGAGAATATCGAAGAATTTATAAATTTTCTGGAAATATGTAACATGTCATTTGACAATCGCCATGATTTCTAAAAAATTCAATGCAGATTGAAAGAAAAAAATAAAGTTAGAATAGAATTTTGTATTGTTGGAAAAATATATAAGAGAATTGAAGAATTTATAATGTCACAATATCGTTATTGAATTTCTAAAAAATTCAATTAAGATTGAAAACAACTGAAACTAAGGTAGAATTTATATTATTTCAGGAATATATAAAGAAAATTGAAGAATTTATAAATTTTCTCGAAATATATCATTTGACAATCGCCATGATTTCTAAAAAAATTCAATGAAGATTGGAAGAAACAGTTAGAATAGAATTTTGTATTGTTGGAAGAAAATATAAAAGAATATCGAAGAATTTATAAATTTTCTCGAAATATATCACTTGACAATCGCCATGATTTTTAAAAAAATTCAATGAAGATTAGAAGAAACAATTAAAGTAGAATTTTGTATTGTTGCAAGAAAGTATAAGAGAATATCGAAGAATTTATAAATTTTCTGGAAATATGTAACGTGTCACTTGCCATGATTTCTAAAAAAATTTAATGAAGGAAGAAGCAGTGAGGGTAAAATTTGTATTGTTGGAAGAATCATCGTCGAGTTTTATTTCTGCATGGCCCGCGAGGCGAATTTACACGTGGAAAAAAATTTGCAGGAAATTGTGAAATGATGAAATGGTACGGCTATTGTTTAGGACATAAATGTCACACAGATGACACATGCGAAACTGTTTTTGAAACTGTCAAGTTGCATTCCGTGAACGCAGTTGAAAAAGCAAAATTTAAAATTTCGAATAAAGCTACTTCAAGCAATTGCTTATTAGAATTAAGTAACATTTGATTATTTTACCACATTTTGAACCATAACTTATCGAAGTAATTTCAAATATTAAATTTTGCCCGTCACTGCGCGCGAATTATACGAGCAATTATACATTTTTTTTTGATCTAAAAACAATAACGGAAAGACGAGTTAATTATTTAAAAAAAAAAAATGTTAAAATCCATTCGTCGAATTCTAGCTTGATTCTGTTAAAAAAAAAAAAAAAAAAAAAAAGTTGGAATAACGAGGATCACAGTTTCTCGAGAAGAAGCGGAAAAAGAAAAGATAGTTAATTGGCTGAGAAAACAGCGAAAGATATCTCTGATCATCGGGTTAATCAGCGAAGAGGCAAATTACCTTGGCCTCTTTTCTCCTTGTTTCGAGCAATCAAACATATTTCCCGGACGATGCCTCTTATGCTTCTCACCAACAAAACGATTCGATTTACAGCAATGATCGAAGAATCGCGTGATTCGAACCGACTCACGTATCTCAGATTTATCGGTTATCGAAGCATCCACCACGTTCGTAGATCGAGTCGTTAGAAGAAGATTCGTGGAATCGACGAGCAAGAGCGACGAGGATCGCGATTAATCGAGAATTGAAAACGGTTGCGACGATACGCGCGATTTACTTACTCGCGTCATTATCGAGGAACGTGACGAGCTTTCACGTTTTCCTTCGAGCAACAGCTGACGCTGGGAGCGGGATAGAATGGGCCGACTTGGTCGATAATGTAGTTAGATTTAACTGAGTCAACACTGTTCGAATAATAAAACTTAATAATAATTGTAAAAGTTCGTTTGAAATTTTCCAATCCGGCCGTTTAAAATTTATTCCGCTGAGTTTGCATCTTGATTCTCCCATCTTTCAATCATGCGCGCCTAACTCGGTTAAGAGGGGAACTTTCTTCACTTACGAGGAGAAATTAGAATAAAATAATAAAATCGAACAGCGTGATATAAATTTAATTGAGAAATTGGCTCGAGAAAACGGGTAAGCGAGATACGAAGAAGAGAAGCGGTGCAAGATGCCTTTCTCATGGAGCGCAAAAATAAAACCGTGGCGCAATAAAACTACGGCGACAGCGTATTTAGAGTTCCGTTTCACTGAGAAGTCTGCACGCGGAATGGGATCTTTGAACTCATTCTGATGCGGAAAGAATGTTCGTGGCGAGAGAATAATCAACTTGGCGCGCATAAAGGACGAATAATTTTAATAATATCACGAACGAAACCGTATTTTTTTTTTTGATAAAATTCTTGTAACGAAAGATAGGAGAGGTTCTTATAAATATTTGTAAATATTGGCGTAAAAGAATAAATTTAAAAAGAAAAATTGATCGTTCTTTCCATTTTCACCAAAATACAACACGGATACCCTAGCTCGCGAAATTCAGCTGAGCTCGCTATCCACTGATCCACTAACTTAATTACATCAGCGCCATTTACGCTTAAAAACCCTGGAAACTTTCTCGCAGGCGCGTGTTCTTCACGCTTCAGCGGATCTCTTTCCGATTATATCTTCTGTTATTTTTCTAATGATCAATTAAAAGAACCGGTAACATAATATCCGTGGCAATATCCACGTCTGTGCATTAAAAAAAGGAAAAAGAGAAGAAGAAAAATTTAGAGGTAAAAAATCGTGAAGGGAACGCGTATACCTCTCTCTCTCTCGTCGAAACGATGATACCGACAATCGGTAATTCGAAAATTTGACCTCGTCAAAAGTTTTCCACTCACCTGAAACAGAGAAATAAAAGGAACATTTTAGCCATTTTAGTTGTATTAATATTTAACGCTCGTAGGTCGTTGCCCCTAAAGGGTAATAACCTCGCATAATGAAGTAATTAAGGAAAGACAGAGTGCCGGGCATGAGAGGAAAACGCAATGGATTCTCTGGTAAAGAGAATGTGTGTCTGTTTAAATTCCAAACTTTTTTTTTTTTTTTAGAAATATCGCGTTTAATAATAAACGCGACTTTTCGTTTATTTAGAGAATGTTTATTCTTTTTAAAACTTTTAAAACTCGACGAGTTATTACGGTTAGAATTCAGAGTATTTACATTTTATCCCGTCGAAAATGAAATAAAATAAATAATCGGATAATTTACTAACCGTTTTACCTTACGAATTCTAGATAAGAGATTCTAGAACAAAATTCACAAATTCCGTTAAAAGTCGCCTCGTTCGTAAAAACAAAAAATGATCTCTTCTTATCTCTACTTTCACTCACGACGTTTCTTTCTTCGTTTTCGATCGCAAACGCATTATACTTTCACCTTTCGCGAGAGAAATAATTACGTGTAAGAATGATATAACAGAGAACGAATTCGAACGCGCTTCTCGAATCGTTTCGATAACACTGAACGATCTTCTCTCCATTTTCATCAAAATTTACACGCGTTACACCGTATAATCCTTGGTACAGAGAGGGGATGGGACACGCATACTTCGAACCTAATCTCCCTTTACGATTGGCCACCTTCCATTTTAAAGTAGAAATCTTATGGAGCGTAAAAATTTCACGGTTCAACGTGTTTTACAATAGGGTACTACAGGAATTAACCTAACCTGTGTCCTCCGTTTTATTTTTATTTTTTTTTAATTTTAATTTTTTTTTTTTTTTTTTTACTTTTAATACGATCCAACGCGATGAATAATAAAAAACAAAAACGAAACGAAATATGGTTTATTATGCGTATACGGTATTATTTTTGATACCGTCCAAGATTCGATAAGGACACCCAATTTATCTAGAAAGGAAACTGTTCAAGCATAATGTAGAACGCACAAAGTCGAGTTGTGTGTTGAAGTCAGAGTCGATGATTAATATGGAACAGCTTGGAGAAGTGGCAAAGAAACGAGAACAGACTAGGCGAAAAACTGGGGAGGGGTGTGGCGAAGAAAACAGTCGTGCTGTAAGTGTTCAATCTTATACAAGGACAATAAACAGCTTTCCCTTCCTTTTTCTCTTTTTTCACTTAAAACTTCCAATTCTTCAATAAAATCCATCCTTGCATAAAAAATAGATTTGATAAAATGGAAATTCATTCGGACGACTCGTTTTCAGAAAAAAAATCCACTCTTCAATTTCCCATTGTATCCACCATACCGCTACTCTTTCCATCTCCTCGCAAAATAAATCTCTCGTTTATCCTCCCGTCTCGAAAGATCAATTCTCTCCATTCTCGTGCCCCATTTCCAAACAGGATTCGAGAAGTCGATCGAGCGCCAGTACCGTAATAACCGTGACTAACAACGGAGCCCCGAAATCCAAGCCCTTATTCACCAGCTGATTCAGGAGACCTCTCTCCTTCTCCATCACGCTTCCAGCTCCACTCTGTTTTAATTATGTATTTCGTGGAGAAGGGGATCTTTTCCTCGACCCGTTTCATGAGTCAACGTCTGCCACCATGTTTATTTCCAACCTATAAACGCATGTTCTATTTCTTATCGCCTCCTTCGTTGCGACTTTCACCTCGAGATTCCCTTCAGATTTTTTTTAACGGTTCTCCCAAATTTTATTTTTTTTCGATAAATAATAATAAAAGTCTCTCTTTTTTTTTTATTATATTTATTTTTTATCTCTTTTATTTTTTTTCAAGTGGAAAAATAATAATAAAAGTCTCTTTTNTATATTTAATTAATCTTTTTTTATAAAATTATCGTTATATCGTCGTTTAAAAAATCCTCTTCGGACGTTTCGAATTTTTAAACGAGCATCGAATTCCTTCAATTAATCTCCGTAAGATTATAATAATTAATCTTTTATTATAAAATTATCGTTATATCGTCATTTAAAAAATCCTCTTCAGACGTTTCGGATTTTTAAACGAGCATCGAATTCCTTCAATTAATCTCCGTAAGATTATATTTAATTAATCTTTTATTATAAAATTATCGTTATATCGTTGTTCAAAAAATCCTCTTCGGATGTTTCGAATTTTTAAACGAGCATCGAATTCCTTTAATTTATTTCCGTAAGATTATATTTAATTAATTTTTTATTATAAAATTATCGTTATATCGTCGTTTAAAAAATCCTCTTCGGACGTTTCGGATTTTTAAACGAGCATCGAATTCCTTCAATTAATCTCCGTAAGATTATATAATTAATCTTTTGTTATAAAATTATCGTTATATCGTCGTTCAAAAAATCCTCTTCGGACGTTTCGAATTTTTAAACGAGCATCGAATTCCTTTAATTTATCTCCTTAAGATTATATTTAATTAATCTTTTATTATAAAATTATCGTTATATCGTCGTTTAAAAAATCCTCTTCGGACGTTTCGGATTTTTAAACGAGCATCGAATTCCTTCAATTAATCTCTAATATAAGATTATATTTAATTAATCTTTTGTTATCTATATAATTAATATCTGGTATCGAGAAACGGCGATTGGATTAGTGATTCACAATTTGGGAAAACGAGAGTGGAGGAGGAAAACAAGGGTGACTAAGAAGCGGATTATCGGTAGTAGGATTATCGCGCGTGGCCCTCCAACTTTCACGAGAAAACGAGAGGCGAAGAAGAGAAGTTGGAAGTCCCGGGAAGTGGAACGGTCACGCGTTTTATCGCCACCGTATCTCTATCTATCGACAGGAGGTTCCCAGATAACCGTGTTCTGCAACGTGTTCCTCGAGCGGGTCATCTTGGAACGGGTCAGGGAACGAGAAGATTCATTTCTTCTTTCCTTTTTCGTCGATGCAAACCAATTTCTGCGAGGTGCAAATTTTTGAAGTTTGAGAGAGGAATTATCTTTTTACTAATTTATTATCTTTTTACTAATTTTTCTTTCCAATATTTTTCCAATTTTTTTCCTTCTTTCAGGGGAAGGAAATAGTTGAAGAATTTCTTTTCTCCCCTCGATTTTCTTCTTTTTTCTTATTCCAATTTCAGGATTAAAATTCCTCTCCCAATCTACAGAATTGCTCACCGGATTCCACCAGAATCGAGTGCCTCGGATAAAGTATATTCTACACGTATACCGGCCGACGATCAACTATCGATGACTCATCGCAAGATAAGCGTAATGCAACGAGATTTTTTTCCCCCCCAACGGCACGCGTATTATACATTTATCCGCCGCCTCTTTGTCTAAGCTGAACGTTTCGAAACAGAAATGTAAATATCCTCGTACGAACGATTAAACCCGCTTAATTGCGCAACAAGATTATTACCATAGCATTACGCCACTTTTGACACAAGCCTAGGAAAACTTGCTCGAATTGCTCCGTCAATTGAAAAAAAAAAAAAAAAAAAAAAATTAAGATTAGGAAGAATCTTTTTAAGAAGTATTACTCTCATCTTTCTCTCACATTTTCTAATCGCCTCCAATTTCGTCGATTAGATAAGAAACGAGCGATCATTTAATTTTCTGGGCCACGACGGATCGATCCACTTTCCGCGGTTTTCGCAAGAGGGAGGGGGGAGGGGAGGGGATAATCCAGTCGGCGCGGTATTTGCATTATTCAAATACGTGGCTTTTGCCACGCTCTGACCGGATATCCCAATTCTGACGCGACACCATTGCATAAAAGCTCGCTGCTCGCTGTTCATCGAAGCTATTTTTCTTTCTTTCCTTTTTTTTTTTGAGACACGAATTTTAAATCGATCTGGAAAAAAAACGTTTTTGTCAGCAGATTTGAAGGAGGGAAACTGAATGGTAATTCGAACGAACAGCTTTTGAATTATTTATATTCGAATTGTCCTTACACCGAATGCGACGACGCTTTATACGGAGTTGTGGATACGGAGTGTAAAGGATGAGGATGCGTTAGAGGTGAAATGTCAGATGTTAAGCGGCTAATCTACTTGCAAATCGTCCCGTAATTGTCGTGCATGAAAAAAAATCATGGTAACCGTTACGAGGTATGTATAAAGGTATTTAAAAAAAGAGGAAGATTAAAAGGCGGCGTTTTTTCTCTTCTCTCCCCTTCGTACATTGTTTGTGCGATGACTAGGAACGACGAAGAAGAGATCTATATCTAAGAGAAAATTTGTGTTCTTCGTTCCATCCCGAGTTAATCGAAAATTAATATAGAATTAATGAAAATAAATTACGCGAATATTTCCAATGAGAATTTTGTAGTTATACTTTTAGCTACCGCTAGTTTCCAATTCTTCGATGGAGGAGATCGTAAAAGTGATTCTAATAACTGAGGCAGTATTTGCAACACTGCCAACGGTATTCCTCCAACCATAAAACGTAAAATACTTCGCCAAGCATTTGCCCATAACAGTATTTAAAAGAGCCTTCCTTGTAACAATTTTTCCTAAAAAACAGACTCTACAGTAGCGTCGATTCTCTCTTCTTTTTTTTTTTTAACTCAATTCGAAATATATATATATATAAAGAAGAATATCTTTGCACGAGAAATACGAATAATAGAAATTGCAATGTTAATTTTTTTTTGTTTGTATATACTTTTAACGAAATAATACATTATAATAAAAAGCAGTATTGTACAAGGTGAAAATAAGAAAAAATAATTTTCCATTCAATTGCAATTAATCAGTGTAGAATAAAAAAGAAAATACGTAATAGTCAATGTATAAAAGTAATACAAATATATAAAAATCTGGCAGATGTAGCGAAAAAGTTGCAGCAGGGGATTAACTTAGAAAGCGCTTCGAATTCGACAAACTGGATACAATTAATTAGACTTTGAGAATTGAAAATGGTATTCTGAAGGAAGAGATGTTGTAAACAGTGATAATTTAACAAAATAACGATAAAAACAATGAAACTGAAAATTTATTATAAAGTGAAAAAAAGCATTGTAAAAAGTATATCGATCGCTCAAAGATTGAAAGAAATAAAAAAAATTGCCAATTAAAGTTATTACGAATATTATTATTTCTCCAAAATATAATAAATAAACAAATTGAAATTAATCTATAAATATGAGTGCCCGTACGTGTCACGAACGGCTGTAAACAAAATTAATTTTAATACAGTTTTGCAAAGTTTTGCAAATGAAATATTGACGATAAAAAAAGTATTTTTCGCATATTCGATTCTCGTGGAATATATGTGAAACATATATACAAAAAAAAAAAAAAAAAAAATCAAAAAAAAATCGAATAATAGAAATTGGATAAAAAATTATTTTTTCTTATTTTCAGCTTGTACAATACAATACTGCTTTCGAATTTGACAAAACAAAAATCGACGAATCATCGTATCGTGCGAATTTCTAATACGAGACAATTAACTTAACTTCAAGTTTAATTTATAAAAAAAAAAAAAAAATTAATTTATAACGATTCAAATTAAAATAGATATTATATTATCCAATTATATCCGCTATTGACATTTAAACTCGCTTCTTAACTTGTTAGAAATGTCAGACCGATCAATTAACGATTAATTCTCTGCCTGCATACACGCGTTTAAAAAAATCTAAAATTTTAAAACGTATGGTTGTATTTTTATTTACATCGCATCATCGAAACAATTATTTTTTTTTATACATTACGAAAACGAATTACCGCTTCCTCGAAAATCCAAGATGAGCATCATCATCATCATCATCATTATCGTCAAACCTGAAACCTCCGGATTCTTCCTACGTGGAGGGGCAGCGACGAGAGATCGGTTTCCGGTTTGCACGAAGAAAAACGAAGAGAACAGGGTCGTTAATCCTCCCGCGATGGATGACGAGGCAGCCGAGAGTTCACCGGGTAAGACTCCTTGGTAAAACCGTGACTCATCCTCTCGTTCATCCCGGGAAGAGGAGCAGTTTCGCGACGGGACCGAAGGACGTGAAAACAGGGGTGGGGGAGGAGAGAAGAAGAGGAGAAGAGAGAGAGAGAGAGAGAAAAAAAAAACGGTGACGACCAGGCTCTGGCCACCAGGATTAATGGTGGGAGGGAAGGGCGCAACTGTAAACTTGTTTCACTCGCAAGCGAGATTATTCGCGCTGCGAGACACCGAGGCAATAGGCGAGGACGATAGAAGAACTCAATCTCGAGAGATTGCCTCCAAGTGGATAACGGACGCGTGAGACTTTTGTTGCGCAATCTTGATCGATCTCGTTCGATCGGCTGGCTTGTTTCGTGAATGTTGCGCGTGTCGGGATTATGGGATGGACGAGTGTGGTGTAAATAACGAGCGAGAACCGAGATGGTGAATTTCCGAGGTATAGAATCATCATTAGCTCGTTGTAAAATTATTCAGAATCTTTATCCAAATGACGTTTATTGAAACGTATCGTTCGCCAATTCCTAGTTTCAAAACGAATACAACTTTTTATCTTATCTTAATCGTCTTAATCGGTAAAGGAATTAATTATTCGAGGCAATCCTCCAAAATGGAACTATTTTTAAATAGCTCGTTTTAAAATTATTTAGAATTTTTATTCAAGTGATTAAAACGTATCGTTCGCCAATTTATATTTCGAAGACGAAATATAACTTTTTATCTTCTCTTAATCGTCTTAATAAAAGGAATTAATTACTCGAGGCAATCCTCCAAAATGAAATTATTAGCTCGTTTTAAAATTATTTAGAATTTTTATCCAAGTGATTAAAATATATCGTTCGCCAATTTATATTTCGAATGCAACTTTTTATCTTATCTTAATCGCCTTAATCGTTAAAAAAGCTAATTATACTCCAATGTCAAATTCAAGAACGTTTTTTGTATAATACTAATAAAATATAATAAAACGTTCGTGGACGATCTTCCATTCTATTAGTTCGTTCTAAAATTATTTAGAATTTTTACCCAAATGCCTAAAAATGTATCGCCAATTTATAGTTTGAAGACGAATGTAACTTTTTATCTTATCTTAATCGCCTTAATCGTTAAAGAAGCTAATTATATTCCAACGCCAAATTCAAGAATGTTTTTTATATAATACTAATAAAATATAATAAAACGTTCGTGGACGATCTTCCATTCTATTAGTTCGTTCTAAAATTATTTAGAATTTTTACCCAAATGCCTAAAAATGTATCGCCAATTTATAGTTTGAAGACGAATGCAACTTTTTATCTTATCTTAATCGCCTTAATCGTTTAAAAAGCTAATTATACTCCAACGTCAAATTCAAGAAGTTTTTTTGTATAATACTAATAAAATATAAAACGTTCGTGGACGATCTTCCATTCTATTAGTTCGTTCTAAAATTATTTAGAATTTTTACCCAAATATCTAAAAATATATCGCCAATTTATAGTTTGAAGACGAATGCAACTTTTTATCTTATCTTAATCGCCTTAATCGTTAAAAAAGCTAATTATACTCCAACGTCAAATTCAAGAACGTTTTTTGTATAATACTAATAAAATATAATAAAACGTTCGTGGACGATCTTCCATTTTATATACCAACGACGATGCAATTAAGAAGGAATCCAAACAACAAATATTCCAATCCAAAAGACATCGAGATTCATTGCTAAACTAAACGTTATCCCGGCTCGAGGCAATCCTCCACAATGGAACTAGACGAAAGAAGGGCCTCGGGTTAAATTATGCGGCGACACCGGGGAAAAGGGAGCTGTGAACTGATAGGGATAGGTCGATAGCGTTTGCACGTACGTAAACAAGCCAGCCGACAAAGGAGAGAGGGGAAGAGAGAGAGAAAAAAAAGGGCAAGTTGAACGTGCAGGCCGCAGTATCCTCCTCGAGGGGTGTCACGGGATAGCCAATATGTACCATAAACTAGCTTTTAAAGGGATCACCAGGCGGCCGGGGTGGGACCTTGCACAAAGGGTACATTTTTGCGGATTAAAGGGGCCTCTTTGTGCCGTTCATTGTTGCTAAAGCAGATTTAAATATCCGTCGTTCGATATATATGTATGTATATATATATATATGGACTTGGCCAAGGATGACAACGAACCATCCCTCTTCGAGCGACAATAAGGGATGATCTTTATCGTGGCTCGTAATGAGAGAAAAAAAAAAGAAAGAAAAAAAGAAAAAAAAGGAAAGAAAGAAGGAAGGAAGAAAGGGAAAAATGGGCATCGACTGGTGGAGGTTAAACAGGCCGGTTTATACCTTCCCTTCAATTTATCGAATTTAGATCTAACAGCGTGGACACCTTAGGCCAAGTTAATCCTTTTTGGGGGGGGGAGAGGGTTATATTTGGGTCCTTTTGGAGCGTTGAAAGGCAATGCTCGTGTCATTAATCGGTAATGGAAAGTTGTTCTGGAGTGAGAATCAGGGGCTGGAAATAATTGGCGGAAGGATTGGAGAGATTTTACAGAGAATCCCTTAGCGGTTTGGGATTGTTCAAAGGTTAACAATATCTATATAATATAATATTTGATTATCTTTCATTTTTTCTTCCGTTTCTTCTTATTTCTCAAGTGAGAATACTTTTCCACGGTGGCAGTTAAAGTAATAAACGAAAATACGATTACCTATCCCGACTTGATAAGACGTAACTTGATAAGAAATTTAGATTGGAATCGGTAAATTAAAAATTATGAATTTTAAGGAAATTAAGATAATGGAAATGGAGTTTTTACTCGGTTCACCTTCCAAGAATTGTGAAATATAAAGGAGAGAATACAATTATCGACAGAAAAGTGGGCTGCTCCATACAATCGAATCCGATTTCGCGGAGAAATAATTAAGTGGAAATAATCAATTGGCTCGCGTTGAATAACGCGTTACCATCGATCAAGGCGCGTCGATGTAATTAATTTGTCGAACAGCTTTGACTTTTCAATCGCGTGAGAAACAACGCGAGATTCTAAATTGTTCTAATTTGTTAAAGGAGAGAAAAAAATTCGATATTAATCAATGCGATGATAAAGGAAAATTTGCTGAAATGTTCGATCGTGGAGAACATATATGTTGGGCTTTAAGAAAATTCCAAAGCATTCGATCCATATTTAATAAAATTACTACGAGATTTTTTAGTTAAGTTAATTCGTTTAGGATATTAAAAAAAAATATCAAAGTATCGAACAAATCATATCTAAGGTTTAAAGTTTAAACTTATTCCTTTGGAATTCTTTGGAATATTTCAAAGCTCATTTATTATAAGAGCATTAAGGATTAAAACAATTAAACCACAAGTATATAATATTCTTTAAAATTTGTCCCAAAGTAAAATTGTCTGTAATCTTTCGCCATTTAACAAAATCTCATTTAAGAGTTAAACTGATTCCAAAGCAACGAACGAGTCATATTCAAAGTTAGACAAAGTTTAAAATTTAAAATTATTCCAAAATAAAATTTTTTCGCTGCTTTGCAAAGAACTCTTTCATTCTTTCAGGAACTCGAGAATTCAAAAAATTAAAAAAAAAAAAAAAAAAATTAAAATTCTCTGGAATCGCTGCTTTGCCAAGGATAAATGATTGAAAGAAAAAAGAAAAAAGAAAAAAAATAGAAATAAAAATAATAGAAGAAATTGGAAATTGGAACGCACGCGATGGGAAGAGAGAGAGAGAAAGAGAGAGCGGCACGTTGCTCGATCAGCTGTGACGAACAACCGAGAGATCCGCCGCGTTGGTATCTCGATCGGCTTTACGCCCATGAAAAGAGAAACTTGTTTACTACGATAAAACGTAACCTTAGAGAAGGAAAGTGTCGTAAGGCCGCGCTGAAACGAAAGCCCGTTACGTTGCTCCAAGTGCAACGAACCCACGATTAATTATTCGCGTGTGCTACACGATAACGTAATAACGCAATTAATTTCGCGATTATGATTAATCGCCACGTCACACTTTCCAACCGTGCTCTCGCGTCTCGAGAGACACGGTTGAAGAGCTTTTGTGTCTCTGGCTCGTTTCAACCGAGGGTCTGCTGATGCTATTCGTCGATAAAACATTTCGAAGAACTCGAACTCGATTATTTTATTTATAAAACTCTGTTCGAGAGTTTTGAACGGCCAGAATCGCGATTTTTAACGTAACTTTAACTAACTCGAAAATGTGATGTGAAATTAAATACGTATATAAAAAAAAAAAAAAGAAAAAAAAAACAATTCCATCGATAACAATTAAAACAACAAACGAAACAGAAAGAAACGACTTTTCGGCCGATAACAATTTTCTGCTTGAATAATTTTTTCCAACAACCGAGTTCTCTACGATCATCGAAAACGAAACATGCGATAAAATACGCGTCGTTAAAATTTCTCTCGCGTCCAAATCATTATATCGCGAAACGTCCTCCATACGATCTTACGAGGTACACGATTAGGCGGATATGCAAATCCTGGCGGAGCTGCGTTAATCCACGCTCAATTCGCGGCTAAATTGCCGGCTCAATTGATCCCGTCCTCGGCGATTCGTCAGGCGGCTTAATGGCTCCTCACTGCAGGAGGCCACGTGTATCCTCGCTTTTCCGACGCGTGATGTCACTTCCGGCAGCTCGGTCGATAAAATCGTGTGCGCCAGCGTTTTTTCCCCTTTCCATGCCGCGGGGGGCGTGATCGAGAACTCGATCGAGTTGTCCACGAGTTTGGGATTGCGAGCGTTAATCGTTGCCTCGGGGATTAACCTTGATCCCACGTTTGTTACCGTTTTCGCTTTGGAATTCACCATATTAGCGACGATAAAATTGTTACGAGCGGAAGAATGAAGAGATTTGGCCATTTTTGGGACCATTTTGGGACTATTTTTGGGACCATTTTGGGACCATTTTGGGACCATTTTGGGACCATTTTTGGGACCATTTTGGGACCATTTTGGGACCATTTTTGGGACCATTTTTGGGACCATTTTTGGGACCATTTTTGGGATCTCGATGATAATGATAGTGGATTTTAGATCAATTTGACGAATCGAGGGAAACGTGAAAAAATGTTTAAGATTATTCATTTTCTTATTTAGATTCATAGAATACAAAATTTGGTTATATATTGGCGTAATAATAATAATTTTTCATTGGAAATATTTCGAAGACTATAGCCTACTGAACTTTATACGTACAGAAAGAAATAGAATCGATAATGGAGAGTATTTTTTTTCTACCATTAAAATTACCATTAAAAATATTAGACGTTTAAAAATTCATTTCCAGATCTATCATGAAAAGATCAAATCCAAAAATAATCCTTTTTTCTCTGCAGCACCGAAATCTTCTCTCAAAATTCGAGAAGAAAAATCGAAAAAATTATTTACCTATTCTATTCCGCCCATTCATTCGTGGCTGGCACATTGAAAAGAACAATTCTGGGCTGTTCACGCATCGCTCGTTCCGCCACGACGATAATCCGCAAAGACGCGTAAATTCGTGGCACGTTTGTGTATTTAGGATCTGGCATCTGCCAAAAAGTCGATCGTCCTCGAGGAAAAAAAGGAACACGATCATTTTTTTTCTTCTCAACCGATAGAACCGTTTTCTTTTTTCCCAAATGTGGAGAACTATGTGCAACCGACCGATTTCCAATTCGATTTGCAGTTGGTCAAGTTAGGCTGGGTTAATATGGAGAACGGTTGGGGAGGCAGACATCTTTTTTCATCCACTGGATTTGACTATTTCGCTACTCACTCTGATTACTTTTAGTTAAAGTTTCGAGTTCGTTGCTCGAATTTATCGAAGGAGTGAATATATATTTTCGAGTTCGAGTCGAATGGATATGAGAGGATTCTTTTATATAATTTTTAAATTTTAAGTGTGGACGATATAGAATATTCTGTGAAAATTCTAGTTTATCGTATAATATCATTACGTTAATGTTATAGCACTTCGACTTCGATGGAAATTGGAACGAGAAATTATCGTTCAATTATTGAGGGTAATATAATACGATTTATGGGAAACTGGTTTCTTATATTTCAGTTAAACACACAATCTTTACACGCCTCGTTATTTTAAGATACTTTAATTAATGCTGCTTAATTAAGCTTTAATTAACGGTTGTTTTAAAATATGACAGTGATTCTTCTTATTCCCTTCCTGTCTACGACCATCGTTTCATAAAATTCACCGGTATATTTCATGCATATAATATATATATATATTTTATTATATTATATTATATGTTCTTTCAACGCGTGCAATGGGTGCACAATGGGAAAAAAGAAAGAAAGAAAGAAAGGAAAAAAAAAAAAAATAATAAATTCAACATTCGTGACATTCCAAAGCCTTTCTTTCAACGAGGCCACGCCTTGTTTTCTGAACGAATTCAAAGAGCTTTTGTACGCCTTTTTCAGTTTTCCATTCGATCGATTCGTATTTCTAATGCAAAATATCATGTATTGTTAAAACGTTATGCGATTAACTCGTGCATTTTATTTATTAAATTTATCATTTTATTAATAAAAAAAAAAAATAAATATATTCTTTATTCTCCCAAGACAAATAGCTATATAATAATTTCCCGATAAATTATAGCACTGTTTCATCTAATTTTATTTTCAAAAAAAAAAAAAAAAAAAAAAAGAAAAAAAAATGCAATCATTAATTCTCCTCTGCTTTTCTCCAAATAATTTACTGGAGCACACACACTCCAGAATTTTATATTTTACATTTACAAATATTACAAATAATTATAGAATGATTTCCTCGATAACCAACCACAACTTTATCCAATTTTCAATTTACTTCCAACAAAAGAACAAGAATATACAATTCTTTCATTCTCCTCCTTTAAATAATTCACGACATCTCAAATAGCAATTCCAGTTCTACGAATTCTAGTATACGAGATACAAATAATTTCATTTTTCAGAAATAAAGGAATTGGAATTGGGTCATTGAGACATTGTAAAAACTCACGACGTCATATATTTCCCTCGATGCGAACATCCGTTTAACCCACACGGTGCACACGGTCAACGTTTCGCAACTTTTCTAAGTAAATTATTATTCGCAGAGAGAGAGAGAGAGAGCGAGAGAGAGAGAGAGAGAGAGAGAGAGAGCTAAATAAAATTTTCCCCAGTTGACCCAGTGACTGGGAACGAGCGTCTCTAGAATGATCGATAAGATCATCGCGGTTGCAACGAGTGTTTACAAGGCGAAAGTCGGTGGAGGAGAAAAAAAAGGAGAAGAAAAAAAGGAGAAAAAGAAATAGAAGAGGCGATGGAAAAGGCGAAAATGGAGGGAGCCCAGCCCCTTCCCCTCCTCCGCCCACACGTTTCTCCGTTAAACGTTGTTACTGCACGCGTTCTCACGCGCGATAAAATACGTTTTGCCCCCACGGGGCAAAAACGAGCGAAGAAATATATATACGTTCACTTTGTGAATTGCGACTGCGCCTCTGCGAGAAAACGAGGGAAAATTTCTGATATCGATACCAGCGGTAGTGTACGTTCACAGTTTTCATTCTTATACGTTTCAATCGTTGTATTCACAACGGAGTTTTTTTATATTATTATAATGGGGAGAGGATGAAACGAACGTTTCGTACGACGAAATAGAATTGGTGAACTCGTGGTAAAATAATGAGAGATAAATTAGAGAATATAAGGAAACTGTTGGTAGATGTTGGAAAATCGATAGGGAAACTGAGGAAATCTGAGAAAATTGGAAAATTGAGAAAAAGATTTCTAGGGAAATCTAGATCTAAAGGGACCTAGGGAATTGGAAGAAAGGAGATGAGAAGAATTTAAAAATAAAAGACGCAAATCGAACAAAATTAAAAACTTATATTCTTAGGATCCTCCTTTCTATCTTAAAAACAGGGAAAATTCGAGCAATTTAAGAAAATCTAGATCTAAAGAGATTAAGAAAATTAGAAGAAGAATCTGGATAAGAGGAGGAGATCAGAAAGGATTTGGAAAGACGCAAATCGAATAAAATTAAAAATTTACGTTCTTAGCCATCGTCCTGCCAAAAAACAGAGGAAATTCGAGCAATCTAAGAAAATCTAGATCTAAAGGGATCAATAAGACCAAGGAGATCAAAAGGACGCAAGTCGAACAAATTAAAAATTTACGTTCTTAGCGTCTTTTCTGTCTAAGAAGATCTCAGACGATAAGAAGAGTCTAAAGAGATTAAGAAAAAAGGACAAGATAAAGGAGATCAGAAGTACTCGAAAAGAATCGTAAATCGAATAAAATTGACGATTAAAAATTTACTTAATTCTTATCGCCGTCATTTCTATCTAAAAAACAGAAGAAATTCGAGCAACTTAAGAAAATCTCGTACGAGCAAAAGGATCGAATCTAAAGAGATGGAGAAAATCAACAAGATCTAAAGGGGAACAAGTTAGAAGAACCTGGACTACAAGACGAAAGAAGATGAGAAGAACTCGCAAAGGACGCAGATCGAAGAAAATTAAAAATTTACCTTCTTAGCGTGGTCCTTTCTGCCCAGTTTCTGGCTGGATCTAATAATCGACAGGAGAGTGGAAAAAAAATCGATCGTGAGAAAGCGAGGCAACACAGCCTCTCCGTGCACGGGATCGGGCCCCGTGAGACCCGCTGGGAACGAATTTCCGGCGTATTCTCACGTTCGACCATTCGCGGAAGGACACGATTTCCTGCTCGCGGATTCGATCCATCCTACGACTACGATATACCGTAGATCATAGATTGATTATCGTGGAAATGATGAAGAAATCTCGAAGGGGCGTTAACTGGAAAAATTTCAATTCTGCGTCGAATCGCCTCCTTTCTAACAAATCCTTCGTGTATCCAATCGACTCCGTACGTATACGTTTCTCTACGAGGTAAGAACGGAAGTCGAGAGTGCACAACGTTACGAAACGCGAAATATTGCGAGTATAGATTTACGACGATGGTCACGTATCGAAAGTACTTTGGATCGAGATAAGGATCCGAGTAGGAGGTTTTCAAAGAAACGAAATTCGTAATTCGTGTTTTTAGGGAGTGTTTATAGAGAATTTAAAAAAAAAAAATATTTTTATCGCACTCCGGTCGTATTGTCGTTTCGTCCAAGCAGAAAATCATGATTATTTGGAAACACGGAAATGGGAAATAAAAGTTTTGTAAAACAAAGCACGAAAAATAGTTGAAACATATTTCGCGATAAAAATGTATCCATATCGTTCCGAGTTTTCAATCATTATTGAGTCCAAGCCCAAAGTATCGCTTTATTTTTTAAATTGCCATTACGATTGCGTCGTAATTCCTTTCCATGAAAAAAAAAAAAATAATTTTCAAATTCAGCGATTACGAAATGATAAATTTTGCTCGATCGATATTACACGCTATATTCACGCGCGATATATAATTCAAGCACGTTTTTTTTTAACGCAACCTCGCAACCTCGAATCGATTGCAAAAAACGTGGAAAAACATAGGTAACCGCGATAAGCAAAGCCGGCGAAACGAATCCACGCAAAACGTTCGTCGATTCGCGGTAGAAAAACGGCACGTATCGCCTCCGTTATATTTTCAAATACGATGCAACGCGATCCAACGCGTTAAGCACGATCGGGCACAATTAAGTAACAGCCACGCTCGTTTCGAAATGATTTCATAACGAGGCCTAGATTCGACCGATCTCGGCTTCAAATTCGTTTCAACTCGATTCTCGGTCGCGTATACGTGTGGTATTCATCCGCTTCGCGTCGAGCATACGCGATTAGAGCGCAATTACTGACAAAGGAAAACGGGATGGATTCTGATGTCATTCCGCGTTATTGCCGAGCACGGCCATTAGTGGGTGGTCTGACGGCTACGAGCCTCATCCCGTTCACCGCCAAATTGCCTTCGCCAACGTTTTCGCCCGCGAATTTATCTATCTCCATCTCGTTTTTTACCCAGCTTCGTCCAAGTATTATTATTCCTATCCCCCCCCTTTTTTTTCGTTTTAGAACGAATAAACGCGAATGTTCGAAAAAGTAGGCGCTTGTTAAACGAGCGTGGACGAATTTCGCCATTTCATTCGTTTTGCCTTATAAGAGGAAATATTTACTTCTCGACGCGTAAAATGATAAATAATGTCTGCCTCTTAGTGTCCGCTCCAATTTTTATTTCGAAAGTGGAAAGTCATAGACCACGTTGAAAAATTCTTTCGCAAAGAGAGAAGGAATATGTCGGGAAAACCGATCTTTCCTGTCACGGAAGGGGAAAAAATTAAGCCCCGGAACAATGGACGAGGACAACGGACAACGTTTCTGAAAAGGTCTCTGAAATATTCATACCAACGGTACTCTCATATTCTCTTTCGAGAGGCGTAATATACGTAAATGGAATCATCGAGCGAATGACACGGATCCTATTCTCGTTCCTCGTGATCCATCCTCGATACCGTCATTGTCTTCCGCTATCGCTCATAAATAAAAAAAAAAAAAAAAAAAAAAAAAAGAAAAAAGAAAGAAAGAAAAGAGAGGAGAAACGAGAACGGAAAAAGGATTTTCGTAACGCCTCTTCGACTCGCCGCGACGAAGCTGCGAACCGTGATGTCATCGTGATTTTTCACAGTGAAAGGGGAGCGAGATAGGAGAGAATAAGAGTAGAGGCCGATCCATTAAACACTCGTTCGCATAGGCCGATCCCGGAGGGGGATTCCACTGTTTCATGCGAAACGCGAAAACGAACCGTGAAAAATCGGATTCGCGCGATGATATAGGGAGAGGGAGAGAGAGAAAGAGAGAGGGGGGAGAGGGAGAATCGGGGCAGATAAACGACGGCTCTATTACGATCGAGGCGTTGAGTTATCTTGCCGCGATACTGGCGCAATATGGCCCAAAAAGCAATGTATCGAGAGACAGATATCGAGTGGAGGAGACCTTATGTCGCTTTTTAGAGAAAATCGGCCGCCACGCGTATAATATTACCGGATCAAACAGATAGAAATTTGAAAGGATTGATATTAAAGTTAAGTCTTCGTTTCAGGAAATTCAATCAATGGAGAATGGAAAAATTTTTTTCTATTGTTTGTTCAAATCTTCGGATATCGAGCTACTGATGTTTTAATTTTTATTTGATCGATTTGTTTTATAACGATTAAAGAGAGATTTTTTTTTTTTTTTACATCACTTTCGGAGAATGCGACTTACGCTCGATTGACTTTTCAACTATTCGTTGGTAAAACGTAAACAATGTTGTAAAAAAAAAAAAAAAAAATGGTTTGTATACGTAGAGCGTATATTCATGGTTTATAGAGATTTTTTTTTTTTTTTACAAGCGGAAATATTTGTTTTAACTCTGTTCGGAGGAACGATGTTTGATTTCGAAGAGAAAAATATGACGTTAACGCGTCCAGCATTTTGTTGCGAAAATAAACTGCATATCGGTGAAAAAAAAAAAAAATATTTTATCTCGAATTTTTTTTACGAAATCGTTCGTCGAAATGTTTTTAGATTCCTCCCCTTCCTCTTTTTCCTTTTCTTTTCTTCTGCCAAGTGGATTTTCGATTAAATCGATTTATGGGATTAAAAGATATCGAATCGTTGCGTCACGAATCGTATAAATAACTGACTCATCCTCTTTGAAAGAATGAATCCCGTATATAGATAAAAATTATTACGAAACTCATTGATTGCCCTTTTCTTTTCTTTCTTTCTTTCTTCTTCTTTTTTTTTTTTTTTTTTCCCCTCCACCTACCTCTCCACCTTCGTTCTCCTTTTCGGATGAAAAAGTTCAGGAGTACTCTAAAAATAATCCGGACACGAAGCTACTTGAATTCCGGCCTCGGCTCTCCAACCATCCATTATTGAAAAGACGAGGCGAAGGGTTGGCGGCTTAAAAGGTCGCGAGGAAATCTAACAAAGGGAAGGCACAAGAATCGTACAAGATCTTTTTCCTTTTGGGGGCCAACTGCCCAAATAACTCTCTCTCTCTCTCTCTCTCTCTCTCTCTCTCTCTCTCTCTCTCTCTCTC